>NW_026652286.1:36482412-37013426 GCF_009828535.3 Hylobates moloch
ACAGAGACACAGAGAGAGACAGAGACACAGAGAGAGACAGAGACACAGAGAGAGACAGAGAGAGACACAGAGAGACAGAGAGAGACACAGAGAGAGACACAGAGAGAGACACAGAGAGAGACACAGAGAGAGACACAGAGAGAGAGAGACACACAGAGAGAGACACACAGAGAGAGACACACAGAGAGAGACACACAGAGAGAGAGAGACATCCTTTACAGCAAGGTACAGAGGATTATAAGACATGGCAGACAGGGCTGAAATGACCCCTTGGGTGTCACAGTAACAGGGTATGGGCATCACTCATCCTCTGCCAGATCTCGCTGACTTAGGTTCTCCTACCAGAGGGTAAACAGTAGAGCCCAGGATCTGCTGCCTGCAGAAACAGGCTTGCTGACCGGCAATTTTCTTTCCTGATTTGATGGAGGCCAAATATTTAACATTAGTGCTTATAATAGGTATAGTGGTTAGGGAGTTCTGGCTCTGAAGTCACTGCTTGCCTTTGAATCCTGGCTCAGCCCTTACTAGACAAACTATCCAACCTCTTTGTGCCTTAGTTTCCTCATATACAAAATGGAAGGAATGATTATAGATCTCTCATGGAATCATTATGAGTTTTAAATGAGATAATATACATACAGTACACGAGAGAGTGCTTGCATATAAAAATCCCTTAGAAACATGCATTATTATTACTAACATTTGAGTTGGCTTATGGATATAACTATAATCCAGACAGTATGTTAAATGCATACATCTTCACATTTATGCTGTGAGCTTTATAATATTAATATGTCCTTTTTATAGACAAAGAAACAGATATAGAAAATGACTTTACCAAAGGCACCCAGCTGATTTCTCCAGGAACTCTTTCAAGTGAGAAATATTTTTTCCCTCATCTGGGTCCCTGCCACACTGTGTAACATCTCCATGATGATGCTTACTGAACTGTACTGTAATGAACTTTATTATTTTCTCCTTCCCATTACACCAGTAGTCGACAAACTACAGCCTTTGGACCAAACTTGATTTTTAAAGAAAAATTTAACTGGAACACAGCCATGGCCATTTAAAGCTACAACGGCAGAGCCGAGTAATTGCAACAGACCATATGGTGGCAAAGCTAAAAATATCGACTATCTGACCCTTTAGAGAAAAAGTCTGCCAACCCTTGCATTAGACTTTGAGACTAAAAATACAGAAAAATAAATAGCCAGGCATGGTGGTAAGCACCTGTAATCCCAGCTACTTGGGAGGCTGAGGCAGGAGAATCACTTGAACCCTGGAGGCAGAGGTAGCAGTGAGCCGAGATCGTGCCATTGCACTCCAGCCTGGGTAACAAGAGTGAAACCCTGTCGCAAAAATAAATAAATAAATAAATCCCAAGTCAAGAAATCAGTGAAAATGTGGCAGACTTGAACGGATGCCACTCCTCAAGGAACAACTGCCTCAGGGGCCCAGGTGTCAGGGTTTTGAGCTCCATCCAGATTCTTAGAAGCCCCTCAGCTCTGTGATGCTGCCCATTGTGTAGGGGTCCCCACAGGTGACTCAGACAGAACTAGTATCAGCTCTCCACATTATCACCCCAGCACCTCTCACAGCCTCCTAAAAGAGAGGACCATCATCTTCTTATAAGAAAACCCCTCTTAAATCCTCACTTGTGAAATGGAAAAGTTGCTAGAGATGGTTCAGAGGGCCTTTCCCACCTCCTTTTTTGCCCACTGTTTCCTGACCCCAGCCTTGTTGCTATGCCTTTCCTTGGAATCTCCAATGCGTTGAATCAGAATTTGCCTTTCTGCCTGAGGCAGGATGTCCCATGACCACTTTAGCCTCTTATTGGAAAACAATGCAGAAAATAGCTACAATTGAGCTCCTGCTCTGTGCCAGGGACTGTGCCATGTACTTCACTCTGAAAAGCAAGGTAGGCTTTATCATCCCCATGTACAGATGAGGAAATTGAGCCTTTTGGGGGTGTAGACACCTGCCCAAGGTCACACAGCTTGTTAAATTCTGGAAGTGAGATGGAAACCCATTATTTCCTCTTTTCTCATGTCCCTGACCTGCTTCACCAGGGACCCATAACCAGTCACTGGAACAGTGTTGGAACTTGATTTTTTGATCTTTGAATCAAAGTATTTTAACTGTATCCACCTGACCTGGCTGGGTTCATGACAAATAGGGTATCACTTTTTTGAAATGCATTAGCTGTTTACTTGCCCTGCATCCAGCTGTGTGCTGGATACTATGCACAGGGTAGACCAAGCAGTTTTACCTCTCAGGGACCTCACAGTCTAATAACAGGAAGTAACAAGCACTATCCCTAAGCCAGTGAATGAAGGGGCTCCCAGTGGGCGGGGCTATCAGTGGGCAGGGCTGAGTGGGTGGGGCTTCAGGCTCCACCCCACCCCTCCAAGTTAGCTATCCATCATCTCTCCCCACACACTGAGTGAGGTTCCATGTAGGAATCCCTTTGAACAAAAAGTTCTTCGCTAACTAAGTTTGAAAAACTTCCACACTAAGGGGATGAACAAAGCAGGAAAAACAAAGTGCTGATGCCATCACCATCTGAAAAATAGATTTTTCAAGAAATCATGTTCTCTCAGAAGTTCACAGAGAACAACTCCTAAATACATTCCTGGAGCGTTTTTCATCTCAGAGGACAATTAATCTTTGCAATTAGCTTCATCAACAGGATCTTAATAGCAAATATTTGGTTGCTTAGCAACAAGGAAGCAGCCGCCAGTGGGACTGCAGTATCTTTGTGACTCAAGTCTCCTGGGGTTGCAGGCTGAGGAAACGCTGAGCTGGATTTCCAGATTCTGCAAAGCTCTTTGCCCAAATGTCCTCTCCCCTGAAGGACCTGTCAGTGACCTAAGGGGCGAGTGACCCTGACCAGTGGGGACCCAGCCCTCAGCAGTGACTGGAAGGAGAGTGCCAGCACCTGGGCACCCTCATAAGTCTCAGAACAGCCTGAGGGTGCCCAGGCCAGGAGGTGACACTCTGCTTCACCCTCCAGAGAGGTGTGGCCTGGGAAAGCCAGGGCCTGCGGAATCCCTACTGCCGCGTGACTTTCTTTTCTTTCTCATTTGCACAGGGCCCTGCTTATCCCCATTTTAAATGGGAAAAAGCCTCTGATTAAACCACTTGCCCAAGTCTCCTGGCAGTAAGTGGTGGAGCAGGATTTCGTCCCAGCCTCATGCTCTTTCCACATCCCCATAGTGGCCCCGGGCTGTGCTCCTTCCCTGGACCTGAACTTCACTATTGGACCAGATGAGCCTCTCGGATCCATCCCAGCCTGGCACGTCTAGATCCTGCCTCCCAACGCAGGCTTCTGAGATGTTCACTTGAATCTCTCACCATGGACATTACCCAAACATTACCCAATGTTTTCCAGAAAGAAGAAACCTATTTCTTTCTGTGTTTTAGATTCCAAATCAAAAAGGGTCATGATTGTGTGGTGAAAACAAGGGACTTCAAATCAGAAAACTCAGGCTCAGATCCTGGCTCTAATATTTACCAGTCATGTCATTTTAGGGTTACAACCTTTCCAAACACCTTTCCCCTAATCTGTAAAGTGGAGATCATAATAACTACCTCAGCAGGATGCTATGAAGACCAAGTGAGAAGCCTGGCATCTGGCAGGTACTCAAGAAACAAAAATACAAACCCACAAAACAAAAACCACCACAAGACACTTCATGCCTCTGTCCTGGAGGTATAAGACTTTTGTCTCTACCTCATTTCATTTACAAGGACTTCCCACTAAAAAGTGATCCAGAGATGCTCTAGACAAAGTTGATTGCCAGAGACCTCTCAGTATATGTATGACTAAACTCAAACAAATAACTTGAAGAAAATGTTCTCTTTTTCAATGAAATAAAAGTAATTCCCAAATCAGATAGATCTGGTTTGAATTGTGACTATCTCATAGCAGCTCTATGACTTCGGCGAACACTCCCTAGCCACCATGACATCCTCGGTTTTAACACATGGAGGAAAGCAATGTTTCCCTAAAAGGTTCTGGCGAGAATTAAATTTAAAAACTTACATGAAAGAGCCCATTCCAGTGCCTGGCTCTAGCTCACATAAATTACTCAGGCCATATTTGTTATGTCTGAATCCGTTTGATGAACACTTCCGTTACAAGTTTCTGTTGTGACTGTCCTTTGAAATTCCTATCAGTTTATTTTTACCTAATTACTCATATCTATACTGTTTCAGTATCAGCTTTAGGAAAGAGCACATCCGCTTCTATTTTCAAACAAATACACACAAAAAGATGTAATTGCAGCCCCAATTTCTTTGGCACGCTGAAAGTGCTGCATATGTGTAAAACGGCAGCTTAAATTCCTGAAAAGCTCTTTGGAACTTTGAGGCTGCCTTCCATCCCCAGAACTCCTGCACAAAAACCTCTTCATCCTGCCCAAGCATCAGCCCACCCTCTTTGAAATCCATACCACAAAAGTCTGCAGAACAAACAAACTTCATCAAGTTAGAGTTACCGTATTACCTGGTAATTCCACTCCTGTATATACAGATCTATACCCAAGAGAATGGAAAACATCTGCACAAAAACTTGTACATGAATGTTCATAGCAGCATTCTTCACAATAGCCAAACAATGGAAGCAATCCAAATGTCCATCAGTGGATAAATGGATAAACAAAATGTGGGATGTTCATATTACTCGTTCCCTGTTAACACTGTAGCAAATTACTGGAAACATAGTGGCTTAAAACAACTCACATTTATTCTCTTACAGTTCTGAAGGTCGGAAGTCCTTCATTGGTTTCACTGGCTCGAGTCAACGTGTCAGCAGGACTTAGTTCCTTCTGGAGGCTTAGAGGGGAGATTCTGTTTCCTTGCCATTTTCAGCTTCTAGTAACTGTCTGCATTTCTTGGCTGGTGCCTCTTCATCTTTGAAGCACATCAGTCCAATTTTGTTTCTATGATAACATTGCCTTCTCCTCTGCTGTAGTCAAATTATCTTCTGCCTTTTTCTTATACTTGTGATTACATTAGAGCCCATCTGAATACTCCAGACAAATATTCCTGTCTCAAAATTCTTACTTGATCACATATGCAAGGTTAGGTTCCTTTTGCCTTATAAGGTAACAGTCATAGATTCCAGGGATAAGGATGTGGATATCTTTGGGGGCCATTAGTCAGCCTATAGTGTACAGTGGAATATTACTCAGCCATGAAAAGGAATGACATGCTGATATATGCTACAACTTGGATAAACCTTGAAACATCATGCAGAGTGAAAGAAGTGACACAAAAGACCACACAATGATTCCATTTATATGAAATGTCCAGAATAAGCAAATCCATACAGACAGAAAGTAGACTGGTGATTGCCAGGGAGTAGGGAAGGGAAGAAAAGGGAATGACTGCTAATGTGTACAGGCTTCTTTTGGAGGTGATGAAATGTTCTAAAATTATATAACAGTGATAGTTGCACAGCTTTATGAATATACTAAAAACCACTGAGTTGTACATTTTAAAAGGATGAATTTATGATATGTAAATTATATCTCAGTAAAAAACAAATTAGAAAAAGCTCATGTGTCAACATCACATATAAATGATAAAAGTGGAAATGTTCCTTTTTAATCAAATTATGATTTGAAGCCATTTAATTTAAAGTGCTTTCAGCCAAACTGTTCAACCACACTGCATACCTTGTGGTGGTAGAGTGGGCCTAGGAGTCAGGAGGCCTGAGTTCAAGTGCTGGCTCTACCCCTTACTCTGACACTGTGTTACCCTTTCTGAGCCTCAGTTTTCTCACCTACAAAATGGGTAAAATAAAAGTACTGACCTCTCAGTTGTGAAGATTCAGCAAAATAGTCATGGAAAGCTTGTCATGCAGTAAGTGCTCAATCAGTGCAGGCAGTTGCTTTGATTTTCTCATCCCCTGAGGCTGATCAACCCTAAAGGGACCCCACCCATTCTAAGGGTGACCCACTATTCTAATTTAAGTTTCAGAGTGTCTGAGGTGAATTAGAGGGAAAGTATCAGGAAGTGTAGCAAATGTACCAGGCACTGTGTGGAAGGATGTACAGACTCTAGAGTGAAGAAGTGAGTGGGGAGAGGGGAGGAAAGAGGAAAGAGGAAAGACAGGGGCAAGGAAAGACTTCATAGAGGAAGTCTAGATCTAACGCCAGGCACACTTGTGTGTGGACCGAGTGTGTGTGTACATGTGCATGTTTGTGGGGCGGGCAGTAGGTGACAAACAGGACAGAAGACAGATAGGATAGTGGGCATGAATGAACAGAAAGCATCTGAGGCATGAGCAAAGGCTCAGAGACATCATACAGCCTGGATCTTTCAGGAAGCATGAGTAGTTCCTACAGGTAGAAGTTGTGCTAAAACAGGCAACCAGAGTACTTTAAACAGGGAGACAGAGAGTAACCTATTAGACTTGCCTTTTACAAAGCTCTCTGGCTTGAATAGTATGGCTTTAAAAAAGGCGTGGGTGCAGATGTGAAGGAATGCTAGGTGTGGCTGATTAATACCAATTGTGACTATTACAAGGCCCAGCTGGCTTGAGGTGGAGAATGCTATGACTGTTTTGATGTATTTTGTGTTAGAGCAGAGATTGCTGTAAATAAGGTGATAATGGCCCCTAAACATAATATAAAGGTTTGGATTCATAGGTTATTTTTTATTAAAGGGTAGATGTCGCAGAGAAAAACAACTGTGGTTAAAAAAAAAAAAAAAAAAAGGCTGAAAGGGACAGTTAGGAGACTGTGGCAATGGTCCAGTCATTGGGTGATCAGGACCTTAACCAGGGTAGAGGCAAGAGAGAGAGTCTATTCCTGTTCCCACTGGACACCAAATGAACATCTATGTGTAGAGACACATAGGCAAACACACACCCCTTTGAAGGCACTGGCATTCTGCAACCACAGGAGTGGACCCAGTTGGGGATGTGATGGTTAGTTCTGGCTAGGCGGTATCACCCAGTCATTTCATCAAACACTAAACTAGATGTTGCTGTGAAGGAATTTTGTGGCTATGGTTAGCATCTAAAATCAGTTGGCTTTGAGTAAAGGGGCCTTTGACAATATGGGTGGGCCTCATCTAATCAGTTGGGAGGCCTTATGAGCAAAAACAGGTCTGCTAGGGAAGAAATTGGTTCTGTTTCTCTGAGAAATCTTGATACAGAAGGTGTGACCCACTCTTTCTTCACAACGTCTCCTGTGGGCCAAGGAAGCCACATACTATCAAGAGTCCTGCTTTGAAGTTGGCTGTGGCTTGTGATAGACCCAGGCAAGAAATTATTGTCATTCAAAGATCCCTGGTTGAGGGAAGGAGGCATGAGACACGGGCCTCTTTATTTCCTCAGCACCATCTGCCTCACTACCACCACTGCCTTTAGCTCGGCCCACCGAAGGGAGGTACACTGGCCATTCCAAGTCAGGAGGAGGAGGAGGTACAACTCAGCATTGCTAGGCTCGCACCTGGTCCTCCTGACCTTCTGCCACCTCTTCTTTACCCAGTTTCTCCCCTGTCTCTTGTACGCTGGCCATGTGCCTGTGCAGAGGGTAGGCAGTTTGTTCCAAGGATGGAGTCTCTTTCCTGGCCCCCATGCTGGAGTTGCTGCTTTCCTTCCCTGTCCAGTGTTCCAGAGGAGCTGGAACTACCGTCCAGCATTATTTTTCTCAACCTTCCCTTTTCCAGCCAACAGTCATGCCATGGTTGCCAGAGTCTGTGACTGGGGTCCTGCTGCCTCCTCCCAGGCACTGCTAACCCTGAACTCCCCACCCACCTACAGCCCACCCCATTTCTAGTCACTTGGCTTGCTTGTGAGTTCATCTAGTCTCAGACCCTAGCCTTCCACCCCTTAACCTGGCCTGTCCCATCCTGACTGAGCCCTAGGCTGGGACCCTTGAAGGCATAGCTGCTATCAGCCCCAGCTGCGGTGAACAGTCAGCACGGAAGAGACTCATTGGTTGTCCCAGGAGCTCCACACATTGGGTTGGGGGTCAGGAAGCCCAGGCACTCTTGATTTGAGAGAGCAGTCGCCCCACGACAGTGAGGTGGTAAAGTCATTCTCCAAGCCCAGCTCCATCATTGGCCGTTTAGCTCTGCAGGCTCTGCAGCAGCACACGTGAGGGGGTTGTGGACCAAGGGAAAAGGGCTGCAGCAGCTGCAGGGTAGAGCTGGAGTGACTACTGCTGTGGCCATGGCCACTCAATTACCTGTCCCCTCTACAGCATGGCATTTCAGGGCCATAGGAAGCCTCCATACCAGATGCTTATGGCTGAATGTAGAGATGTGGGCAAAGTCAGGCTGTATTAGTCTGTTCTCATGCTGCTAACAAAGATGTACCTAACACTGGGTAATTTATAAAGGAAAGAGGTTTAATTGACTTACAGTTCAGCATGGCTGGGGAGGTCTCAGTAAACTTACAATCATGGTGGAAGGAGAAGCAAACACATCCTCCTTCACAGGGCAGCAGCAAGAACTGCAGAGCAAAAGGGGGAAAAGCCTTTTATAAAACCATCAGATCTCATGAGAATCACCCTCTATCCCGAGAACAGCAGCATGGGGGTAACCGCCCCCACGATCCAATTATCTCTCACCAGGTGCTTCCTATGACGTGGGGATTTATGGGAACTGCAATTCAAGATGAGATTTGGGTGGGGAGATGGCCAAACCATATCACAGACCATCAGCAGTCCTTGGTCAATAATTAAAACGGAAAATACTCAAAGCTGTTTTGACCAACGCCCAGTCCCAAACCCTGCCTAGCATTCCGCTTCCCTAGGTTCTAATTAATTTCTCTGAGATGGACCCTGAGACTAAGTATTTTTGTTAAAGTGCTTTTTAACAAAAATCACTCCTCAGGTGATTGTAATGGGTAGTCTGGGCTGAGAACTTCTGCTTTAGAACTTTGCAATTGGGCCAACAACATTGATATCCCCTGAGAGCTTGTTAGAAATGCAGAATCTGAGGCCCCATCCCAGACCTATTGACTCTGAATCAGCTTCATAAGATCCCCAGGTGATTCACATGCATGTTTAAGTTTGGAAAGCACCATGGGAAATAAAGGCAACAATCCCTTCACTCAAGGGGAGCTACTTTCATTCTCCTTTTGGCTCCCACTTCATGACTGCATCTCTGCATTTATGTGACAGCACCCAGAACGAGGGGTCAAAATGATCAAATATTATGAGCACCGTGCCCCAGATCTGAGCCACACTCAGCCAGGCCTTAGGTCCACCAAGAGTCACGAATAATTATTCTTCAGAATAGAACTGCTAATGATACCCAGCTGGAAGCATTCCTAATGCTCTGTCCGTATACAGCCTCTTTGATGGGTTGGCCTTGCACTGTTAGTGAAGCCCCTTAACTGAGCATTTGCCAAATGACAAGTCCTTTATAAATACTGTCAGTTTCGTCATCCCATAACCCCCTATAAGTTAGATTTTAGCAACCCAACTTTACAAATGTAGAAACTGAGGCTCAGAGAGGTTAAAGAGCCCAAGGTCCCATAGTTGGTGGCAGAGCCGTGATGGGAACTCTGGGTGTCTGATTCCAAAACTCAGTATTGTTCCTTGTTTTATTTATGAAGCAAGCATACCTTGCTTCATAAATAAAAGCTGTGATAGAACTTCAAAAACCAGACTCAGAGATCCCAACGTTCTCGGGAAAAAAAAAAAAAAAGGAAATATATTGCTGTTTCCTGAGACCAGTAACCAGAGGGAAGGATTTTTACATAAGCAAAAAGTGCCTGTGGGAATTCAAGCCCGATGCATTAATATAATGATTATTCCTCCCGCCTGGGCTCTAACTATATTTTTATTAGGATGCTTTACATATTCTTTAGCTTAGCTTTTTTAAAATGCTAAACTGTCTCTGCATCCTCAAATGTGCCAAAAATCTAGGCAGTATATTTACAGGAAGCAAACACCTCCCCCTACCCTCTAACCAGATAACTCCCAGAGGCCTGAATTAGTGGTATGCCTTTTAAGGAGGTGAAAATTCACCTCTCTCTCAGGAACATGACTGACATAAAATTCAAATCAAACTAAATTTATGAAGGGAACTCAGGCTGGCTTGAAGGCTCGTCTTGTGGCTGAACAGTTATGATCACGCGCTGTTTTAGAAATGTGCCGGGCTCCTCTGAGGCTGAAGTGGTTGGTTCCTGGGGTTCTGTCTCTGGAGAATTTGGTGGCTCTGTCTGTGGCCAGGGTCAGAGGGTCAGCTAGTGATGAGGTCAGGGTCCATGGTTGGGATTTGAATCCAGCTGGTGACAGAATCTCTAAGCTAAGTATGAGATATGGTTTAGTAAGTTACTTTCTCTCTCCAAAGGCATCGACTTGCAGGGTCACAAGGTCTCCCATTTATGGTGTCTTATCATGATGTCCTTTTTTACTTTCAAATATTTCAGCATAGAGAGGAACTCAATTTTAGGGACAGTTGCCCTAATCAAGAATCCTCAGTCCGAGGGCCACCAGCTTTTGCGCACACTCAGGAGGAAGCCCACACAAGAAGCAATAGTTGTATTTCACTGTTATTTGTCTTTCAATCAACAGCTAAGGCCACAAGCTAGCATAAGGCATGTCAAAAATGGGCTTTAATGGTGAAAATACTGGCCTCGTTGACTAGGGAGATGGACACTGATGTCTTAGTTTGGGCTGCTGTAACAAAATACCGTAACCAGAGTAGCTTACAAACAACAGAAATTTATTTCTTACACCCTGGAGGCTGGGAAGTCCAAGATCAAGGCACCAGCAGGTTCAGTGCCTGGTGAGGTTCAGCTTCCTGGTTCTGAGATGGTCTTCTCCTCGCTGTGTCCTCATATGACAGAAGGGGAAGGGAGCTCTCTGATGTCTTATTTATGAGGGCACTAATTCCATTGATGAAAGCTCTTCCCTCATGACCTAATCACCTCCCAAAGGCCCCACTTCCCATAATATGATCACCTTGGGGGTTATGATTTCGACACACGAATTTGGTGGAAACACAAACATTCGGACCCCAGCAAGCTTTCACTGGTGAAATAAAAGGTGCTCAGGATTTGGGGACTGGATGAAAACACTTCAGAGACATTTGCATGAGTAGGACCTAAGAACTCAGGGAAGCCTGTATCTGTGACCCTGACGCAGGGTTCTGGGTCTGGCCACTGGTTTAGGAGGCTTTCTACTTGTCTGATGTTGACAAGAACACAGAAATCTCATGTCTGAAATTTTGTTATGTCTACCTCAAGTGATCCTCACATGGAGGGTGAGGTTGGATGTAAAAGGACAGACAGCCGGAACTTCCCTGGACTCACAGAACAGGCTGTAGGAACTGCTGGGTTGCCTGCTTTGCCAGGGTATAAATGTCTGTTGTGGAGAAACTGGCTCTGGGACTCGCTTTCATGCAACCTAGGAGTGAGACTGTGGGGGAGCAGCTGATCCCACCCCCTCAGACTTCTTCGAATGACTTGTCACCAGCCCCCCACTTCCGAGTTTCTCTGCAGGAGGAAAAGCCCCCAGGTATCATTGCCCTTTATCAAATTCATCATTCTTTCATCTCATTTGTTTTTCATTTTTTTCCTTCGGAGTCAGAGCTGTATGCATCAAACACGGAAAGGATTTCAGAACAGCTCCTGGCGAGGACTAATCTGATGAGAAGTGATTATGCTCTCATTGAAGAAGCAATTTATTGCCAACCAAATTCTTGTTGCCAGATGAATAAAGTTGGTGTTAATTCTGCCCACTCAGGGTCCTAAATGACGCCTCAGAGCCACCTGTGGGAATCAACGGGCATCAACAACAAGGGCTGGGCTCACAGTCTGGCCCACTGAGACCACAGCAATGATGTGTACAGCCTCTTAGACACTTCGGGCCCTTCCATCCCTGGAACCCTGGGAAAGTCAGAGCTAAAGGGGCCCTCGGAGTTGTCCAATCCAACCCTCTTCATCAGGAGGACACTGTGGCTCACAGAGATCCCTGGACTTACCCACAGCCGCACAGTGGAGCTGGAAGGAGGGCTCTGGCCACCTCCCAGACTGCTCCTCAATTCCATTCAACAAACACGTGTCCAGGGCTTGCTCAAGGAAAGGCCCTGCCTTGTTCTGGGAATAAGCAAGTTCCCTGTGCTGGGTGAGCTCTCAGGACAGAGAGGGAGCGATGATGCAGCAAATATGCCTGACAAGGGGAAGGACGCAGTGGAACACACAGTGCTGTGAGTCCTGCTGCAGGCTGAGATTTCTTTGGTTTTGGAAATGAATGCGAAGGAGGGTTGAGAGGAGCAAACAGGGATAGAGAAAAGGCCCCAGGGCAGCATCTGGAAACCTCAGGGGTGAGGATACCAGGCCTGAGCCCAGCTCAGCATAGGAGCTCCTGTGGCTGATTTCAGTGCAATGTCCAGAGGCCCCAAGATGGCTCCATGGGTGGGACCTTGCATGCAAGTGGGCACATCAACCCCATCTCTGCATCCGAACAGACCCCTGAAATGGGTCGAATGCCAGGCTCCCCTCTCCTCCCTGTAGTCCCTCTGTCCTGCCTCCTTCATCTCCTCTCTAGCTTCAGTGGTTCTCCAAGGATCCTGGAGTCTCTGGGGCACCAGCTGGGTGCTCCTTGGAAAAGCCAATCTCTCTTCCTCCTCTCCTCTCCCAGTAGAAAACTAAATAACCACAATGAACATGTGTCCAGAGCCCTCCAGCCTACAAGGCACTCTTCCCTCACACTATCTCATTTACCCTTCACCACGACTCATTCTTCTCCACCCGTCCCCCAGTGTATAGGTGAAAACAAATCCAGGGTCCAAGTAACTGGCCCAGGTCATCGAGCTGGATCTGAGTGGACCCATTCCTGGAACTCTTCCTAGTACCATAGTTATCAGCACAGACTTTTGAGCGGATTCCCTGGCTCTAAATCCCAGGTTCAGCACTCACCAGCTCTGAGACTTGGGAAAATCACTTACCCTCTCTCTGCCTCTGTTTCCTCATCTAGAAAATGGTACTACTAATAATAAAATTAATCGCATTGGGTTGTCATGTGGATTAAATTAATGAATACAGGCAAAGAACTAAGAATAGTGCACCCTAAGTATTAGCTCTTATAAGCATTAACTCTAACCTAGGGTTCCAGCAGATTCCTCCTGTTAGGCCATTCAGCATCCCTGGGTGCCTTCAGAGAAGTTGCCATTGACAAGGCTGGCCCTCAGGACAATTAGAATCCTTCCTGAGTTTGCCTCCTCCTTCTCCCATCCTCAGCCTTCCTCTATTTCCCCTTTGATTCTCAACAATTCTTCCCCACTAGTCCCCCTCCTCACATCCACACCTAGCCAGACAGGCTATTCCAAGATTCTATAAGATGAAACTACTCGACCTTTGTGTTCAAAATCTGTCCTTTACAATGTTAGTTTCTAAATGTTCAGTACATACAAAAAGAGTTACTCCTTTAAGAGTCCAGTTTTAAATTAAAAAGAAATCTCTCTAGTAAGAAGCAGCTTTGCCTCTGCCTCCCAGCAGCAGCAAGGGGATTATCAGCAAAGAACCATATTGCATATTTAATTGCAATACCATCCCCAAAGCCAAAGTCTGGGTCTGGGCTGAGTGGCTGATTTGAGCCCTCATAGTTACTACTTCCAAGTTCTGCAGAAGCCATCAAGGGTTCCATAGAAAAGATCTTTGCGGGAGCATGGTTCTCTGACACTGGGAATAACAGAGGTGACCTGGCACACTAGTGCTTGTTTTGACCTGTGGCTTCTTGGAACCACAGGCTTTGGATGCCAAAGAAGATTTACCTTAGGGAAATGGAGGAAGCAGACCCAGGAAGGGGGTGGTTCCTGGAGCTCCTGAGCTGCTCTGGCCACTGACTCTGCCCAGGTGCACAGAGAGCTTTGCCTAATGGGGAAATAGAATAGAGATGTTGGATTTGCCTAGACCACTTCTATCTATGAGCTGATGATGTGTTTTGTGATGTGTGAAAGAAGCAGAGGAAACCTCTGGCATTTTCTGCAGCTTAATTTATCCTCCCTAGTGCCTGGTGCATAGTAGGGACTTAGCATACGTTTGATGAATGAATTTCCCAGAGGTTGATGATCCACTCATTTTGAATCAAGAAATTAACATTCAAGGACCCTCTCAGGGTTGCTGGGGGAGTGTGATTGGTTGAGAGCCTAAGCCACTTAAATGCTTCCTCTCCAGCAGTGGAAAACTTTATCTCATGCCTTTCAAGTAGAGATAGTCAAAGCTTAAATGGCTCAGCAGCTCCCACCGATGTATATCAGTGAATTGAAGATTTTCAGAATCCCAGTGGAGCATCTAAGTTAAGGAATGAAGGGCGGTATCTTGCAAGGGCAGGCTTCCTGGGAGTGTTCAGGAACTTCCTAAATACAATAGGAAATGAACTGCGTAAAATAGCTGGCTCCTAACCCACATCGTCAGAGAAAGTATCGTTTAAGAAAGTTTTGCAGAAACTCAACTAGACCACACACATCATCTCAAGACCATGGCCTTCCAAGAATCTGGGTTCAGTGGTCCCTAAAAGGAAAAGACTGTTCCAACATGGACCCCACCCCTAGCTGCCTCACTGTTGCCAGCCTCCTTTCCAGATTACCTGTCTCTTGTCTCTCATCCAGACAGCTCCTGTGCTGTCACTAGAAGTATGCACCTACCTCATAGATTTGGTCAGGCCAGTCTCCTTAATACCCCAGTGACTCCCCATTGTCTTCAAGATGGAATAAAACTTTCTCAACTTGGCGCGCAAAGCCCTTTAAAACCTTGTCTTCGTTCAGGCCTGATGTGCGGCCAGTACTCACCAGCAAAGCCATACCAGCTGTTAAAATATTGAAATACTTCTGTGCTCACTCGAAGACCCCAGACATGCACCAGCCAACCTCCTTGCTCACATGTCTCCTGGCCAGAGCCCTGAGGAGAAACAGTGCCCTGATTGCATTTGGCACTGTCTCCCCTGCAGGTGTATGCTGGGCTGGGCTAAGGTCCCTGGCGCAGGCCAGCATCCCCTGGAGGTGCCCTCACATGGAAATATTCGGGTACTACAGCTTCTGTGGTAGACCACACTGGTTGTAAAATGCAGTATTTCGAATATTACTCCCACCTCAGTCAACAAACTGGATTTATTACCATTCCCTTGTTCACTTATTTGATGAATAAAGAATGCCTGAATGAATAAAGGGATGAGTGATATGTGAGCTAGTACTTGCTGTCTTCCCCAGCCCTGTCTTGAAGGAAGGGGGTTCACAGGGACACATTGGTGATTAGGGGAAGACACAAGGTACCAACCGCAGTGACCACAGAGATGTCACTCAGTGCCAGAAATGGCCACTCAGGAAGGGACTTTCATAGATGGGTTATACCCCAACCAAGTTCTCAAGAAGGGTCTTTCATGGGTGGGTTGTACCCCAGCCAGGTTCTCAGCCATCTGAGTTTAGAAAGTGAACTTTTGCAGTGCACCCCAAAGTCATTTTTCAGCGGCAAACTCACATAACTAGGCTCAAAAGTCATGTTGTAAAGTGGAATGCCAGCCTAATGATTGGTGAAGGTGACTGGAGTGCTCTGTCTCTTCTCCAGGCATTTCAGTTGAGATTTTTTCAGTTGCCAAAGACAGGAATTCTAATTCAAAAATGACTTAAGTGCAAAAGGAATTTATCAGCTTTCAAAACTGAAAGTTCCAGGGAATAAATCTAGTTTCAGGTACAGCTGGATTCAGGCATCAAATAGTATCATCAGGACTCAATTTCTTCCTTCTCTGGGTTCTACCTTGTTGATTTAGGCTCCACATGGTGGATAGATGGCTTCCTGCCTCCAGGATCCCATCTTCCCAGCTTCAAGTCTAGCTGGCAGGAGTGGAAGAGTCTTCCCTGGAAGCCTCAGCATGCATCTCATTGCATCTCCTTGGCCCTAATGAGGTCACATAGCCAACTCTGAGCCAAGCCTTGCGACCAGCAGAGAAGTGTTACATTCTGATTGCCTGAGGCCTAGATCACATGCTCCACCCCTAAGCCAAGAGTTGGTGCCTCCCAAGCTCAAGGGCTGAGTGTAGGGGAAAGACGGAAGTTGGATATGGGCACCACAATGCAGGGGTGGATGCTGGGCAGCAAACCCAACCAATGCCCACTGTACCAGTACACCCTATTATAGTACTGAGGAGGCCAAAACATTCTTCTGAGGCTTGCTTGGTATGTCAGAATAAGGCAAGAGGGGTATTAAGAAGTGAGATTATTTTCACCAAGATCCAGAAATTTTCCTCACGCCAAAGCAGAACACCCATCTCTCAGGCAGGGCTGGGAACAGGCTAACAACTCTCCTCTCTGAAGCCCAGTTTCTCCCTAGGCCCCATCCCTTCTGCAGGCAGACTGTGCCTTGATTCAGATGGGTTGACATCACCAATCCTACCTCAAGGCTGTAGGTGAGTCATTGTGCCCAGCTTTGCCCACCCTACATAGGTTTTCTTCACTCTGACTCATTTACATTGATTCATAAATAAAATGCATTCCCATGGTTCCTTCTACTTGTTCTAATGCTGTCCTGCACAACCCAGTTCAGCAGCCTAATGAGATGGAGCAGGGCAGAGACTTCTCTGCATATATTATAGATGGTGTGATGAAAGGAAAGAGAAGACAAATGATACGCCCAGGTTCACACAACAGAATAAAGGCTATTCCACCCCCTGCTGATGACCCCCTGGCTCAGCACTTACTATATCAATGAAGTTACCTACTGAGGTTTGTCAGTAACAGTCCAATCTCTTCAACTCATCACTGAGATGTACCAGGAGACTAACCCTTAGAATGGAGGTGAAAAGACTTTTTTCTTAGCCACTCCCAGGCAATTTCCTCCCACTTTCTCCCATTCTTGGCCCCTGAGCCACTCATAGATGCACTGTCCTTGTCATACTTAGGCTGGAGGGATAATTCCTCTCAGCTGTGGGGTAGAACCCTGCACAGCAATCTGTCCCTGAGGACTGACATAGCTCCCATCTAGATGCAGTCAGTGCTCAGATAAGACAAGATGGATGGCAAACAACATTTGGACCAACAGGTGCCATTTGTTAACATGTTCTAGATCAATGGCTTCAAAAATTAAAACATTCTGTATCTGTCAGATGTCTCCACCAGACCCTCTGGCAGGGCAGAGGTACCAGCTGCAGATTGGTGTGAGGTTGGGGGCTGTAGAAGGGAGGGGAGGTTTCAGTTGGTGGTAAGGAGGATATGGCATTTCCTACCAGAGCCAAAAGCTAGCTCCCTCCCACTGCAGAGGTTCCCCAAATAAGTCAGAGGATTGGGGAGAGGCAAGTCCAGATGCCAACATTTCATAGCAAAAGAATGGAGGGACACATTCCCTGAGTTTCCTAAAACATCAAGAATTGTCTTGGGCATGGCATATACCTCAAACATGGAGGCCTCCCTCCCTTGCATGGAGAAAATGAGCCCACAATGGTGAACGCCTGTCTCCTGTTTTCTGCTGTCATTCGGGATTCATGAGTGTAACAGATGCTGTGGAGCCTCCATCCCATATCCAGCCCACCTGAGTTTACCTGCAGCTGTGAGGACATCTCAGCTCTCACCCCTGTGCCTGTCCCTCCTCTCTGCCTGGCTGGCATCCTGCCTGAGAGCCTGCTCTCAATGGCCAGTCACCACCATGACATGCAGGGGAGTTAATGCCTGGGGTGGGGATGGCAGGGAGTGAATAAGTGCCCCAGGCTCCCTGCCCCTCCAGTGGCTCGATTTTGAGGCAAGGGCCACATGGTTTTCAGAAAGCTTCCAGGGATCAACCCCAGTTGCCCATGACAGTAACTCATTCATCAGAGCATTCACTTTATTGTTTTTTTGTCTTCTGTGTCTAACCTTGCTACTTCATCATTGTGCTTCCGGGGATCACCTCCCAAATAAACATCCGTGTCCTTGTTTCCCAAGAATGCTCCTCTCTGTGTTGACTCTGTGCAGCCCTTTCTTCCCCTGAGCCTCCTATAGGATCATAGTGCTATGTGAGTGGAGGGCACAGAAAGGGGCACTAGCTCCACCCTGACTTTTCTACAAATCCCAGAGCATTGCACCTCTCACCCTACCCCCGCCATCGTTGCCCTAGGCTCACCAGTCAGCTCTTGATCTTCCAGGATTGGTCCAGCCCAAGGGTCTGTATCGACACAAGCCACGTGGTACGGTAGAAAGAACGTGGAAGAGGGTGCTTGGCTTCCAGCTCTCTGATGACCTATGTGGCTGTGGGGAAGACATATGACCTCTCTGAACCTCAGAATTAGGAAATCTCTAAAATTAAGGAAGTACCAAACCTCTCTCATAAGGTTGTGGCTATGATCAAACAGGGAAATATATGTGAAGCTCTATGTAAACTCTAACTTTTTCCACAGCTGATATTCAGCAAGTTCCTATCAGAACAGCTCTATCTGTGGTTTATGGCTGTTGCTTGTTCTGACTGGCCAGAGACTGTGCTGTCCTTGTTATTAAATATGTCAAATATCACTTCTGAATAGCATCACTATTACCTGTACATCTTGTATCCCTTGCTTGGAGGCAGCCGGCCAACCTCTCTGAATAGTAGAATCACAGCTCATCTATAAGGAGAGTCCTAGGGAGGGCCATGTTGCTGTGCCAAGGAAGAATGTCCTAGTACAAGATATGCGAGGCATCCTCCAGATAGATCGATCCCATTTCAAATGGGCAAACACAGAGCACCTTGTGCAAATATGCCACAAGACCTGCTTCAAGGCCCAGCCCGTTGCTAAGGAGTCCAGTGTTTCACCCAGCTTAATTAAGCATGTTTAAAGGGATACATGCTCTCCCCCATCCAACCACAGAAAGGCCCTTGGCAGAACTCCATTAATTAATCAGAGGGCTGTGCGAGTGGGTGCTCTCTCGCTTGTAAAGAAAAGCTGACCTGGGCTTAGATCTAAGGGATTCGAGCTCTGAATAATCTTGGAAGATTGGGGAAGGCAACCTGGGGACAGGCCAGCAGGCACTCAGGGTTGCGCTTGGGAGAGAGATACACTCCGCAATGTGGCATAATACAATGAGGTAGGGAGATAAGCAAAGGTCTTCATTAGAATCTGTTTGCATATTCATTTTCAACTGTGACTAGCTTAAACTAAACTCACCCATCACAGAAATCCATAGTGACTGTCAGACAGTGATAAGGCTTCTTAGTTCTCAATTTTGCTTTAAAGTAGACATGACTGAAAATATGCACTGTGTGATGCTTATAATCAAAGATAGACTCCAACTAAAACTAACCAATGATTAAACTTCACCCTCACCCCAACTGTTCGCTCAATAAGTGTGTTAACCATCATCCTTCCTGCCAGTCATTACAACTGTGGCTTTAAGGTTGGCACATGGGGCGCTGCATTGGCCTGTTCATAGGAGGATAAGGGGATGTTGGGAGTATTTGATTTCTGTGCTATCATGGGATCAAAAGGCAAGCTTTGACTTAGCAATGGCTTGGTGTCCAAGAGATGAAGCTAGGACAAAGAGTGCTGGTCCACGAGAAGAAATTAGGAGGAGACAGAATTAAGACACTGAGCACTTCCTGCCTGCAGCCCTTTAGTTATGCCTGTAAATTCTGGAAAGTTCTGCAAGTGCTGTATTATAAGAGTAGACACTTCACACAGAATGTCTTGGATGACTGATGAGGTGCCACTTCTCTCTCTTTCCAGAAATGCCTTGATCTTTTCACCCTGCTGTGAATTCTCAGGGTCCTGGGCCATAGACTTCTAGTTCTATCTTATTTCTTACTTCATAGCAGGAGTGGGAGGGAAATCTTTTCCTCTTAAGCATAATTCTGTGATATTAACATATTATAATATTACCACATTGTGGACCCTGCCTCTTTTTTCTGTAGTAACAAAGACACTTACTCCATAGGGCGGATAGGAAAAAGAGAAAGGAAGGGAAGGGGCAAGAAACCCCTATGCCATCCCTCATGCCCTGGGCCTTGTGCACATATGCACCACCCTTGAGAAAAGCATCATCATCCAAACCCATTTTACAGCTGAGGAAACCAAGGCTCAGAAATGGGAGTGGGTGTTGCAGCCAAGAACAAAGATTTGCCTCACGCCAAAGCACATGCCCTTGCCCTGAGCCACTGCCTGTGTCCTGACTTGGTCAGCCAGAGTCCAGTGTTTCATTATTCTGTGTCTAATGGGGTATAAGAAACTCGAATTAATTCTGACATTCAGGGCAGAATTTGATCAACAAATAGGGAAGGTATTGCTGGAGGAACTCAGACGTGAGTGAGATTTGGAGCTAAATAAGGTTAGCCAGGCTCACAGGCTGGAGCAAGAAATCAGCAAAGGGCCAGAGCCCCTAGAACCTGTGAATGGGACCTCATTTGGGGGGGAAAAAGGCCTTTACAGATGTAATTAGTTAAGGAGTTTCCTATGGTTTGAACATTTAGTCCCCTCCAAAATATATTTTGAAACTTAATCCCCAATGCAACAGTATTAAGAAACGTGGCCTTTAGGAGGTGATTGAGTCATAAGACCTCTGTCCCTGTGAATGAGATTAGGTGCCCTTATAAAAGGGCTTGAAGTAGGGAGTCTGCCCCTTTTTTGCCCTCCCACCTTCTGCCATGTGAGGACACAGTGCTCATCCCCTCTAGAGAATGCAGCAACACAGTGCCATCTTGGAAGCAGAGACAGCAGACCTCATTGATGCTGAATCTGCTGGCACCTTGATCCTGTACTTCTTTCAGAACTGTGAAAAATAAATTGCTATTATTTATAAATTACCCAGTCTGTGGTCTTTTGTTATAGCAACACAAACAAAGACAGATCTGAAGATTAGATCATCCTGGATTACCTGGGTGGGCCCTAAATTCAGTGAACTCTGTCCTTAAAAGAGAAGGGGAGATGAGACACGTAGAGGAAAAGGTGATGGGATGACAGACGCAGAGGTTGGAATGACACGTCTACAAACCAAGGAGCACCCTGGATTGCTGCAGCTGCCAGAAACTAGAGAAGAAACATCTCCTTCAGAGCCTCCAGAAGGAATAAACCCTACCAACACTTTGGGTTTGAACTTCTGGCCTCCATAATTGAAAGAATAAATTTTGATTGTTTTAAGCCACCCAGTTTGTGGTCATTTATTGTGGAAACACTGGAAAACCAATACAGGCTCTATTGCTGGTAAGAATTAAGGTCAAACCAGGAAACACCAGCCATCCAGTGGCTTTGGGCTGAAGCTGGTCCTGGGTCAGTGATTAAGAGCCCGAGTCTCTCCTTAGGAACTGCATACTGATGATAGAAGCTCAAAACCCTCCTTCTTCAACTTGGAGAATTGGCTGAAGTTTCAAATGCCCTCTGGTCAGAGAGGATCTGGGGTCTTGATGGTGAAGAGCTTTGGTGTCTGCTGCTGAGAAGGGCTGGGGCAGGCAGGAGCAGGCCTAAGCTGTGTGAGGTTCCTGTCATGGGGGTGTAGCCTGACAGATAGGGAAGGAAGGGGGAGATTATGCCTCTGGTTTTTTCTTCATTGATCATCTCTACCTTTGGAAGGATGGGCATGAGGACCAGCTAGCTATTGACCCACTGTCCACGGGTTGCATTCAGGTTCTCTGACACAGAGCTGAGGGATTTCTTTCACCTTTCCTCTCCATGCCACCCCTGCTAAGCACCCCTGTACATGAGGGAAGGGAGCCTGGCATTGGCCTTGCAGAGGCCCTGGCTGAGGGCCCAGGGCTGAGCCCAGACAGGAATTGCCATTTGCAGCATCTTGGAGCATGAAAAGCTGAAAAGCAGATGCCCATCAGAGTTCCAGAGAAAGCTTAGATCCTAAAAGACAAAGCACACATGCCAAGTCCAAAGTCTCAAAACGCTGAATCAAAATCAGAATGTGGAGTAAAGAATTCAGAATGGGGGAAAAGTGGGGTCTGGGGTGGAAGCAGGCTGGGGATGAACAAGGGGAGTCCAGGTTGCCTGCCCTGGGCTGATATCCTGGGGGCTGTGGCTCCCCTTCAAGGCATGGCAGGTCCTCATGAATGACTGGGTGAGGAAAGGCTCATGGAAAGGTCTGAGGCAGCACTGACACCAAGCAGGGGGCCCCATGCTCAGCAGGACAGGCCCATGGTCAAGCCATTGCACTGCTTTCAGTTTACAGTGGGCAAAACAAACCCCGCATCCCTAAGGTCCAACTGGTAGTGACCCAACTGGTAGAGACATCTGTCTTCATGCTCAGGCCTCGGGAAGAGCAGAAGCAGAGAAGATAGAATGGGTGGCAGCAAATACTCCAGAAGCTTCTTTTAGAGTCCAAACCCCTGTTCAGAGTTGGAGGCCTGCTCCAGCAATGACACTCAAAGGCACCCACAACAGGCCCCTGCAGGACAAAGCAATGTAGCTGGTCAGAGACTGGGAAAAGTTTTCTCTAAGAACTTGGACTATGGTTTGACCATCAGGCTCTCCCTGGCCTGAATCACCTCTGCAGAGACTCCTAACTTAGATCTGGGTCCTGGATCCCACCCCCCCAACAAAACTCCTGGGCAGGCCGTGCACAGTGGCTCATGCCTGTAATCCCAGCACTTTGGGAGGCCAAGGCGGGTGGATCATGAGGTCAGAAGTTCAAGACCAGCCAGTCCAACATAGTGAAACCCCGTCTCTACTAAAAATACAAAAATTAGCCGGGCATGGTGGCGCATGCCTGTAGTCCCAGCTACTCGGGAGGCTGAGGCAGGAGAATCGCTTGAACCTGAGAGATGGAGTTTGCAGTGAGCCAAGATCATGCCACTGTTCTCCAGCTTGGGTAATACAGTGAGAGTTCGTCTCAAAAAAAAAAAAAAAGGGGCTGGGCATGGTGGCTCATGCCTGTAACCCCAGCACTTTGGGAGACCGAGGCGGGTGGATCATGAGGTCAGGAGATCGAGACCATCCTGGTTACCATAGTGAAACCCCATCTCTACTAAACATACAAAAAAATTAGACAAACATGGTAGCTGGAGCCTGTAGTCGCAGCTACTTGGGAGGCTGAGGCAGGAGAATGGCATGAACCTGGGAGGTGGAGCTTGCAGTGAGCCGAGATCATGCCACTGCACTCCAGCCTGGGCAACAGAGTGAGACTCCATCTCAAAATAAATATATTAATTAATTAAATACATACATACATACGTACAAACTCCTAGGCAAAGCAATGGGTTGAATTCTTCTAACCTAAGTCCATTGTCTTTGAGTGGGGGAAAAAAAAGAACTAGCAGGCCTTGCCCAGAGCAAGAGAAGGTAGAGGTCAAGAATTGGGCTGGGGCCGGACACGGTGGCTCACACCTGTAATCCCAGCACTTTGGGAGGCCGAGGTGGGCAGATCACGAGGTCAGGAGTTCGAAACCAGCCTGGCCAATATGGTGAAACACTGTCTCTACTAAAAATACAAAAATTAGCCGGGCATGGTGGCGGGCACCTGTAATCCCAGCTGCTTGGGAGGCTGATGCAGGAGAATCACTGGAAACCAGAAGGTGGAAGTTGCAGTGAGCCGAGATCATGCCACTGCACTGCAGCCTGAGCAAAAGAGCTAAACTCCATCTCAAAGAAAAAAAAAGAATTGGGCTGGAGCCAACATTTAGCAGCAGAGGCAGCAGAAGACAAAGAGTGGACTGCCAGAGTCTGTTCTGACTTCACGTGACTCTCTCAGGACGTCCTCATGATCCACAAGTAGAAGCAAATGAATCCTTTTCCCCAGGGAGCCGGCTCACCTTGTAGGCTCATTAGTGTTTCAAACACAAATTTGGTAGAACAGCAAAAACATATACATTAGTAACATAATCACATTAATATGTAGAAAAGATCTGATGCAAACTGGAAAGTGGCATTTGGAAACTCTGATAAATGGCCTTGCAGAATTTAAGATTCCATCTGGAAGCCTGTTGCGAAAAAGGTGATGCATGGGTTTCCATAGAGGGCTCAGCCTTCCCAGGCTCTGACCACACTCAGCTCAAAACAGCTTTCCAAATTACATCAACATGCAGGCGTGACGTGTACCTGTCAAAGGGGTTAATTCAAAGCTAGTCAGGATAAGAGGAAACAGGCTCTCACTTCATGCTGCAGGAGGGAGAGTGAGCCCTTTTTCTGCATGGCCATTCAGCAGATTGCCTTGAAATTGGTCATATTTCCTCACCTAGACTTTCACTTCTAAGAACTAAGTCCAAAATATTGTTCAGAGGTTGTGCATGCCATCTCATACACCAATTTAAAGAATAGTCACTAAAGACTTTTGTATTTCATGGGAAGGAAAAATAATAAAATAAAATAAATAAAATTAAAAACTCCACTACTTCTGCCTTCCAGAAGGATGGCAAATTCATCTCTATAGTAGATGTCTATTTGAGAAAATCCCTGGCCTTTTGGCTATGATAGGTAAGGCCATGGGCTAGTCTATATATAAGACATTGAGACAAAAAGAAAACTAAATTACTTAGCACAACAAAGTAATAGGATCTCTAGAGTGGTCCTGTTATTGGAAAGAGGTCCTGATCCAGACCTCAAGAGAAGGTTCTTGGATCTCGCACAAGAAAGAATGAGGCAAATCCATACAGTAAAGTGAAAGCAAGTTTATTAGGAAAGTAAAGGAATGAAAGAATGGCTATTCCGTAGACAGAGCCCATTTTTATGGTTATTTCTTGATTATATGCTAAACAAGGAATGGATTATCAGTGCCTCCCCTTTTTAAGCCATACAGAGTAACTTCCTGACGTTGCCACGGCATTTGTAAACTGTCATAGCGCTGGTGGGAATGCAGCAGTGAGGATGACCAGAGGTCACTCTTGTCGCCATGTTGGTTTGGATGGGTTTTAGCCGGCTTCTTTACTGAAGTCTGTTTCATCAGCAAGGTCTTTATGACCTGTAGCTTGTGCCAACATCCTATCTCATCCTGTGACTTAGAATGCTTTAGCCTCCTGGAAGTGCAGCCAAGCAGGTCTCAAGCTTATTTTACCCAGGCCCTATTCAAGATGGAGCTGCTCTGGTTCAAACGCTTCTCACGATCCCTTGGGCACCCAAGAGAAAGGTGTTCTGGGGAACATGGGACAACCAAGAAGAGAAAAGATGGGAGGAGAGTCTGGGGAGAGGGGGCAGGGCCAAGAAATCTGGTAGCAGGACCTTGGGCTTAGCAGTGAGTGGCAGGAATAATGGTGTCTAATCTTCCATTTTCCAGCTGAAATCCCGTTTTAACCCAAACCCTTTAATACAGGTCATTATATAACAGACTTGTATTAACTTGCCTCTGGGAAATGAAGGAGGTGGGGTTTGCTCATGGTTGAAATGGAGTGAATCAGAAAAGGCTGGAAGAGCCAGCAGGAGCCACAGGAAGATGTGAGAGGGAATTACAAATGGAGATTGGAGCAAGCGTTTAGAAACAGCAGTTGCAGGAGAATGTGAGTAACAGACCCCACTCCCCCACCCCACCATCCCCACATTATCTGCAGATACATTAGCAGATGTAACTGCTAATACATACAGATACATGGGGGTGGAGGGGCAGTGGGACCAGGACCAGGGCCAGACCTGAAGAGGAAATCCACACGTTATCTGGAGTAATGGGATTACATTTTTGTTTTGTTTCTTCCGTCTTCACATATATGTTTTCAAATTGTTTTCCCCAAGTATGTGTTACTTATGAAATTTTTTAAAGTCAAACTAAAAAAAATAAACAATTGTGCCAACAGGGCTGTGGAAGGACTTGAACACTGAGTGGCAGCATGCAAGCCTTGCTCCCACACCATTTTTCTCTTGAGACAGAGGAAAAACAAACAGCCATCAGCGCTGGCTCCTCTCCTAAACCTGCACAGGACATGGACTTGAGACACTTGCGAGGCAGAACCCCTTGTTTTCAGGCTCTGCCAACAAGGCTTCCAGAAACTCCAGGAATTCACATCCCAGGAGATGGGTGAAGCAAGGCAGAGCTGTCATTAGCAGGCATTCTGTGTCCCCACCATCCTCTATACTCTCATAGTTTCTAGATGCAATGTTTAAGTGTCTTAAAGAAGATTCACATGGGGAAAGTGGACCTTTCTAGAAAAGGAAACGGCATGCCTTCTACCAGGTTCCTGCTTTTATCCTTTCAGAAAATTCAAGAAACCAAAGTTTTTGAGTTCCAGCAGTGGCTGCTCTCATTCCTGCTAGAACCCCATTCCATTCTCTGTGCTCTCTCTGGCCGTATGAATCTTGGCAGAGGGCTGCTCTCCTATGGTGATGATTCCCATATTAATTTCAGTCTTTTCAAGACGTACTTGCTAATTAAAATGTGAAACAGTTTTTATCCCTTTAATTAAGACACAAGATGGGAAGCGTAATTTAATTTGGTCCATTGAAACTATCAGTATTATTAGCTCCATAACTTGCTTCCATTAAAGATGTCTATGTTAAACAATATTTTTTTTTACTCCCACACTCACTGGAGTTTTGGCATGTGCCCTCAGTCCTGAAACCACCATGGGAGTTTGTGAACTGTGGTCCTATTGAAAAGGCACCGAATGGAAGCTGGAGCCACCAAGGACATTGGCTGTAGGGACCTGTCGTAGGTTGGGCTCCCCTCCCCACAAGAAGCAGACTCTAAGGATTTTAGTACAAGTAGTTGGTACAGAAGTTCATCTAGGGGAGTGAGGAAATAAGACAGGGACAAGAAGAGAGTCAACTCCGGGTGAGCAAATGAACAAGCTGTGAGAAACTGAGGGGATGCTCACTGGGGACACCTGATAATGCGGAACACACTTCATGGCTGCCCCACCAGAGGAATAGGAAGCCGGGCGTTTATCCTCCAATGACCATCCATCACTGGCTGATGGCTGCTCCCAGGGGCATCAGCTCCCCAGTACTTCCAGCCTCCCCCTTGGGCAGAGAGTTGCAGATATTGCAGAGGGAAGCCATGGCGTGGAGGGGCAAGGGGTGAGAGGAGACGGTTACCAAATGCATCTGTAACACACCCACAGCCCGATCCTGCAGTTGCACCAGGCTAGGCAGAAAGGGAGGGGGAGACATGCAGGGAGAGTGTCAATCATCAGCTTATTGCTAGTTCTTTCCATGGCCCAAGAGACAAAATCATGGACCAGCAGCAGCCGGGGCCATACTTGGAAGTCTTTCAACAAGGATAAGAGTAGGATGGGAGAAGTGTCAAACTCTCTGGTCCAAAGTCAGAGACAAATGTAGGGAAATAAAATACATGCAGAAATAGATGTGGAGAAATAGAAAAGGCACTGCCAAGGGCCCAGAAATGGGAATAAGTGGATATTTCTAACATCAGTTCAGCTAGTTCAGTCCAAAGGGAACTTCCTCACCCAGCACTGGAGCCCTGACTCAGTGGCTATCCCATTACTCCAAGGTTTTTCTCTTCAGACAAGGAAAAACAAACAGCCATTGGTAGCTGACTCGTCTCCTAAACCTGCACAGGACACAGACTTGAGATACTTGCCAGGTCAACCCCTGGGTAAGTGCCAGCTTCCTCCAGCTGGAGATGGAGAGGACAGTTGTGAATATGACCCTGTACTAAGTGGAGAACTGATAGCTGGAAAGTGGAAAGTGAACATAATGTGTAAGACAGAGTCAGAGAAATCACCAGTTCATCAGAAACAGTACGGGACAGAGAGTTAGCTAAAGGGGGAATTCTGAGGACAACACTCTGGATACTGAGCTGAGTTGAAAACTAAGGGTGACAGGAATCCAAGAAGGAAGAGAGAACATTAGAAATCTTGCTTGCGCTGCAAGCAAGTCAGCCAGATAAACACAAGTGTGGCTGGAGCCAAGACTGCAGGAGGCCAGACACAGACAAAGTGCACAGTTGTAGACGAGCTCTGTCAGAGGCAGCATGGGGAGACAGCAAGAGGCTATCACTGGGAGCCAGACCTCAACTGTTCTCTTAAGTGAACAGTTAAAATCCTGGCTCCATCACTTACTAGCTGAGTGACTCTGGGCAAGTAGCCTCGCCTCTCTGAATCCTTGCCCTGCAGAGAATTCTGCGAAAGATAAATAAGGTGTAAAATACCGCGGCATAGTGTCTGCCCCACAGTAAGAGCCCATAAAAGCTGCCCCTCCTCGATCTTAGATTTTAACTTGTATTGTACTCTGGAGCCCTACTTGTTAAGGGAGCCCAATCGTGGCAGCTTCTGACTGTATGTGTGGTGCAGGGAGGCAGGTGTGTGTAGGCAGGAAGTAGATCCACTTGCCTTACCCCAGGTTTGTTGAATGTATCTGTCCTAAAAAAAAAAAAAAAAACAAAGAACAAAAAGAAACCACACAACTAGCTATGGATAACAACTCCTTTGTCATCTCCCAGACAGGTAAGGCACACTGAGCCTAAGGGACATGCCTCTGGTCCCTGCTGGTGATTGTCAGAGCAGGCCACTGAATGCTCTTAACCACTGTGATGGTTAATACTGAGTGTTAACTGTACTGTTCCTTCAAGTATTGAGGGTGTGTGTGCCTGTGGGAGTGCTGCCAAAGGATATCAACATTTGAGTCAATGGACTGGGAGAGGCAGACCCACCCTCAATCTAGGTGAGCACAATCTAATCAGCTGCCAGCGCTGCTAGGATAAAGCAGGCAGAAAAAC
The DNA here is from genome assembly GCF_009828535.3 of Hylobates moloch. Classification (NCBI taxonomy): domain Eukaryota; kingdom Metazoa; phylum Chordata; class Mammalia; order Primates; family Hylobatidae; genus Hylobates; species Hylobates moloch. The sequence continues at coordinate 36,510,913 of NW_026652286.1, forward strand.
ATGGAAGGACTAGACTGGCTGAGTCTTCCGGCCTTCATTCTTCTCCCATGCTGGATTCTTCCTGCCCTCGAACATCAGACTCTAAGCTCTTCAGCTTTGGGACTCTTGGACTAACACCAGTGGTTTTCCAGGGGCTCTTAGGCCTTCAGCCACAGACAGAAGGCTGCACTCTTGGCTTCCCTACAACTTTTGAGGCTTTGGGATTTGGACTGGCTTCCTTGCTCCTCAGCTTCCAGATGGCCTATTGTGGGACTTTACCTTGAGATCGTGAGTCAATACTCCTTAATAAATTCTCCTTCATATATACATCTATCTATTAGTCTTGTCCCTTTAGAGAACCCTGACTAATACAACCACCCTCTATCCTGCCTTCCACCTGGTCTAGCCCCCAGAGCCCATCCTGGCCAGGCCGATAGACAATTCTAGGCCATTGCATCCTCTGTGGGATATGTGGGTGCCTGTGTCTTTTAGGTTCATGGTGGGGTGAGTAGAAGGTGGGGTGAGTGAAGGCACACACACCCTAAATACTTGAAGGAACAATATGGTTGATACTCAGTATTAACCATCGCAGTGGTTAAGAGCGTTCAGTGGCCTGCTCTGACAATCACCAGCAGGGACCAGAGGCATGTCCCTTAGGCTCGGTGTGCCTTACCTGTCTGGGAGATGCCAAAGGAGTTGTCATCCGTAGCTAGTTGTGTGTGTGCGTGTGTGTGTGTGTTTTGTTTGTTTGTTTTTTTAGGACAGGTACCTTCAACAAATCTTAGCAAAGCTTGTTCCTAACTGAAGTAGTTTTTCCTCTCAAGCAACAATCTCTTCCAAGAAGTGGTAGGCGATGTGTCTGAAGTTGAACAAAGAAAACTGATTCAGTCTGATGAACACACAGCTGAAATTCCATTAAGGAATCTATGCTCCACATACAGAGGCAGGGGCTGGAAATCACACCTCCCAGGGCTGGCCTTAGTGGTCCCCCTTGTGGGAAAGCTGGAGGACGGATGAGGGCACAGGCTTCCACTTCACATGCCCAGGCCTCCCTCCTGCCACCCTGGCTTTGGACACCCAGAAGATGGGAGCATCTTGAATCTTAGAGAGGCAGGGCCATCAGGATTCGGTGCAAATGTCCCTTGGGTCCCCCGCTCCCCTAGTGCCAGCCTTTTCTGGGCCCACAACTCCTAGCACAGAAGCCCCCAGCCCGTGCTGCCTGGGTCTTCCTGTGGAGAGTGAAATGAAACCCATGAAGAGAGGATGCAGGAAGCAGGCTGGCTTTTCTCCTGCCACGCTTTACCCACAGTGTGTTTTGAAACAATACATGGGAAAAGCCACCTGCAGCCCTCAGACCCATGGTGAAGGACTCATTCTTTCTCCTGTTCAGAAATCCTGCCATGCTGAACCCCTCCATGACAGAAGAAATCTTCTTCAGCAGTTGGCAGTAGGCCACTTCTAGCCCCTCCGCCCAGGAGGCCTGTGACACAGTGGCCCCATTGTTCAGGCTGCCTGAACTCCTCTGCATTGCCATTGCAATGCTGACACTAGCCACCTGAGCTCTGTTTGCCATCTTTTTATCTTTCGGCTCTGACAATGCTGTGGCCACTCAGAGTAGGGATGGGCCAGGGCAGCAAGAGGCAGGGGAGGTGGGTGACAGCAGTGGCAATGGCAGCAGGGTGGCCTGGCAAACACACAGTTGAAGAAATGGACCAGCAGAAGCGAAGGCTTTTGTGCGCCAGGCCTTGCAACCTCCCCACTCGTGGTTGCTGACCTCACAGGACGTCATCAGAGCCTGACGTATTTCCCACTGGCTGCCATCTGCCCATGGATTACTCCCAAGCCTGTGTCTCCATTTTGCCCTTTGTCCTCAACTCCAGATAAATTTATCCTGCTACTTGCTCCTGAAGGTCCTCCAAGACTCAGCAAACTCACACACTCAAATCTGCATTCTCTGTATTGCCCCTAAGTCTGATCCTCCCCACTGGTTTCCCATCCCTGCACAAGTGTCATGCAAGTTGGAAACAAAATTCCATCCTTGACTCTGCCTGGGGCATATCTCACATCCCAGCAATCATCCAGCCCAGCCAATTCCATCTCCTAAAAGTATTTCCAATCCGTCCTCCTCTCTCCACTCCTGCCGCAATCATTCCAGTTCACACTTCTTCCCAGCATCTCACATCCAGATTGTTTCCACACTCCCTACTGGTCTTTTTGCGCTGATCTTCCCCCAGCCTCTAATCCATCTGCCTGGAACACCCTTTTCCTCTTGTTCCTCTGGTAAACTCTCCTCCTCCTCAGCCTTCCTCCTTTGTGAAGCCTTTAATGATTTCCCACATAATAGGAGGCACACACCCTCACCTCACCCCGTGGGCTCCAGCTGCTGGCATCCATACCCTCATTAGAGCCCTGGACACATGACATGGTACTGGCTGTTGGCACACCCTTCTCCCACAGGGCTCCCCGAGAGCAGGGGCTCCCAGTGCCCTAATCAATTCTTGGCAAACAGTTAATGTTTCCTAAGTGTTTAGTTGAACTAATGAATTCTACAATAAAGAGGCCAGGGGTCTTTATCAAAATCCCTTTCCTCCCAGATCTGAAAGACTGGAAATTGGATTTTGTGTTGGATCTTTTAATTATAGATCCAAAACACCTAAGTCCTTTAGCTGCAGAATCTGTCTGGCCCAAGCATGTACCTCTCTCAATAGCCAGGAAACACTTTGTAAATAAATTCCTTGTCTCAAGTCCCATTTTATTGTTTTAATTCTTTAGAATTGGAGCAAGATCTCCACTCTCAGTGTCTCAATACCTAGTATTCCAGGTGGACGAGTGAAGCACAGTTACAGTGTTGCGTTCGATTCTTCGGGTCCTGCTGTCAGGGAAGATGGGTTGCTTCTCTCAGCTCAAAGCTCCATTCATGGGAGGAGAAAGGCCTTCCACTCAGCCCAGAGCTCCCACTTGCAAACACTCAGTGTTTGAGAAAGATATTAACAAAGAAATTAATCAACCAATGTTACCTGTGCCCACAGGTGTAACTTGCTTCTATGGAAATCACAGAATTTTCTCTCAGTGATGCTTAGACACAAGGAGTTCTCCAGGGCGCTTATCGGCGCTGGAGGAGAATATTTGTGCCTTGAGTAGCAAAATGCACAATTTGTCTTTGTGGTTTAGACTTTCACTCACCCTCTCTGCTGCAATGGTTTTCTTCCAGCCTGATTCCTTCCTTGCTTTCTGTCCCCTGAGTCTTGGCAGGGGGAGACTGACTTCCTTTTCTCTTTTTCCCTTTGTGATTCCTATGACTTCTCCAAAGCCCAGAGCTCTCCAGGGGGAAGAAACAAGCTTGCTTTTCCATTTTATATTTCAACTTCCTTTAGTTTTATCACAACATCAGCTGCAACCTCCCCACTGCAGTCAAAACTGTTGTTCTTAACTGTACTCCAGCATTTAAATCTACGTGGGGTACATTCTCTCTACCATATCTACATAGTCACTCACTAATCCTTTCTCCCTCCCTTCTTCTCTCCCTCCCACCTTCCTTCCCTTCCTTCCTTCCTTTATTCCTTCTTTTCCTTTCTTCCATCCATTCATCTACTCATCCATCCACCCATCCATCCACTAATCCATTCATTTATTGAGCAGTTACTGAGCTGGGCACAGGGAATGATAAAATGAATAAACACAGGCCCAGCACCAAAGGAGCTCATAATCTGGAGAGGGAAATGGAAATTTTTATAATTGTTCATAAAGAGTATGAAGAGAGTGGTGTGACAATCCAAGGGAGAGGATGATTAATTTTAGGGAGTATAAGAAGAATAAATCAAAGAGCTGACATTTGAACTGAGTATTGAATATGAAGAAGAAGGGGAAAATGCCACTCAGAAAAAATAGCCACTGCAATGACCTAGAGACTTAAAATAACAGGGTATGAAATAGAAAAAAAAAAATGTCAAGAAGCTCAGTATGATTGGAGGAAAGGAGGCACATATGAGAGGAACTTCAAGTAAGGCTAAAGGAACACTGGCCAGATTTGGAGAATCCCAAATGTCAGAGTAAGGTCTCTGGACTTTTTTCTAGAAACCATAGGAAGCCATTGGCAGCAGGTCAGCAGTTGGAAAAATGTCTCTGGCTGCAGAGAATCAACAGGAAAGGGGCTAGATATGAGGTGGCAGGCCAGTTAAGAGGTTGGCACATGGACCAAATGAGAGACGAGGCCTGGAGTAAAGGAGAGGGTGGGATGACAAGGGGACTGGAGGGGAGGGTGTCTCTTTGCATGTCGAAAGTAAGATGCCTGTCTCAAAGGAAGCCAGATAAATAAATGCTTCTTGTGCTGTAGCCAGAGAGCTTGGTAAGGCCTGCTCATGGCCCAGCTGTCTGCAAAATGCTCCAAGTCTTGCCTGGCTCTCAGGAGAAGCAAGCCCTCTGCCAGCCTTAAATTAATGACTCTTCTAGGGAAATGCACTGCTGCCTGCACCAGTGGCCCTGCCCATGTCCATGTCAGAGCCCATTAGTAAGGCTGTCCCACTGGGCTAGAGCAAACGACAAGGTAACAGTCAAAAGATGGCTCTTGGTCCCTCTGTATGAGGTGACCTGGTTTCTATATCTACAAGCCCTATTGGAAAACAGAGCCCAAAGTGGGATAAGTCACACATTCTCTTTTTCTTGGTCTCACACCCTTAGAATTCAACATTATTTTTCATCAACAGGCAATTCACTTATTAATTCTGTTTCCTTCTATTGATATTGAAAGGTTCTTATTGTTCAAATATAAAGGACCATGCAGAGTGACAAACAGCTACAGAGAAAACTTGGGTTTTCATTCTGAAGAGAAAAAGGAATCAAGAGCTCTTCAAAATAGTAATAAAACAAGGGGATGAAATTTTTCCCACACCCACTGAGTTTAGGACAGTCATCTTTTTTATGCATTATCTCATTCTATCTTCTCAATAGCTCATGAAGTGAGTTATGATTCCCATTTAACAGATGGAGAAACTGAGGCACAAAGAGTTTAGGCCACTTGCCCAATGGCACTCTGCTGCTGGTTTGAAGAGCCAGAGTTTAAATCCAAATCTGCCTCATTTTGAATGTCCTGTTGGTTTCACTGCATTATGTCACCTCAGAGTGGCAGTGTGGAGGGTAATGAGAACATGGGTGGGAGGTCAGAGACTGAGAATCACCCAAACTTAGACTTGCAAGACTTAAATCCTGGACCCCCTTAATAGTCTGTGACCTCAGACAAATCACATGGCTTAAGTAAGCATCAGTTTCACCTGTAAAGTGAGGGATAGATTGGATGATCCAGGCCCACAGTTCTATGTTTCTAATTCAAGTAAGAGAGTGAGCTCACTGTTAAATGAATAAAGATTTACAGATAGCATTTTTACTTTAATGTTGGAATGTCTCTTGGCATGTGTTATAAAAATAAAACAGGGCCTAGATTGTGAGTTTGCAATTGAGCTCGTTATTTCACTGATTTGGGTTTTAATTGTCTCTTCTGATTCAACTAATCAAACCAATGTTTGTTCAGGGTTTACCCTGTGCCTGGCAGCATGCCACATGGATGAAATAACTTGCCCAGCTGGTACAGCTCCAAATTTAGTTGTTCTGCATCTTCAAACCAAATGAATCGCTCACTTTTCCCAAACTGTCTTTTGAGGAACACTAGTTTAAGATGTTGAGAGACGTTACAGAACCAGAAGCATTCTGTGCTCAAATGAGTCTGGGAAACACGCATCAAACAAAGATAAGCAAGTTCCTTTACTGTGGGACTCCTCCAAGACTTTGATAAGCTGATACCATTAGGAATCTCCAAGAGTGGAATGGAACAATCAGGGTTTCCCAAACTTAATGGATGGGAGAATTTTCAAGGAGCACCTAACAAAATGAGTATTCTAGTGACTGTGCTTTAAGGACCACCAGACCATGGGCTTAAAAATCTTTATTAAGAAGAGCCTAAGAGGCCACTGTCTGACACAGAGTCAGTGGTGTTCATTAAATGTTAACAAAAAGGGGAGCCTATCTGTGTTCAAAATGAGCACTGTCTCTGGCTAGCAAGTGACCCCATAGGATCTCAGCACTTCCTCTTGGCAGGGGAAGGAGCAGGTTGGGTCAGATACCTCTGACATTCTGGGAGTGCATTTTCTGAAAGGGCATTCACAGCTTTTAGCTAAATGTCCCTTTTCTTCACTTGTGACACTTTGGGAAGATGAATCATTTGGCAAGGATGGGTTCTCACCCCTCTTCTAAGTATACAGGCTTGTCAACAGAAGGTTTATTCAATGAGTCCTTTGAGAATTCATCCTTGTCCAGAATGACTGGCTGGTATGTTTTATCCTGAACATGCAGGCACCCGCAGTGTGGGAGTTCTGCCAACAGCCTCTTGCAGTATTTTCAGGAGCTGATATTTTTAAAAATTGAAGGGTGCTGCATTTCTTCCCTAATTGTACAACGAGCACAGGAATAGCCCCACAATGAGAATCACGTTTGTGAAAATGATGCGTTTACTTTGCTATTTTCAAAATTTTATTTTACAAAAATAAAAAACATCTTAAAATGCCAACCAAGTAGCACATACAATTATTACAGAAGGGTCTGCTTACCTTTCAAAAAGTAATTTACTTGGAAAAGAAAAATCTATCCTTTTTTTCCTTTTCTTTTTCTATCCTTTAACCCTTCACTTTTTTCTTGGCATAAAGTAATAAATTCTTCCTATAAAATTTTTGGAAAATATAAAAGTCATAAAGAAAATATTAAAATAGTAAGTAATTCCATCACATGGGAAAAACCCACTATCACTTATTTATGTATTTTTAATATGTACTTCATATGTAATTTTTTCATTTTTTGTATTTCTTGTACTAAAAGGAAATATATTTATACTTATACATATTCATAAAAATATGTATATATGTCAGAGTAGGAGGAAATACATATACAAAAAAATATTTTTCACTAAATTGGAAAGGCACCATATACAGTTTTCAGGCCTACTTTTTTCACTTAGCACTGTATCATGAACAGTTTCCCAGGGTTGATGTTTCCCATTCCAAATAACCTGGGGTGTTGTTGGCTCATAGGACTGAAGAATTTACAAGCTGCTGTCAAACATGGCTAGTGATGGCTGTGGCATTAATATCAATGATTCTTCTTGAAAGCAATTAAACTTGGCATTGCTATAGCTACTTAATGTGTTTATATCAGCTCCTGTAATTGTTTTCTGAAGCCATAAATTTCTCAAGTTAATTATAAACAACTTGCTCTGCTTAATTAATGGGCATCACTAACAGGTATTATCTAATATGCATGTGAATGAACCTTATGAGAGCCACACAGGGCCTGGATTAATGATGTCAGGATGGTGGCCCTGGAAGAGAAGTCAGTCGCCCAGAACCTGGGTCTGGAGTAGGCTGCAGGAAACCCCAGGACCAGAATCTGCTGCAGCAGAGCATGCCAGGACTGTTCCTGCCCATGCTGGGTCTTCGGGATTGAAGTCACCTTGGATCGTCCCAGTTACATGTTATGTGGGTGACTGAGCACCACCTCAGTTTACTAGCAAAGTGTCTCTCCCCTGCACTGTTTTCTCGTCTATGTCAACTATGTTGTTCTTCTCACACAGACCCTGCACTGTGGCTGGTGTAACATGGTGGTAATGAGGCTGGACACAGGGGCCAGTCTCCCATGGTTCAAATCTCAGCCTGCCAGCCACTAGATGTGAGAATATTAACAAGTTACTATTGAATAGCACAGCTCCTCAATTTGGCTGTTTTTAGAAAGGAGATAATCATCGTACCTACCTTATAGCCTCATGAGGACTAAATCAGTTAATTTGGGTAAAGCGAACATAATAATGTTAATAACCTTAACTATTATTAGGTATTACCAACTTCCCACATGATATACGAGGGAAGCTTCCTTATAGACGAGGAAGCTAAGATTCTATGACCCAGGACCAGGACTAGGGTTAAGCAAGTGAGACATTTAGGGTGCAAAATTTAAGAAGGCACTCTCTTCTCAGGGTCAACACCTCATGCTAGCCTGGCTAGTGTGACCTGTCCACGTTTGCTCAGCTTGGATCAGATCTGAATGACTCCTGAGCCCTTCTGCTCTCATGGGGACACCCTGCTGCTTAGCAATCCTTCCTAGCTTTCACAACCTTGTTCTGAAAAAGGACCCCCACCAGGATTGAGATGCTTCTTTAGGCCAACATAGGTTTGATGGCTGGATTTTCTCTGCAGAAACAGTGCTCTGGGAGCCTCATTTCCAGTCACCTCTGCTGGACACAGGTGAGTAGTGCCGAGGACACAGCATTCTTACTAAATTCTCACTTTCTAAAGCAAGATCTTGACCTTTGGGAGACAAAGATGGCAGAACAGGCTTTATACTTAAATGAGAGCCAAGGTGTCTCATCTCTTTGTTTTTAATATTTATCCAGGTGACACTCTTCATTCCTTATTAATTGCTCAGCAGGGCAGTTCCTTGCAGCTGTTGGTAGCCACAGGCTATCTTGGGAGATGAGGCAGGAACCCCAGAATCACTGCTGGAGAAACGACGGGGCTGTTGGTGGGATTCAACGTTGCCAACATTCCGTTCAAGTGGAATCAATGCCCTTCTGGAGCCTCATCTTCAGTGGTCAATGCCAAGGGCCTCATATCAAAGAGAAGCTTCTCTCCTTCAACTACTACTATTTTCAATTTTTTTCATTGGGCAGGAAAGAAACTGGCCTTTATTAAGCACCTATCACAGGTGCCTTCTTCATAGGTATTATTATCCTCACTCAGCAACTGAGCAAACTGAGGCTCATGGAGGTCACGCTAGCCATGCAGCATGAGAGGGGCAGAGCGAGGATTTGGAGTAAGACCTGCTGTACTTTGTGTGCCCTGTGCACTTCCCTGAATCACAATGCTCTGGGATGTAAATTTAGGCTTCACTGAAGCTGAAGTTCCTGCAATCTTTGAGCCTTGGACCTCTCAACTCATTCTCCTTGGGGGAAGGCAGATGTCAGGGACTAAGTGCATATACAGATGGCCATGGTCATCTTCTGAACCATCTTGTTGGAATTCAATAGTTATCTTAAGAGGCTCCAATCCAATAAGCCAAGGAGTTGTTCAGGGCTGAAATGGGGAGCAGGTCCTTGATTGTGGGGGGACTTCAGCAATAAGCCCATCATGGTCAATCCCCAAGAGGTAACATTGCCCCCCACCAGTGGACAATGCTACTCTGATCCCTGAGTCTCCTCTAGTGAATTACCTCAGAATTTACTGGTACCTTTCCCAAGGATATTAAAAATGAATTTTAATGTGGGGGAAATTGCTTTAAAATGAATAATATGTGGTGAAGGATGTATTAATATATATGTATGCATATATACATATCTGTGGGGAATAGACATGTGGTTTATTCATTGGTCCATTTGTTCATGTATATTTATTTCTCCACTTTTGAATTCATGTATTCACTTGTGTTTTTATTTATTTGCTCATTTATTCATTCGTTTTTTAATTTACCCAGTCATCCATTCGGCTATCCATCTAACTAACCATTTATTAACCATCTAACTAACCATTTTCCTGCACCTACTATGTGCTAGGTGGCACACTAAATGTTAGGAATATAGAATTGAATGAAACAAAATTCTACTCTTAAGGAACTCACTTAAGGAAGTCTAATGGATTAGAGAACCACTTATATCCGTAAGTGCATTTCAGTGTTTTAGGTTCTACAGTAGAGATCTATACAATGTATTTTGGGGGCCCAGAGTTGATTATCCCTGCACAGATGTGAGGGAGAATCTTGACAGAAGAAACACTTGAGTAAGAATTCATCAAGCAAAGGAGGTGGGTGCATGGTAAGGACGGGGGAAAGCACTAAGTTCAACCATGTGGGAATGAGTCCGTAGCTCCCATAATTTCTCATTCATTCTTTTCTCAGATAGTCATAAGTACTTTGCTCTGGCAAGAATTTATCTGGCAAAAAAGAAGACAAAACATTCTTCAATTTATCTGCCTATTTCTACCTGCCACCAGAAGATGGAGGTGATGGTTTTCAGTTTTTCAGGAACTAATCTGAGATGCAGAAGATATGGACCCTGGAGTATTCAAATGTGGCCTGCAAGGGACCACTCAGCTCTTTTTTTTAGCGTCTAGTGTGGGTAACTGTCACCCTCCAGTGTCTCTGGTCATCCTTAGCTGCCATAGGCGTAAATTTCTGGAATATAGAAAGAGATTCATTCCAAATAGTAAAAAGGGTGTTTATTTGCAGGAAGCAAATACGGTTTACCACTTAGTTGTGGAAATTTCCCAGCTGTTCTCTAAGGGACTCATAAGATTTATTCTCAATTTATGTAGTATCTCTCCTCCAAATAGCTTTATAAATTTTTTATCAAGATTGTGTTTTGGGAACTGAAAACTACTTGATTTCTACCAGACTGTCACATTTGAAAGGAATTTTATGAAACCCAAATGGGATTTTTTAATGTCTATATTTCTTTTTCTTAAATGGGTTTCCAACCAAGGCTTTCAGATTTTCTCTCTTTTTTTTTTTAAAGAGGACCTTTTATATACAATGTCACAGCCAGAAATATGACATTCAGTAAGTGACATTTTATTTTAATTCACTTTGACAAAATAATGAACTCTATTTGTAGGAGCAATAGAGCCTTGTCTGACAAGGAGTGTCCCTGGAGTTTTGCTATAAATGAAAAAAAAAACCACGAACCTATTCCTTTTTAAAAAAAGTTTTTGAAAGAATGGCAAGTTTGAGATTTTGGAAAAACTTTTTGGAAATGATGGTAAATGTCTAAGAATCGGTAGGAAACACCCCACAGTAATCACATGTCCTGCTATTCAGCAGTCATGCTTGGATTTCTGGTTTGGACCAGCACATATCACTGTCCATCCTCTGAATTCAGAGTTCCTATCCCTGTGAGCCACCTTCAGCGCCTGGTGGAAAGGAAAGCCTCTTGGCTTCGGGCACCCTCTGCTTCCTGCCAATGGCGGGTGAACAAAAAACATCCCAGTCCCTCCTCTCCCATTGACATACATGGACGCTGGCCCAGTGAAAGTCAACAGGGCCCTGGGGTTAGCAAACCGAACACGGGAACCCTGGCCAAAAATCCGGCTCAGAAGCCACCAAATCAGGGCTTCCTAGGGAGGGAGGAGAGTGGAGGCATTTGCCTTGCCTCCCTGTTTTTAACCACTTACGTTTAATGCATCTCATTCGTCAATTTTTAAAAAATAAAAGCCTGAGGAAGGAAGGAGAGGCTTTCATCCTGAGCCTAGGAATCCTGAGTTATCAGGAGTGACCTGGAGAAATGAGGTTGCGGACTTTGACCCTAACTGTCCAGCTCTTGGACACTAAGATTATAATTCCCAGCAAAAGAGGGCACAAAGGCTGCCTCAGTCTCAGGGCAGGGGGCAGGGGACTCACTTCAAGGCAAGAGCTGATAGCAAGTGTCCCAGATTACAATATTGGCTGTCACAAGGAGCGATGCATTCTATTTTTAAGTTTTATTTGAAAAACACTGAAAACAATAAAATCAAAAATCATTTATAAATAAATCACATCTTTTAAAATTATTATACCAGGCAGTGAAATTTCTTTCCTCTGTCCTTCTAACACCAACCCCCCTCCACCATGTTTACCATTGTCCATCCTTCCTGACATTTTCTGTCTACGGACAAAAGATTAAACAGATGATAATCTTTTAATTTTATTTACAAAACTGGGACATGCCATGTATTTTAGTCCACATGGCTGTTTTTTTTTTTTCTCTTAACGATACATGCCAGTGTATATAAACTGAAGCGTTTTTTTTTTCTTATTATTATAGTCATATGCCTTCTGACCCCATCTCCGATGAGCACGTCTTAAGGTCTTTGAGAAAGAGTTATAAAGTAAAAGGGAAGCTTGTGTCCCAGTGGCTTTGTTAGGTAGGATGGTGGAGAAAAAGATCACCGTAAGTGCCCAGACCTCTGAAGACTACTCCAGGCTTTCCTGGCTCCAGGCAAATAAGATTCATTCAGTGTGGAAATATTACTGTCCCAAAAGTTCCTTTTGTTTTAAAGTCCAGTTACAGATGCTATAACAGGTTTTTGTTTGGTTGGTTTTTTGTTTTTAAAAAAAGAACGCTCAAATCCTGGTAGACTTTCTGGAGGTCATTTTATCTCTCTGGGCTGAGGGGAATAACGAGGTTGGTTCCTTGGGTCCCCACATGGAGCCGATCTTTTGTTATCCTTAAATATAATCTATTACAATAGTATTATCGGCAACAGTCAAATTAACATTAATTATATTTTTAGTTATTAAAATAGTTTTCTCTGTGAATGTTTAAAGGTTTTTATTTTTATTATGCAATATTTTAATCACACATAATTATATGGTAAATAATAACATAAACACCCACGAACTTACTACCAAATTTAAGAAATAAATTATTACCAATACCATTGAGGCTCTTTCCTCTACTGCATTTTCCTGCCTTCCACAACCTCCTGCATCCAGGAATAACCATTACACTAAATTTTATGTATATCTTTTTCCTGTTTTTTTTTTAATAGTTATATTCTCCCCTCTGGACATTAAAATCACCGGGGAAATCTTTTAAATACCAGATAGTTTGCTCCTATTTTGGACTTTTCCCTTTGGAAGCCATGTAGAGCAACAAGGAAAATGAATAAAAGAAAAAGAAAAAACACAAACATCATTTTACATGGAACTAGGAAACAGAGAAAACCCACAAACTCCAAGTTACATTTAAGTAATGCCCAAAGCAGGTGAGACTCGAAGAGTCTCATAAGAGGCAGACATGAGAGAAGTCAGGGAGAACAAGGGTCTAACTAGCAGACCTCAGAAATCATCAACAAAAAATGCATTCCCAGAAGCAGAGAATAACTGCCCTAAGTGGGACATCTGTGAGTAGGGTAAGAAGCAACAGAGAGAAGTTGTCAAAAGTGCCCCAACAGATCCAGGAATGGCATACCTCAGAAAGCACAAACAAATAGACATTTGAAGGCAAGGGCTGCTCCTATTAGTGGTGGCGTCTAATAAAGAAACAAACAGAGAAAATCAAGGTTGGCTCTAGAAGCCCTTCTGAGCCAGTTTAGATGCACAGAGATGAGCAGGTATGGTTACACTGGGTGCCGTATTTGAAGGAAATGGCTCACTACTTAAGTAACAGAGGAGGAAGTACTGACTTGCAAAGCCCAGAGATTTTCCATATCCTCTTCCCCCAACTCATCTCACAACCCTCCCCAACACAGGCACAAAATAACTTCCTGCAGATGGTTGATCCAGAAATCCACCTAATACAATTGACTAACAAATATTTCATAGGCACAGGATCTATTCAACTACACAGACTAGAAAACTCTTGTGCTAATGAAGAACACTCAAGTTTCAAAGACATCATAACCAAATATTCCATCATAAAGTTTAAAAATTTGTTACATGCAATGACAAAAAAGACAAAAAATTCAGAAATACAAGAATTCAGGGAAATGAGATGAAAACTGGCAAAATTCAGGAATAAAAAAATCCATTTTTTCAGAAATAAAGAATATATGAAAAGGAACACAAGAAAGAAAAGACACTATAGACGATACATACAAGATGCCTGTAAATGATACAAAAGATAGGAATGAGAAAAGTGATCAAATGAAACAGAAATAGAGAAAGAGACAAAAAGAATTAGGGAGAAAATTAGAATTAAAGAAGATAGGCAGAAAATCAAACACATGCATAACTGTTGTCTCCAAAGACTAAAACCAAAACTATGAAACAGAATAAATGCTTAATGTATAATTTAAAAACGCTTTCCTGAAGTAAAAGACTTGAATTTACATACTGAAAGGGAAAATCATGTACTAGGGAAAACTGATATCAAATGGTCCAAACTGAGACATATCCTAATAAAATTGTTAGATGTTAAAGGATTCTTTGAGCAGCCAAACAAAAAGATCAAATCACTTATAAAAGAAAGAAAATCAGGCTGATATCGGACTTTCCCATGGCATCATTTAACACCAACATAGTGAAGTGAAATTCTTATCAGATATTCAAGGAAAAGAAATTAGCCATAAAGATTCGATATCCAGCTAAGTTGTCCTTCAAGCCTAATGGCTAAGAAACAGTTTAAAATATGCAATAACTCTGGAAATATTGTTCTCATGGGCCATCCTTGAGGAAAATAGCAGAAAATGAATTCTAGTCAAACAAGAGGTAATTGATGAAAATCTGGCAAAAAGACTGTCAAAGCATTCAGTATATTTAACTGTAGACCTGAAATAAAAAGCAGGCATGGAGGTAAAAGTGACATAATACAATGTAAATAGCACACACTCCGACAATGTGAAAATGAGAAGAGAAGGGCAAAAGATGACAGAATTAGAAATAAGCAAGTCAATTGCTTCATCCCTAGCAGCTAGGAGTCAACAGTCACCACTTAAAATTAATCGAAAGGGGTAGTTCCTCAGTCTTGCAGTTGAGAATTAGAGAGTAAAGGCTTTCAGATCAACAAAGTTGTAGAACAAAGACTGGATGTGGGTTAATTCTCAGCTGCTGTGTGACTTTAAACAATTGTATTTCCCTAAACCATGGAGATGTCAGTGTCTACTGGAAGACAGAAAATCCAACACATGCTTAATTGGTGCCTCCAAAAGCTAATTATTAGGAGTATTACTACACGAAATTTCAAATGTGAAAGCACCCAGGCCACTCTCTGGAACATAGTAAGTGCTCAGAGCTCTGTCATCCAGGCTGGAGCGCAGTGGCCCAATCTTGGCTCACTGCAACCTCCGCTTCCCAGATTCAAGGAATTCTCATGCCTCAGCCTCTTGAGTAGCTGGGACTAAGGCGTGCACCACCATTCCTGGCTAAGTTTTTTGTATTTTTAGTAGAGACAGGGTTTTGCCATGTTGGCGAGGCTTGTCTTGAACTCCTGGCCTTAAGTGATCTGCCCAGCTCACCCTCCCAAGGTACTGGGATTACAGGCATGAGCCACTGTGCCCAGCCAGTGCTCAGTGCTCTTACTGGAAAGTTGCCCCAGGGCAGGCATGGGCAACCCTGAGACCCTAACTGTTGATGTTAAGAAGTCACGCCTCCTCTCATTCCAGGCAAGCACCAACAACTCTACTGGTTTTCCGTAGTGCTAATTTCTGTGTAGAAGGTGAATCTGCTGTAAGACACCATCTTTCCCCTTTAGTTTCTTACTTTAGAGGATTTGATTAACCAGGAGAAGCTGGAACTACCCCAAGACATTTTTTTATTTCTTCTAGCTGGTTCCTGCCACACCAATATCATTATTATTTTTAAATTTCTATCATAAACATTTAAACATGTTATTTTTCTAATCTTATTATTCTTGTGACTTATTTTTACTTTTACAGTTTTAATTTTTAATTTTAGATCTTAACCCTAAAATCCCGTCTATGTCTACATTTTTGCTCACTTTTTACTTTTATGGCTTTATCCTTTTATCTTAATCTTTCATCTCATTTACTTTTATATTTGTAACCTTTAATTTTGCTGGTGTGTAGCCTTTTACATTTTCTTCTGAATTGCATCCATTTTATTTAATTGTTATTTTTAAGCTCCTAACCTTTTGCCTTTATTGTGATTTATATTCTTTATAAATGTATATTGCTTTTTTATGGTTGTTTTAATATCCCTTTAATCTCCTATACTCTCTCTCCTGACTGAAATAATTTCATTCATTTTTGCCTTTCTTTCTATGAAAATTATGACAAATTTTCATTTCTTTTTACAATGGCCAGCCACAATGTGTTGCTATAGATGTGGTTGCAAAGAAAAGCTCACCTTGTAAGGAGCAGAGGTTGGACCCTTCTTCTTTGCATTTGTCCTAAGAGCTAAACGCTGTTTCTTACAGAACCAATCCCTTTAAGGGTTTCTACTCTACCCCACTCCCTGAAAATCCAGTAGACTCACAAGTTCACACTTTTCAGAATTCTAATTCTTTTGCACAGATGACACACTTGATTAAGGGATTAAGGGAATGGTAATTCTTCCAAACATCTCGCACCCTCTAATATTGTAGAAGAGATTCCCTGGTTTTAGATTCATCATCTTTAAGTCAGTTTGATCCTGCTGGACCAATTTCTATCCAGGGGGCTATTAACTTCACTGTAATTGCCTCAAGGGAGATGTTTTCCCTCTTCCTACCAAGCAAAATGCTGACTATTTAAATACATTTTAACCTTGTGCTATATCCTAGGATTTACAGTGTGTACTCACCTCATTTGTGGGTAAACAATAACTTAAAGGAAGAGAGAAACCACTGGTAACTCTTGATCTTATTGTAAACTTCTGCCCTTCTAATTGATCCATGCCAGAACAACTAGCAACGGGCATTCAGAAAATAATTACAAGAGGCATGCATTTAGTGACTGAGATACAGGACACTTAATTTTCACAGCTTTACAAAGCTGGGGCAATTATTCAGACCTTGTAGATCCTGGGCCACTTTCTTATCGAGGCCTAGTAATAAACTCTCATTTCATACAGTTGATTAAAACAAAGTTCTCAAGCTAACTAAAACACCTGAGCAAAAGTTCTTGTGCCCAGAACTGGTCAAGGATGGTCTCAATTGCCTGATTTTGGATTTTGAGACTATTATGAATACCCTGGTCATGATGCTCCTAGGCACATAGTAATTTATCAATAAATATTTGTTGAAATAATTAACCAAATGATTCAAAAATGTTATTTCCCATTTTTAAGAACATTTCCTTTATTATCTATTACTTTTGGATATTTCATCTAAATGTATGTCAGCTGGTTATAGGTGTGCAGTCTTATTTCTGGGCTCTCTATTCTGTTCCATTGGTCTATGTGTTGGTTTTTGTACCAGTGCCATGCTATTTTGTCACTATAGCCTTGTAATATAGTTTGAAGTTGGGTAGCATGATGCCTTGAGCTTTGTTCTTTTTGTTTAGGATTGTGTTGGCTCTTTGAGCTCTTTTTAGCTTCATATGAATTTTAGAATAGTTTTTTCTAGTTCTATGAAGAATGTCATTGGTGGTTTGATTGGAATAGCATTGAATCTATAAATTGCTTTGGGAAATATGGTCATTTTAATGATATTGATTCTTCCTATTCATAAGCATGGAATGTTTTTCCATTCGTTTGTGTTATTTCTAATTTCTTTGAGCAGTGTTTTGTAATTCTCATTGTGGAGATTTTTCACCTCCTTGTAGTTGTATTCCTAGATATTTTATTCTTTTTGCAGCATTTTTTTTTGAGATGGGGTCTCACTGTGTCACCCAGGCTGGAGTGCAGTGGTACAATCTTGGCTCACTGCAACCACCGCCTCCCTGGCTAAAGCGATCCTCCCACCTCAGCCTCCTGAGTAGCTGAGACCATAGGCACATGACACCATGCACAGCTAATTTTTTGTATTCTTTGTAGAGACCGGGTTTTACCATGTTGCCCAGGCTGGTCTCAAACTACTGAGCTCAGGTGATCTACCCACCTTGGCCTCCCAAAGTGCTGGGATTACAGGCATGAGCCACCATGCCCAGCCTTTTTTTTTTTGGGGAGTTTTGAATGGGATTGCATTTCTAATTTGACTGTCAGCTTAGCTGTTGTTGGTGTACAGGAATGCTAGTGATTTTGTATCCTGAAATTTTGCTAAAGTTGTCAACTTAAGAAGCTTTGGGGGCCAAGACTATGGAGTTTTCTAGATATAGAATCATATGGTCTGCAAACAGGGATAGTTTGACTTCCTCTCTTCCTATTCGGATTGCCCTTTATTTCCTTCTCTTGCCAGATCGCCCTGGCCAGAACTTCCAATACTGTGTTGAATAGGAATGGTGAGAGAAGGAATTCTTGTCTTGTGCCTGTTTTCAAGGTGAGTGCTTCCAGCTTTTGTTCATTCACTATGATGTTGGCTGTGGGTTTTTCATAGATGCCTCTTATTATGAGGTATTTCCTTCAATATCTAGTTTGTTGAGAGTTTTTAACATGAGGGGGTATTGAATTTTTTTGAAAGCCTTTTCTGCATCTACTGAGATGATCATGTGGTTTTTGTCTTCAGTTCTTTTTATGTGAGGAATCACATTTACTAATTTGCAGATGTTAAACCAACCTTGTATCCCACAGATGATGCCTACTTGTTTGTGATAGATTAGCTTTTTGATGTGCTGCTGGATTTGTTTTGCTAGTATTTTGTTGAGGATTTTTGAATCAATGTTCATCGAGGATATTGACCTGAAGTTTTCTTTTTGTTGTTGTTGTGTCTCTGCCAGGTTTTGGTATGAGGGTGATTCTGGCCTCATAGAATGAGTTGAGGAGGAGTCTCTCCTCCTCAGCTTTTTTGAATAGTTTCAGTAGGAATCGTACCAGCTCTTTGTACATCTGGTAGAATTCAGATGTGAATTTGTCTAGTCCAGGGCTTTTTTTTGGTTGGTAGGCTATTTATTACCGATTGAATTTCAGAACTCATTATTGGTCTGTTCAGAGATTCAATCTCTTCCCGGTTCAGCCTTGGGAAGGTGTATGTGTCCAGGAATTTATCCATTTCTTCTAGATTTTCTAGTTTGTGTGCACAGAGGTGTTCATAATATTCTCTGATGGTTATTTGTATTTCTGTGGGGTCAGTGGTAATATTCCCTTTGTCATTTCTAATTGTGCTTATTTGGATCTTCTCTCTTTTCTTTTTCATTAGTCTAGCCAGCAGTCTATTTAGTTTTTTATTTTTTCAAAAAACCAGCTCCTGATTTTGTTGATCTTTTGAATGGTTTTCATGTCTCAATTTCCTTCAGTTCAGCTCTGATTTAGTTATTTCAAGTCTTCTATTAGCTTTGGGGTTGATTGCTCTTGGTTCTTTAATTCTTTTAGTTTTGAATTTGAGATCTTTCTAACTTTTTGATGTGGGCATTTAGGGATATAAATTTCCCCCTTAACACTGCCTTAGCTGTGTCCCAGAGATTCTGGTATGTTGTATCTTTGTTCTCATTAGTTTCAAAGAACTTCTTGATTTCTGCCTTAATTCTATTATTTGATCAAATGTCATCCGGGAGCAAGTTTTTTAATTTCCATGTAAATGCATGGTTTTGAGTGATTTTCTTCATATTGTATTCTGTTTTTATTGCACTGTGGTCCAAGAGTGTGGATGGTATAGTTTCTGTTTTTTTTTTTTAATTTGCTGAAGATTGTTTTATGTCTAATTGTGTGGTCAACCTTAGAGTATGTACCACATGCAGATAGGAAGAATGTATATTCTTCTGGTTTTCAGTGGAAAGTTCTGTGGATGTCTGTCAGATCCATTTGGTCCACTAGTTGAGTTCAAATCCTGAATATCTTTAATTTTCTGCCTCAATGATTTCTCTAATATTGTCAATGGGATGTTGAAGTCTCCCACTATTAAGAGAGTTTAAGTTTCTTTGAAGGTCTCTAAGAATTTGCTTTATGAATCTGGGTGCTCCTGTGTTTGGTGCATATATATTTAGGATAGTTAGGTCTTATTGTTGAATTGAACCCTTTACCATTATGTAATGCCCTTCTTTTTCCTTTTTGATCTTTGTTGGTTTAAAGTCTGATTTGTCTGAAATTAGGACTGCAACACCCGCTTTTTCGTGTTTTCCATTTGCTTGGTAGATTTTTCACCATTCCTTTATTTTGATCCTATGGGTGTCATTGTGTGTAAGATAGGTCTCTTGAAGACAGTATACCATTAGGTTTTTCTTCTGTACCCTGCTTGCCACTCTGTGCCTTTTAATTGGGGCATTTAGCCCTTTACATTCAAGATTAGTATTTATATGTGTGTATTAGATTTTGTATTCATATTGTTTGTTGTCTATACCCTGACTTGTTTGTGTGATTGCTTTATAGCGTCACTGGTCTGTGTACTTAAGCATGTCTTTGTCGTGGCTGATAAGTCTTTACTTTCCATATTTTGTGCTTCTTTCAGGAGCTCTTATAAGGCAGGTCTGATGGTAGCAAATTCCCTCAGCATTTGGTTGTATTAAAAAGATCTTATTTTTCCTTCACTTATGAAGCTTAGTGTGGTCAGGTATGTAATTCTTGGTTGAACTTTCTGTTCTTTAAAAATGTTGAATATAGGCCCCTAATCTCTTCTGGCTTGTAGGGTTTCAATTTTTATGTGTCAAAAAATATTATTCTTCTTTTGATTTATTTCAGTCTGTTAAATATGTAAAAAAACATTTTTAGCTTGCAGGCCATACAAAAAAATGCTGCTGGCCAGATTTGGCCAGTAGACTGTGGTTTGCCAACACCTGATCTAGGACCTACCCAATAAAGATATTCTTCTGATGACTCAGATGGCATCTTCCAAAGAAATAAAATGGATATTTATTCTGGCCTTTCTTCTGTTAAATTAGCATCTCTTAGGTTATTAGGCTATCAGGATATTACTCCTTTGTTATAACAAATAGAAAGAAGGGTATTCGCTTACAGATTCCATAGTGTCATGAGCTGAGATTAACCTTAATAGATAGCATACCTACTATCTAATTAATGTTGTAAAACAGGACCACAAATCAAATGCTTCTAAAAACAAAGTCATTATTTTTTTGTAGACAGCCTCCAATATTAAACTGACTTGTGGCCAATAACCATAAGAAACAAGTTCACAAATTCAAGTCACACAGTCGTATATTTTGCAAACAGTTTAGCATGGAAAGGGCACAAGGAAACTCTATTTTCAAGGTTAAATATTCCATGGGTGTTTACCAAAATATTTTATGAACAAATTGGGTATTTGGCCCACCTGCTTTAAATTTTTTCCAAGCAAAAATTATTGTTGTTCGTGCTCTGATGGAGAATTCTGGGGGCTCAATTACCCTTTTGTCTGTGCACTGGAGTGTATCCAAATGCTTCCTGAGGAAAATCTTGGCCTGAGTCTTTGCTTTCTATTTATGTCTGTGTCCTTGCCAGGTTCCTCAACTTTCCTGAGTAAATGCTGATCCTGAGCCTGCCAGCTGACCAGTGAGGCAGACCTGCTCCATGCTCAAGTCAGCAGTACAGCAAGCTGCATTGCACGCCAGGTAGCCCTGGCACCTGGAAGCCCAATCGAGCAGTTAAAAGACTCCTGTGTGATTAGAAAATTGTCAGAAAGAAGCAGTCCATGAATTTTCCTCTTCCAGTGGTTCTTAAGCTTCACAGGGTTCAGAGCCACCACTGATAATCAGATGAATCAGATGAAAACTGATGTGGTTTGTCTCTGTGTCCCCACCCAAATCTCATCTCTAGTTGTAATCCCCACATGTCAGAGAAGGGGCCTGGTGGGAGGGAATTGGATCATGATCATGAGGGCAGTTTCTCCTATGCTGTGTTCTCTCTCTCTCTCCTGCTGCCATGTAAGACGTGACTTGCCTCCCCTTCAACTTCCACCATGATTGTAAGTTTCCTGAGGCCTCCCCAGCCATGCAGAACTGTGAGTCAATTAAACCTCTTTTCTTTATAAACTACCCAGTCTAAGGTCATTCTTTGCAGCAGTGTGAAAATGGACTAATATAAAAACCATAGGCCCTCTTCACGGAAAAAGAAATTGTTTTAATTTCTGGAGTCCTTATGTAAGAATCTGTTCTAAATCCTATCAAACACATTCCAGGATGGAGCCAAGTGGCAAGGATGCTTTGGCCCATGACTGTAGAGGTGATTTTCCTGAGTGGTACCTAGGGATAATTCCATGAGTTTCCATTTGTGGAAAATTGAGTATTTACTATAGGGATATTTTTGAGGACATTGTTCATTGTATCACATATGCCCTCCAGCTAAAAATTCACAGGAGGAATTTCTCTCTCAGTTCCACTCCTGTGCTTCTCTTAAGGAGTTGTTTTTGTTTGGTTTACCTGTTTACTTTTATTTCTACATATTGTGAATAGTATAACTTGGTGGCTCTTCACTCTGGCCATACTTTAGAATCACTAGTAAGCTTTTATAACATACAGATGCCAGCCTAGACCAATTAAATCACTGTCTCTTGGGGTAGGGCCTGGAAGAATTTTTCAGAAGCTCACCAGTGTCCCTAACATACAGTCAGGGTTGAGAACCACTGATCCCCGGGGAGTCCTGCTCCTTGGCATTGGCCACTAGAAAATTGAAAGCCAGATATGCTGGCTGCTAGCAGCAAATTCACTAGGCCTTGTGGCTTCCACTGGTATCATCTCTCTCCCCAGACACCATCCTAGCCTTCAGGTCTCATTTTCCATTTGTCAACACATTTTAAATGTGACTTTATCTTGTGGCAACATGTTCCATGTTAGTTGGAGACTGTGGGCAGCCTACCTAAGCTTGCTTAAACTAAACATAATGAGAGGAGTCACTGTAATATCATGGGGTTATGTCATGGCCACAGGAGAGGAAGTACAGTTGGATCAGAGGAGGAACAAAAACCAGGATTGAGAAAAATATAAGAAACCAAAGCATTCCCTCTCCTAGTCTCTTACCTTTCTCTTCCCCAAATATTTTCTCTACTTTCTCCTATGCATCTGTTTCATTCTGTCTTCCCCCATAAACCAGCTTTCTTTTCTTCTCTGTGAAAATAGGTCTCAGTTAAGCCAATTAGTGGAAAGGGATTGCTATCTCCAGGTACTAATTTCAAAATCTCAGGAGAAAGACTGCAATTGGCCCATCTTGGGTAGGCCATCTCCACCAGTTCTGTTCCGCTATGGAGGGAGGGTTAATAAGGTGTAAACATGACTTCCAGGCCCCCCACTATAACTGAGACAGACAGTTCTTAGGGGAGGGAGGTCACAGCCTAGCAGATGCCCCTAAATATGGCTTAAACAGCAGTTGTAAACCACTTTGAGACTTTCTGCAATAAGAAAGAGTATAAGCAAATAAACTGCAATGCTCAACGTGAATTACATCCGCATCTATCTGAGAATTTGGCCTTAGGATCATTATAACATTAGAGAGACAATAAGAAACTTTGTACAGAGTGCAAATGGGACCAGTATGTGCTGAGGGGCCAGGTAACACGGACATTTTGCATTTCTAACACTCCTCAAACTCACTGGTACCTGCAAAAGTCCTGTCGGAAGCCATTTCTGAATCTCACTTAGATAACACACCGGTATGTCAAATCCATGTCAGAGGTGATTCTGGAAAACCTTAGTCATGGCCCTTTCATGGCTCTTGGCCTGACTTGCCAAAACTGCTTTAGAAAAACATTCAAAATGGAGAGCAATAATTTCATGTTAACGGACATTTCAGTTCACCAGGGTTCAGCTCACAAATCTCATGATGCTCAACACTGCTACACAAATTTTAACAAATTTCAAAGTCAGTGCAGCAGAGTCATGATTGGACAGGCCTTCATTTGTTAGACTAACATCAAGCAACTTAAAAATGAAGCTGGTAGCATTAGCTGTAGCAGATAATCATCAGAAAATGGCTTACGTTTTACAGCAAAAATAAAAATAGTTGTCACTTTTAATATTTGCTAAGTGCCAGGACCTGTGCTAAGAAATTACTTTTCTTAATCCACATCATAACACCATAGAATATAGGGTAAGTTTTTATTAACTTTTTATTGAAGCATAACTTACTTTTCTAGGGCACACAGATGTTGGCCCCAGTGAATATTCACAAACTAAACACACATGTAACCAGCACTGAGATCAAGGAATAGAATATGACAAGTACTCTGAGGTCCCTATTTGGGTTCCCTTCCAGTTACCATGCCTATGCAAGGGTGACCATTGTCCTAATATCTAGCAGCATGGATTAGTTTTGTCCATTTCTGTTCTCTATACAAATGGAATAACAAATAGGTACTGTTTCAGGTCTGGCCTTTTTCACTCAACATTATGTCATCTGAGATTCATTTACATTGTCACATGAATATGGACCATTTTTGCTTATTTCTGTATAGTATTCCATTATGTGAATAAGACAAAATTTATTCAGTCTACTGTTTTTGGATATATGGGTAATATCCCATTTTATTTTTACTATTACAAATAGTTCTTCTATGATGATCCTAGCACATATTGTTTTGGTGATTACTTCAGTGCATTTCTATTGGGTATATAACTAGAAATGAAATAGCTGGAGAGTAAGACATGCATATGTTCAGCTTTATTAAATGCTGACACTTTACCAAAAGAAGTGTACAAATTTATACTTCCACCAATAGTATAAAGCGTTCACTTTGCCCCACATTCTCACCAGCCTTTGACACTTCCTTTTTCCTTTGTAGCCTTCCGGTGAGTGTGCAGTTGTACATCGTGACGTTCATTTGCATTCCCTTGATGATTAATGAAGTCAGGTACCTTTTCACATGGTTAGCTTTATTTGCTTATTTATTTTTCCACATGGATGTTTTCTTTGAGAAATGTCTGTTCAAGCCTTCTGCCCATTTTTCTACTAGGTTATCTTTTCCTAACTGATTTGTAAGAGTTCTTCATATATTCTGGATACAAGACCTTTGTGGGATATATGTGTTGAAAATATCTTTTCATTTTTGCATTACATTTTTACCCTCCTATTGATGTCTTTTGAAAAACCAAAGTATAATTTGTCCTTGTATTTTTCTTTTTCTGGTTAGCAATTTTTGTGTCCTTTTAAATAAGTGGGCTTTGCTTACTCAAGGATCATGAAAATGTTATCCTATGTATTCTTCTACAACTTTATTATCTTTTACATTTAGAGCTGCTATCCACCTGTTTTTGATTTTGTATTTGGTATGAAATAGGAAAGTAAAGATAATATTTTTCATATAATCAGTGGAGCAACATGTAATAAACAAACTATGCCTTCTTTCCCATGTACTGCCTTATCACAAATCAAGTAATATGAGTCTATTTCTGGACTTTATTTTGTGCCATTGGTAAGTTTTTCTAACTTCATGACAGTTCTATACTGTCTAAATCACTACAAATGTATAATGGGCCTTGTTAATCAGCTTATCAACTTTTGCAAAAAAAATACTGTCAGAATTTTACTGAGATTATATCGAATCAATATATTAATTTGGGAAGAAATGACATCTTACAATGTTGTTTCCAATTCATGAACATAATATATCTTTTTATTTGTTGAAGTCATCTTTGATTTCTCTCGATATTTTGAAGTTGTACATCGTTTATTATATTTAATCCTAGGAATTTGATGTTTATTGATGCTATTATAAATATAACATTTTAATTTTTATTTGTTAGTTGCTGATAGAAATACAGTTGATTTTTGAATATTGACCTTGTATCCAACAACTTTACTAATTACATTTATTAATTCTAATAGTTTGTGTATTAATTGTCTAAGCCTCCTGCAATAAATTAGCACAAATTTAGTGGCTTAAAGCAATAGAAATTTATTCTCTCATAGCTCTAGAGGCCAGAAGTCCAAAATCTTGGCTACAATCAAGGTGTCAGCAGGGCCATACTCCTTCCAGACGCTCTAGAGGAGAATCTGTTTCTTGCCTCTTCCAGTTTCTGGTGGCTCCAGCATTCCTTGTGGCCACATCCTTCCAATCTCTGCCTCTATCTTCACATGGCCTTCTCTTCTGTCTGTGTGTATGACCAACTTCAGCCTCCCTCATATAAGGACACATGTGATGGCCTTTATGCCCCACCCAAATAATCCAGGATCATCTCCCCAACACAAGATCTCTAACTTAATTACATCTGCTATAGGGTAAATGCACCTAATAGCAATGATTTAAACATACTCTTAGAATGACCCTGTATGGCAGGTGCACCTGAATGTTTGTACCGAGGGAATCCAGTAGTGGCCAACTTGGAGATTCATTCCTTTTCTATCACAAACATGAGAGCCCCCCAGCCAGTCCTGTGGGACACAGGCTGATCTGTACAAGGGACTGAGGCCTTGAGTTTTGGGTGAAATGAAGATTGCCAGGTGGAGATCATTAGAGGGAGGCTGTTAAGTGAAAATGCTGTATAAAGCGCATGATGGAGCAACATTTAATAAACAAACTATGCCTTCTTTCCTATGCACTACCTTAATCACAAATCAGGTAATTAGATATATGAGTCTATTTCTGGACTTCGTTTTGTAACATTGGTAAATTTTTCTAACTTCATTACACAGTTAGAAAGGAAGTTGTGGTTCTCCTGCCCAGGTCACCGCCACTAGGCCATGTGGTTATGCCGTCCTGCCCACTGCCACTGGACCATTTCTGTAGGTAAGGCAGGTCTCCTGCCCAGCCCACTGCCACTGGACTCTCTACCCTGTGTGTGAGCCCCTAATAAAACCCCACATCTCGTTTGCTGGCTCTATGTCTCTTCTTTGGCCTTGTGAACCTGGTGCTTTACCTACTGAGGCAATTTGGGGATTCGGCACAATATTTGCCAAGATGCTTTTTTCAAATAAGGTAACATCTATAGGTTCCAGAAATTAGGACCTGATATCCTGAGTGGGAGGTGGGGTTGGAGGTACATTTTTCAGCCTACCATAGTTTGTAGATTATTTTAGATTTTACAAGCACACAATCATGGCATCTGTAAATAACAGCTTCATTTCTCCAACACAGTTTAGCCCCTTTTTATATACTGTATAAGCAAACTATGATTTGGGCAAGTTATGGTAATTTACACAAGATTCTAGTACCAGGGCTAGGATTTGAGCTCAGGTCTGGCAGACTCCAAAGTCTGAGTTCTTAACCACTATTTTGCACTGCCTAATATGAGTCTAAGTTCTATTATTGGCAAAAAGAAATATTAGCAGCAGTTCTATGCAAAAGGCATTCTAAGCAATTGATTTTTTCTGAGAACTACCTATCTTCTTAGATGCAAGATATAACATTCAGGAGCGCTTAAAATCTTTGGGATAAACATTCATACTACAAAGTTTAAAATAAGACTTTGGAATAAGAATTTTTTTTAAAGACCTGGGTTTAAGTCCCAGACTCACCACAAACTGCTATTATGGCCTTGAACAAGTTACGTAATTCATGTGAGCCTGTTTCCACATCTTTAAAACTGAGATAATAACCATGGCACCATGTTATTGGAATACTTAAGAAAATGCATGTGCATTTGCATAGTGAATGCTCAATAAATACTTTTTAGCTGCTACTGTGGTGTTATTATATTTATTCATTTATCAAAACACATTTAGTAGCAAAATGCCAAAACCAAAGAAACAAACAAGACCATCTTTGTCTGCAACAAACACCACAACAAATAATTGCCACCTGGGCTAATGAGTAGAATGATGGAGACAGGAGGAAACATCGTGGAAGTGAGGAACAGAGAGCAAGTGACTCACTGTGGTAGGAATGGGGGTCAGGAAGAGCTTCCCAGAGAAGGCAATGCCTAAGCTAAAACTTGAAGGAGAAAGCAGAGAAGACAGGAAGAGCATTCCAGGCAAAAGGACCAGCATGTGGCACAGGGAGGCCTGAAATTACTCTTCCAGCAGAGAACAAAACTGCCTTACCTGCCTTGGAAGAAGCAGAGTTCAGGAACTGGAGGCCAGAAACACCGAAGTTCACTCTATTCAGCTGGGACAGGAAGATCAGAAAGAGTCACCTGGAGGGGGTATCTGGCTTTAGAGCTCACAGCTTCAGAGCTGGACTGCTCATCAATTAGAAGGTGCCAATGATGCCTCCCTGGCACCTACTTGTACTGTAGGAACCATTTGGTTCTTCAGCATGAGTCTCTGTATTCCTGGGGTTGCAAGAGCAAGCCAGCCTCAGTCACCACAGCTGATTCCTCTCAGGTGCAAGCTGATTGCTGCCTGACCGGAAGTATGCTGGGAAGGGTACGGGGTGGTGGGTGGGTGGGGGAGGCATGTCAAGCCTGGAGCGGGTGAGGAGGAGTTAGACATCTTCAGGCAAAAAAAGTGTAAACAAAAGGGAAAAGGGGAGCAAAGAGAAAACAGGCCAAGTGGCTAACCAAGAAACTAAAGAACATTTATCTGCAGAAAATGGAGAAACTAAAATCAGGGAGAGCCCAGCCTCTGATGAAACCAGAGAGAAAGAAGCCAAGTCTGATTAATAGCATGTACCCTGTCTTAGCGGTCCCCGTCTCCCTTCTTGTACAACCCAGAAGAGTATTTTTATCAACTATTTTGTAAATGCAAGTTTTTTAGTAGCTCTAGAAATGTTTTTAAAGAGGGAATCCCACCTCATCCCATTTTTTAAGTATATGCTTTTTAAAAGGTTAAGTCATTTGCTAGTTGTTTATTTTTTGGTACAACCAGAAGGTAGCGTGGGATATTGAATTATGGGAGGCTTTGACTGTCTTGGGTGTTAGCTTAACATTCTATAGATGGGGGTTAGTTTTTATATACTATAATATAAAGCATACTGAATAGCAACATAGAGTCACAGTCCTGCATTTATGTCTTGGACATTTTAAATTACTTCTAGTGCCATGTTGTTTTTCAGTAGAATAGTTTCCTAAAGAAAGCCAGCCCTTGAACATGGCTCTCCCTGTCAGAATTGTGTGCACTCTGTACCATCTTTGGGCGCAGTCCTGTTTCCCTAATGACTTTGTTCATGTGCTGTGGAAGATTGAAAATTTGAGTATGTTGTAGATATGCATTTCAATTTTGAATTGGTGGGACTATGTAACAGTTGATCAATATGTGAAGATACTGGTATTTGATAGCCTCTTAAGGAAAAATTGCCTCCAAATTTTAAGCTGGAAAGTCACTGGAACAACTTTAAAAAGGAATTACAATAATGACTTTTTAGATTATTGGTATGTATGTTAAGAATTGTGCACAAATTGAAATGTCTGTACTGATCCTCAATGCAACCGATAAAATCTCAATTATGAAAGAAAAAAAACAAATATTTATGGAATACCTAATATGTGCCAGACACTATTCTAGGCACTTTACAGCAATAGGAGTTATCCAATCATTGAATGAGATGCCTTGAAAGGTAGTGAGCTCTCTGTCACAAGAGAAATTCAAGCAGAGGCAGGTTGATTTCTTAGTGGAATGTTGAAGGAGGAATTGAAGTCTGGAGTAAAAAATCGACCCAGCTGGCTTCCAGTTTCTCTTCAGCCTTGCAATTATATGACATCTGCTTTCTAAAGATTGGAGACACCCACATACATTTCCTTTAGCGTTCCATGTTTAATATCTTGGGAAGGCAAAGGAGAAAGGTAGACAGCATCCTCTTTGACCTGTGGTAAAAGGTAAATGTAGGAAAGTGGAATGACTTTATCAAGGTAACACAGATGACAGGCTTATGCAGAAGCAGGACTAGGGTCCAGGGTTTCTGCCTCTGTCTCCAACATTGGTTCCTTGTTCCCCTCTTTGTCACAGCCCTGAAACGCACTGGCCTGCTGGGTGAGGTCCTGAAAGGGTCAGAGCTCCAAGGATTACTAAGTAGGGTAGTGTCAGTCCCAAGCCATGCTGTGGATCTAGGGTTGCAGCCAGGGCGGCCTCAGGGGCAGGGGCCGCATACTGGGCTTCCTCCTCAGGAGGTTTAGTGCTCTGTGGTTGCCATCTTGAAATTCTTAAGACTCGTGTCTTCGAATTTGTGTTTTGTGAGGTGTGATGGGACAGTGGGACACTCACAGGGGCTTACGACCTCAGCTTACTTATGGTCCTACTTCCTCCTACCTTTCCAGGGTGGTTGTCTGCGGGGGCTGTGGGGCCTCTCTCTCCCCCAGACCCCACTGCACAACTGTGGCTGCTCTCCACCCCAGACAGGACACAGGGAGAGTCGGGGGCCCAGCATACACCCATAGTCTTGGTAATGAGGCTCGGCAGCACCCCTACACACCTGCTGGATGGCTAGCCAGAGGCCCCATCTCCAGGGGATTAAGCCTCACCTACCCAATCCAGGTAGCAAGCACATCCCAGCACACAGGTTCAAAAATCCAGGGAAGCCAACTGCCATGGGTTGGAGGGGTGAGAGCCCATGGAAAGGAAAGATGCCTGGCTTAATTTCTTCAGACCCACAGCCCCAGTTGCCTCTGGCTGCCTCGGGCAGGGTTCCTTGGCACAAGCAGGAAGAGTGTGCATGCCTCTTCCATCAAGGGGCAGAGGTCCGGGGCACTTATGAGGCTCCACACTCCCCTGCAAGTGTCCCCACACCTGGAGCCCTCCCTCAGGCAGCTACAGCCAGCAACACACCTTGTTGGGGGGAGGGGGTCCTCTCTCTTTTCCTCCCTTCCAGCGCTGGGCTTCAGTTTGTCTCTTCTGGACAGCTCAAGGCACGTTTTGGGGAGGGACTACAAAATGCAAATTGTATAAGTTCAGTGATTCCACATACACATTAAGTGCTTTTATATTTGCGTTTATATTTGCCTTGCACAATGTAAAGATAAATTAAAATTCATGCTAATAATTGAAAACTTTAATTTTTCTTAGAATGACATTAAATAGCAAATGAAAAACACCATGACAAGCTGGGAGAGAGACTGCAGAAGAAAGAAAACAGCTTTATCTGTAACAGCACTTTTTTTCTTGCTTTTTAACCTTGAAGCTCCACATTTTCATTTTGCACTGAGCCTCACAAATTATGTACCTAGCTCTGGTTACAACTTGCTCCTTGCCTAAGCCAATCCATGTGCAAGCTAGGCAGCTGATCCTGAACCCAATGGCTAGAGCCCAGTCTCACAATAATGTTACTGTCTGTGAGTGCCCCATGGTGACTCACAGCTCAAGACTGTATATTTCTTGCTTGTCTGAATGCAAAGTAAAAGTGGCTATTTTTATAGAACAAAAACTCAGGGAAAATATGGAATTCAGCCCATCTATATGCACTGCTGCACCTGAGACACTCAGCACACATAATAAACCTGTCTTTGGAAACTTGCTTCTTTACAGTTTTGACATGGATAAATGACAAGTGTTAAATCTTAAGGGAAAAGAACCAGCTGCTGTAGTTGTTGAATTACTGAGACAGAAGCCTCCAGGCCTGCTGATTTGAAATATCAGGGAGAGGCCTCCTGGAAAAGGGTATAGGTAAGCTGTGAGAATGTCTCTTCTATTACCAACCCCGAGAAACTCAGGGCCACATCTAATATCTGAATCTGAACTTTGTAAGCCATTACCATAACCTTGGACTTTGACCAGTAAGAGGACCTTTTTAGGGGGATACATGTCATGCCAAACCAATGGTTCAGAACTTGGATTGTCTAATGAAATTTTTCTTTAGACAGAACAGATACCTGGTGAAAGAGCAAGGACTAGCAACAGACATATTTGTTCACTGTTTAGCATGATAGCATTGGTAGGAGTCAAGGGTGACAATAGGGATAATTCTAGAGTGTCAGAGTCAAACATAGCTAGTGGATGATGTGTCCTTTCACCATAGTGTTCCTCTGCCCCAGAGTGGAGCTCTTTGAGGGAGGGCTTGGGACCTTTTTTTTTTTACATCCCCTGGTGTCCCCGCCCCGCCCCATACATTATCTGGCATGGAGTGGTGGCTCAGGGCACTTTTCAAAAATTAAATTCAGTCAACTGCAGTGGCTCACGCCTGTAATCCCAGCACTTTGGGAGGCCAAGGTGGGTGGATCATGAGGTCAGGAGTTCTAGCCCAGCCTGGCCAGTATGGTGAAACCCCATCTCTACTAAAAATACAAAAAATTAGCCGGGTGCAGTGACGCATGCCCGTAGTCCTACTTACTCGGGAGGCTGAGGCGGTAGAATCACTTGAACCCTGGAGGCAGAGGTTGCAGTGAGCTGAGATCGTGCCAGTGCACTCCAGCCTGGGTGACACAGCGAGACTCCATCTCAAAAAAAAAAAAAAAAAAATTAAATCCAACTCCTTCCTTGTTTAGCAAGAAAACCATGGCCCAGAGAATTTTGATGCTATCCTCAAAATCACACAGCTAACAAATAGTAATGCTGGGACCAGAACTGAGACCTCCTTACCCCAATGGGAGCTGATCTAGTCTATCACACTTGGAGAGAAAATCGGTGTCATTTTCTTCGAAGATTATATATAATCCATGTGGATAAAAAAGAATCTCATAGAATCTCAACAATGAGCTGCTGCCAAAATGTTGGCAGAATGAAAATGAGGAAGAGGATGGGGTCCAGGGCTGGGCCCAGCCAAGCAGGGGAAGGCTGACAGTTGCTCAGACAAGGAAGCTTGCCTCTCAGCTCAGGGAGACCTGCTATGGTCCCAACCAGCACCCCAGGATGAGAGCTCTCTGCACGAAGAGGACACCTACTTACAACATTGCTTAAGAGCTTCTTCTGAGATGAGCACTCTTCTCCAAGATATATGTGGATTAATTCATTTCATCCTCATAACAAGCCTGTTAGAAGGGCACTATTATTAATTCCACTTCACTGAAACTGAGGAAAGTTTTCCAGTGAGAGAGAGTCAGGCTTCGAACCCGAGAGTCTGAACTCTCTCTTAGCCCTTGTTGCTCAGCTGCCTGTCTGGCCTGGGGAAGGGGAATGCTCACCAGAAACAGGGGAGAGTCCTTCAGAAGAGGGAACGTGTGACTCCTCAGTGGCAGCAGGAGTGCAGCACCTGCTGTTGGGAAGGCCACTCCCGGGAGCACCTCCCCCACCAGCTCTGTTCCTGGACTCCTCCTTTCCCTGGAGCCACTGCCAGAACTCATCAGACTCGGAAGCTGGATGCAGATCCTTGCATACACCTCATTCCATTGTCCCTCCAATGAAAACGAGGCAACATGGTGTTCTCACAGAGCCTCCAGCCCCTGGGCTTGGCTTCTCCCACTTACTGTCTGTGAACTTGGACAGCTCACTTACCCCCAGACCTCAATCTCTTCATCTATAAACTGGATACCAGCAATGCTTCACAGGTGGCTGTAGTGAGTTACCATACATGAAAGCATGTTGTAAATTGTTTAGTGTTAGCCAACATTCAATCCCTTTCAGTTTATTTATAACGAGGACTAACTACCGGAGAGCTTGAGAGCGTGGACTCTGCATCCAGACAGAAACAGGCAAGTTACTGAAACTTTCTCAATTTCAGTTTCCATATCTGTCAAATGGGCATAATGTGCTGGTACCAGCTATAGAGATGATGGAAGGCACAAGCAAGATGATGCATGAAAAATAATAGTAAAACCTTTATATGCCTTTAAATAATATATAATAAGTTCACTGATAATCACCTGGCATAGGTTGGTATTATTAATTCTTTTCAAACCAGGGAGAAAAAGACAATCCCTTGTAAAATACTTAGCTTTGTTCCTAGCACATGATTTGTGCTCAATAAATACAGGCTACTAAGGTAATGTTATCACTGGTGTTGTTATTGTTATCAGTAATAGTATTAACATAGAGGGGCTAGTGATTCCTATGCGCTTCAGGGCTGAGCGGCACTGCCTTGGGACTCAGCAGGACTCTGCCTTTCTCGGGCTGGACTTTATCCTGAATTCCTCATTGTCTCAAACCTTGAAGGACTTGTTTCATGAACCTGCAATCTGTGCCATTGCACAAGACCCCGTGTTCAGAAGGGGCTGTGCTCAAAAAGGCTCCATGCTTGGTTTAATGCTCTGCTATTGTCATCTTGAAATTCTTATTTTTCAGTAAGAGGCCCCACATTTTCATTTTGCACAGAGCCTGGCAAATTATGTAGCCAGTCCTGCTGCCTGCCACCCTGGGACCCTCTAGGACTGGTGCCTAGAATCTACCTGGTCCCTGCCACCTTCCTTCCCTCAACCTGATTCCACTTCCTGCATCCTGAACACCATATTTCTAATGCACACAGACACCATCTTGACCCTGACTGCAGCTCTAGCAAACTTGTGAACTGAGGTACAATTCGGCAGTCAGACCACAGGGATTTGTCCTCCCAGAAGCTAGACTTGCTAGAACCATACCTAAATTGCCATACCTTTTCTTTTCTTGTAGGAATCACCTTCTTAGCATTTAAATGTGCTAGAATTATGCACACTATTTTTAACTTGCCTCATCCCATTAAATTCTTCCTATAGCTGATAAGGTACATATTATTTTTCTTGTTTTACAGAGAAGGAAACTCAAAAAGTTTAAATAGCATGCCTAAAATGAAATAACAGATCAGAAGTCACAGCAGAATATAAACACATGTGTGTTCAAATCAACAGCCCTTGGGCTGTCCTATCTCATTGCACTCAGTGGTCCTTTTCTAGGTCTAAACTCAGTTGCCTCCCACCAGCAAACCTACCTGCTCAGGGACTGAGATCTCTGCACACTGTCGCCCCCACACTGTTTCTCTGGATGTCCCCACTCTCCCAGGGTTGATGTAGGAGACATTCCACAGAAGCACACAAAGGGTCTATACATTAGGTCCTTGTGGCTGGGTGACAAAGAAGCCACCAATTTGGTGTCTTAAGACAAGAGAAATGTATTCTTTCACAGTTTTGGAGCCCAGAAGTCTGAAATCAATGTCACTTGCCCTGAAATTAAGGTATTGGCAGGGTCTTGCTCTCCCCTGGAGTCTCCTCTTCCAGCTTCTAATGACTGCTGGCATTCCTTGGCTTGTGGCCACATCACTCCCATCTTCAAAGTTTATGTCTTTGTGTCTCTCTCTGCACCATCTTCCTGTGGCCTTCTCTATGTGAGGGTCAAATCTCCCCCTGCCCCTTCTAATAAGGATCATGTGATTGCTCTCAGGGCCTACCTGGATAATCCACATGACCTCTCCACGTCAAGATTCTCCATCACATCTGCAAAGGCCCTTTTTAGCCATATAAAGTAATAATCACGGGTTCCAGGGATTAGGAGGTGAATATCTTTTGGGAGAGGTGGGTACTTTTGTAGCCTACCAAAGTGGGCAGATATGCTAATAGTTGGGGGAGCTGGACAGAAAAAGAAAGGATTTCTCAGCCCTTTCAGAAGCATTCCTGAGCAGCCTTCAAGCAGCACAGCCTTCCAAAGAGAACTGGCTCCACTATGCTTAGTCTGATCCTCTGAGGGAGGGATGGTTTGAGAAGAAGGAGGCAAGGAATCCCTGGATAAGGCCCTAAGAGCTAAAGAGCGAGAGACTGGATCTTCTAAGGAGAGCAGAATCGAAAGTTAAGCTGTCCTCAGGAGTTTCTGTATTCCTTTCTCACATGCTTTTTCCAGCTTTGCAGGTAAAATATGTGTAAAAACCATTGAATCTATTAAGAATTCTGCTCTGGGACCATCGTGTTTTCAAATAGTGGCTAATATAAACCCTCTTCCTCCCATTCTCCTTTGAGGCTATTATTCTTTTTCCCTCTCTCATTACTCAGCTGGAAACCTTCTGTTTCTGCTTCCCCTCCTTATGCCTAGATTATCCCTCATCCTTCCATGTTGGGAAAATCACTCCCAACCCAGGAAACCCTGAGGGGCAGCATTCAGTCATGCTCAAAAGCTAAAAAGTACAGTAACTATTTCCTGAAAGAACAGGGGCAAGCATGACTAGAGAACAGATGCTCTTGAAAAAGGCAAAAACCCCTCAGGAAAAGCCTCAGCTCATACCTGAATCTGTGCAGGATCGGCTGCACCTGGGCAGTGCCCCAGTTAGCTGGGGGACGGGACGGACAGTTAAACTCAGGGCCTTAGATGGAACATAAAAGGAGGCACTGAGAACTGAGGCAAACTATGGAATGAACTTGTATATTATTTTATATATGCTCATATATCCAGAGTTCAGTGTTATGCTGCGGCAGATGAGAGGTAAGGATTTAAGCACCAGCCCCTCCATATTAGACACTGGTGCAGTCTTAAATCAGGAGTGGCTGGGCAGGGTCTCATCTAATTGCCCAGCTCTGTTGTTTGATGCCTTCCCATTTGTTTCACCTTCCTTTCTGGGCCAGGATAACCTGGTCTTCCACATCCTGGCACCAGGGTGGACATACTTACTGCTCATATTTCTTTCTTCAAAGAGCAGACTTTGTCAGCTAAGTTCCTGTTGTTCTCACTAAACCTGACCCTATTAGCTACTGCACTAGTTTGTGCAGGAATTTTAGCTTTTCCTTGATTAGAATGTTGTCTATATCAGTCAGAGTTGGACCAGAGAAGCTGAACTAGTAGGAGAGATAGAGAAAGTGGGGAGGGGTAGTGAGAGAAAGAGAGAGAGATTAAGAGACCTTTTACAGGTAATTGACCTATGCATTGTGGGAGCTGGTTAAATAGTCCAGGTAAGGCTGTCTCTGTGTCTGATGGTGGAGCTTAAAGACCACAAGGCAGGCGTCAGGAAGGGAGGATTATGAACAGGCTGGAACCTCACAGGCACAAGCTGGGACCTCACAAGGACAGGCTGGAACTTGCTATTCTTGTTGCCTCTGACCTTGGTGAAGAAGAACTTCTGCATAGACCAGACCCTCAAACCTGAGCTAAACACTCGCACCTGGCCCAGCTATTGCTTCACCAAGGAGGTGAGTCAGCAGGTTAACAACAGTGCACATGTGCTACATGATGGCTACTGCCTCCCTTTTGCCCCCCAAAAATCCTTAGAGGATCTCCTAGTTCACCCACCTTAACCAGAAACACATGCAAAGGGAATCCTTGCATGTCAGCAAGCCAAACTGACATGTTACAAAGCCAGCACAGTGTCTTAGGTCAAATGTCCCAGGAAACAGACTATGAGATGGAGATGTACATGCAGATTTACTAGGGTGTGTTCTTGGGAGTGAAAGAAGCAGGGTGGGGCAGAGGGAGAAGGTGAGCTGAGAGGCAGTTGCAACAGGATTCTGTATGGAGCTGGGATGGTTTTCAGGGTTGTCTGGAATGAAGGCAAGGCTGCCTCGGGGAAGAGTGCATGATCTTGGGAGATAGAGGGCAAGTTCCAAAGGGGCCTCAGCTGTGAGCTGTCAGCAGCCACTACCACCAGCTGCTGGAGGAATGAGTGCCTCATTCCCAAAGGGGGAATCTGGACGTATATGACAGTATCCAGTACAGTCTGCTTCAACCTGCCTCTGATGAGTGTGGAACCTGCCTGTGATGAGTGTGGATATTCTATGCTGGAAGAGGGGTTTTTAGGTGGGTAGGAGGTGAATGATTCTCCCTGTTACTCGAAGTTCATTTATTTGGTGGCTTTTTCCTAGTCCTCTGTTTCTAAATTTTTTCCCAGTTACAAAGGCTGGAGTAGAAACTTTTCACAGCTTCCCTGGTACTTTTCTGTTCCCCTGCTTCGTGCCTGCTACATATGATTACATGAATGTTCCTCCATACTTAGACCTCCCTCAGAGAACCTGGGTTTGGGGAATGTGGAATTCTAGCAAATAGTATAAGTTTTCTCCATTTCCTGCCAAGTGAGCCTGGAAAACCAGGCCTGAGGCCTCACCTTCAGAAAAGGCTGCCTAAGAACCTCATTCCCTGTGGTCCACTTGGGGGTGAGGTGTGTCTGGCTCCACCCGCTAAGTCATGTTTTTAGCAACAGTGCAGATCCGTAAGTGACAGAAAATACCAGGTTGCCATTTTCTCATTTCCCAGAGCCATCAAACCACCTCTTACACATTACTGTTCTTAAACATCCTCAAATTAAAATTATCCTTAGAATTTGAGAGTCACACATAAAAGTGTGGCCAAGTACAGAAAATAAGTCCATCCTTCTAGTGCCTTCTATGTCAGTGAATGGCACCAGTCTCCATCTAGATGTACAACTCAGAATCCAAGGAGTCTTCTGAGCACCTCCCTCTCCTGCAGCCCCCATATTACAAAAGACTGTCAATCCTCCCTCTTAAAGAACTCACCAGTTCTCCCTCCCACTTCTCTCCTTCTCCACTGCTGCCTCCCCACCCCCAGACTGCCATTGCCTCTCCTCTGGGCCCCTGTAGTGGCCTCTAAATTTGTCTGCTGGCATCTTCTCCTACCCCC
This sequence comes from Hylobates moloch, assembly GCF_009828535.3. NCBI lineage: Eukaryota > Metazoa > Chordata > Mammalia > Primates > Hylobatidae > Hylobates > Hylobates moloch. The sequence continues at coordinate 36,548,545 of NW_026652286.1, forward strand.
TTCCAATCTGTTCACCATTCCACAAATAGAACAGAATAGTCTTTTAAAAATACAATTCTCATTATGTATTTCCTGTCCTTAGATTCCTTCTGTGTCTTCCTACCTATTTCAGTCAGAATAAAAACTCAGATTTTAATGTGGTCCACAAGCCCCTACAAGGCTCTTCAAGGCGTTGCAAGGCCCCGGGCCTCGTATTGCCCCTGGCTGCACCTCACTTGCTGGGTTCCACCAGTCTGGCCTTCTCTCAGTGCCTTCTCTGAGCCTCCCTTCTGTCATTTTCACACCCTTGCCTACTTAACAGCTGCTGTGGTTTAGTGGTTACTAATGCAGACTCTGCAGTCAGACTGACAGGCTTTGAGTCTCCAGCTGTATAGTACTCTCCTCTTTTTTTTTTTAACTGTGTAGTCTTAGACAATTGGCAAAAGCTAACTGTATCTCAGTCTCCTCATCTGTGAAATGGAGGCAATAACAGAACCTTTAGCTAGAGGAATAAATGATTCAGCATTCACAGAGCACTTAGTGTGTGCTCAAAAATATTAGTTATGGTCATAACCCATCCTTCAGTTCTCAGCCCAAGCACTTCCTCAGGGAGGTCATCCTCGCAGGCCCTCCCTGAGCCAGGTCAGGGACCCCCCCAGGTATTCTTATAGCTTCCTGCACCTTTCTTTCATAGCACATAGCATAGTGTGGTTCTGTCTGCCCTCTGCTCTAGGCCATAAGCCCCTTCAGGGCAGAAACACTGCCTGTTTGCTCTCTGGTACATTCCCAGAGCCTGCCCCTTTCTAAAAATAAACATTCCCTTTTCTGGTGCAGTTGGGAGGGTGTGGGTACAGGGTATGGCACATGCTTTCTGTCACCATATATGGAGGTGGAAAGTTGGGAGGCAACAGAAGACATCCGAGATATGTCCTGGGGAGGCCTTCTTGTGGCTGATGAACACTGTAGGAATGGTCTGCCCAGTTCTAGTGAGCCCTGGGAGAGGCATTAAATCGGCCCCAGGAATGTCCCCCAGATTGCTGTGCAATTCCAGCTGGTGTCTCCTCACCCAGTCTGCAGACTTTGGAGTGGGACCCCAGAATTACATCAGTGTTCCACTCATGGCAGGCAGCCCTTGCCCACCTACAGTAACTCCCGGCCTTAAGAAGACATACCTGGCATGTCCAGCCTGGCTACAGGGTTATGTTGTTTTGATTTCCACATCTCCACTACAGAGCACATCCAGCAAGCATCAATACTCTTCCGCATCTGAACCAGAGAAGGGCTGTAGTGATGCCTCTGTCATACATTGGGAGGGCTGAATTCAAGTCACAGCATTGCCATTAATTCTCTGTGTGACCTTTACTGGTCATTTCAACTCCATTATTCATTTTACCTCTTTGTAAAATGAAACATTGAAACAGATGACTTAGCTCCAGCACAGAGTACTAGGCTACCCCTCAGAGAATCTTCTCCCCAGGACCCACCACAGTGATCTCAGTTCTTAGTAACATGGGATCCTACTCAGTACACACATGTGATCGGACTAAGGGTGGACCCCTCACCCAAGCTGGTTCTTCACTCACAGAGACAGTTCTATGGTGTTGAGTATCATAGCTATAGGTTAGGAGAAGCCAGGACCAGACTGGTGCCCATACCGGGCAGAACCTCACAGTAGCTGAGTTTGGGGAGGTTAACTACAGGCCCTAGAGAAGGAACTGGCCTACCAAGAGAGGACTGGAGCAGAGGCAGGCACATGGCACCAGACAAAGAGAAAGAAGTCACCCGATGACCTTCAGTCTCTGTGAAGCCCAGTTGTAATTCCTCTACAATTGGGGGTCTGGAAATTCCCCTCCATCTCTTCACTTAAGGGGAGTTTAGATGGTTTCTATTCTTGGTAACCAAATGATTGCTGACTAAGGCATCTTCTCATATTCGACGTCAATTCAACAAAACCTCAACCAGTAAGAGTGCAATGATCATGACAACTTTAACCTTCCCAAAGACCTCTGTCTTCACTTACCTTATTTTAAAGCCAAACAGCCAAGGAAAATTGATGCTGTCGGAAGGTTTTCATTGTGCAAAATGAAGACCCAGAGAGGGAAACAGACTCAGTCAAGGTCACTTAGTGAGTTAGTGACAGTCAAGGTGAAAGCAAAGCTCTGCCCACTCATTCCAGAGAACATCTCCTGCTGTGCATCAGGGCTTCCTCTTTACCCTGGGCCCACTCTTCCCCTGGCCAGGGCTGTTACAAAGTCAGAGCTGTCTGCAGATTTCTGTATGGAACAGTATTTGTCCCTGGTCTGTTGTGTGTTCTGGAGAGTAACAAGATGGAGACCATGGGGATGCTGGAGTTGTGGGTGTGGACGTGGGCACCACACCACATGCAAGGGAAAGTTTTGCAGACACCGAACTGCGGAACAAGACAATAGCCACACAGGCCAGAGAGCATGGCTCTGCCTCCAGGCGTGGCCTGGGGGAACACCCACAGGTGAGGAGATGCCTCCCTGATGTGGAAACGGGGATTCACATTGACCAGCCTGAGACTGCTGCCCTGGACTCCAGCCGCAGGAGATCCCCCTGGGACTACGGGCTGCACTGGAGAGGGGAGCCCAGCTGGGAAATCACCAGAAACACCCACCTGAAAATCACAGAGCCTGGAGAGGGTGGTGAGGCAATTTCTTTTTTTTTTTTGAGACGGAGTCTCGCTCTGTCGCCCAGGCTGGAGTGCAGTGGCGCGATCTCGGCTCACTGCAAGCTCCGCCTCCTGGGTTCACGCCATTCTCCTGCCTCAGCCTCTCTGAGTAGCTGGGACTACAGGCGCCCGCCACCACGCCCGGCTAATTTTTTGTATTTTTTTTTTTTTTTTAGTAGAGACTGGGTTTCACCGTGGTCTCGATCTCCTGACCTCATGATCCACCCGCCTCGGCCTCCCAAAGTGCTGGGATTACAAGCGTGAGCCACTGCACCCAGCCGGCAATTTCTTAATAATTATCTAAAGACCTTTTGTTCTATTAAATACAGCCTCAAGAGAAAAATAAAAGATAGGACTTTTTAAAGATGCCATTCCTATGAGCAAAAAGTCATGTATTTGGAGCAGATACAGATGCACTACAATAAAACATATCATTTTGAACGATTGTTATCTCTGTAACAGGCACAGGCGTGGCACAGAGCAGGTTCTTTACAAATGAGTGCTTATCTGAGCCTAGAACTAGTTTAACTTTAAGCACTGCTATTATCCCATTTTATAGATGAGAAACTGAGGCTTTACAATCTGAGATCACACAGTTAATACGTGTAGTCTGCAGCGAGGCTCCAGAAGCCTTGGCTTAAGTTTCAGGCTATATTTGATGCTCTCTTATCTTTGGACAGGACTAATGTAGGATGTGTAGGCTGGCAGAAGTCTGTAGAATTTCCTGAGGCCAGAGGATCTTGAAAGGGGCCTGGCATCTAACCATACAGCATACAAATACAAACCTTGTAAAGATGTTTCTCTTGTCCACTCTTGCTGAGGGGCCTGAAACATGTTTTTCACCAGAGTCTGGACCTTTTCTGTTTGTTCATTTGTTTGTTTGTTTGCTTTTGGATGTCCTGTCTATGAAAGAGCAAGGGACAGAGTCAGGGACACCTGGATCATATTCCGGGTGCAGGTCTCTCCCTTCTCTGGACTTCAGTTTCCCGCCCCCACCCCTACCCCCAACCTTAAGACACAGGTAGATGAGATGGCCTTTCCCGTCTCCTCTCCCAGTCTCTATTTTCAGATGATTCTCATGGTTCATCTGAATTCTACCAACAGAGAAGCTTATTTAAGCTTCAGGTTAAATATTTCAGCAGCTGGCACATGGTAGGCCCTCAGTAAATGTCCAGAGTGATTTAAGGGATGCCTCGGGCATCTAGGGTTTCTCACCATATCTGTGTCCATTCCTATAATTTCCTCACACGTGGGCTGTTGTAAAGCCTGTGGTTTATGAAAAATAGTTTAGGGCTCAAATCCCAACCAGGGGGTCACAAAATCCCTGGGAGGAAGAGCCCAGAATGTCACTGAGGCTGGCAAAGAGACGGAATGAAATAAAACTAGACCAACCTCACTCATAAATATAAATGTGCAAATTCTAGACAAAATGCCAGGAAATTGAATTCAACAGTATATTGAAAGAATAATTTACCACAGCCAAATAGGGTTTACTGAAGAATGCAAAGCTGTTTTAATATTAGTAAATCTGTTTATAGAACATATCAGTGGGTCAAATAAGAGAAACCATATGATTATCTCAAGAGGAGCAGGAAAATCATTTATGAAGATTCAAAATCAATTCCTAAAGGGGACCTTCTTTAAAATACTAGGACTAAATGATACAAGTGGACAGTGATGGGAATGTTTTTAGTGGGAGGGCACTCCACATCTGAAGGTTTTCCAATGTTTGGGAAATATCCCGCTTTCTGAGTTTGGGTGGGAGGCAGAGCCATCTTTCACTGTAGAAATGGAAGAAAGGCCAAGTGCTCACTGTCCTGGGTATTGGCCCCCTCCTTGCAGCGACAGTGAGGCATTTAGCATAAGCTCAGATTGGGGAGCAAAAAAGCCAGGCAGCAGAGAATCTTTTATGGCAGTTCCAGTAATAGCAGCAACATCTGTTTCCAGGGACACAGTGATAGAGGCACAAGTAGCTGTATCCGGGCTCTGGGGACCAGCAGAGTTGATGTTTCGAGATGTGGCATCCCATGGTCAAAGATGGCAGCAGCCATTCCTCTGTGTTCCATGTCATGATCTGCACTGTGGTGCCAGCTGCCCAGGAACTCTTGTTCCTGACTTCCTGGTGATTCTCTGAACCATCCAGAATCCTGCCAATAAATTTCTTTTTTGCTTAAATCAGCCAGAATCAGTTTCTGTTGCTGGCAACTAAGAAATCTTAAAGACACAGAAGGTTATTTCTTTAACATAATAAAGAACGTCTTATTTTTTAAAACCTGTGGCCAGAAATAATACATAAATAATGTCATTCCTATTAAAACAAAGAACAAAACAAGAATTTTTGTTGACTGCATATCTCTTTTTTAAAAGTCAGGTTTACTGAGGTATAATTTGCACACAATAAAATTTATTCACTTCAACTGTACAATTTGATAATTTCAGCAAATAAATGCAGTCGTTGAAGCACCGTGATATTCAACACATAGAGTATCCATCACCCCAAAAATTTCTCACAAGCTCCTTTATAGTTGATGTCCTCTTCCACCCCAGCTCTGGAAACCACTGATCTGATTTCTATCTCTATAATTTGGCCTCCTCCAGAATGCCATATACATAAAATCAGATGGTAGCCTTCTGAGCCCTGCTTCTTTCACTCAGCAAACTGTTTTTTGAGATTCATCCATGTTGTTGCATGAATGATATTTCATTGTATAAATATTCCAAAATTTGTTTATCTATTCCATGATCGATGAATATTTGTATTGTTTTCAGTTTGGGATTATTATCAATAAATCTGCTATAAACATTTGTGTATAGACTTTTGTAGAAACGCAAATTTTTTTCTTGGGTAAATATCTAAAAGTAGGAATGCTGGGTCATATTAAATAAATATTTAACTTTATAAAAAACTATCAAATTGTTTTCCAAAGTGGCTGTGCTGTTTTGCATTCCCATCAACACTTTATGTGAGTTACAGTTGTTCTGAATCCTCACCAGCACTTGCTATTATCAGTTTTTAAATTTTAACCATCTAGTGGATGTACAGTGATATCTTGGTTTGACATTAATTTTTATTTTTCTAATAATTGATGATTTTGAGCATTTTCTCATGTGTCTACTTCCCACCAATACATCTTTTTTTTGGTGAAGTATATGTTTAAACTGTTCACTTATTAATTTATTTGGCTGTTTGTCTTCCTTTTACTGTGTTGTAAGGATTCCTTATATATCCTGAATACAAGTTCTTTGTCAAATTTGTGTTTTGAAAATAGTTTCTTCCAGTCTGTGGCTTGTCTTTTCATTTTCTTAAGAGTGTCTTTCAAAAAGCCGAAGTTTCCATTTTGATAAAATTCAATTTATCAATGTTTCAATTTCATTCAATTTATCATTCTTTCATGATTTATGCTTTTTGTGTCATATCTAAAAAACATGTTACCTAACCCAAGGACACAAAGTTTTTTTATCTTACACTTTCTTGTAAAAGCTTTATAGTTTTAGTTCCCACATTTAGTCTATGATTCATTTTAATTTTCTTACATAGAATGAGAAAAGTGTCAATGTTAATTTTTTTTTGCATAGGAATATAAAAATTTTCTGGAACACTATTATTATTTAACATCATTATAGAAGTTCTGGTTGGCATAATGAGATACAAAACATAAGTAAGCTGTATAGTTATTAGAAAGGAAGAGAAAAACTATCGTTATTTATAGTCAATATGGTTTTGTATCCAAGAAACTCAAGAGAATCTATTGAACACACATAGAATTAATAAGAATTCAATAAGATGATTCATTACAGAGTAAACATGCAAAAATCAATAACTTTTTAATATACTAACAGTAATTATTTAAAGAATATAAGAGAAAAGAATCCCATTCACAATAACAGCAAAGACTTAAATGCCTATAAGAGAAAATAAAAGAGAAAGAGAAAGTGCAAGGCCTAGATAATGAAAATCAGAATGTTTTATTGAGGACATAAAAGAAGTTAACTAAATATAAATGTGTCAATACCTTATATGGAAAAACTCAATAATATAAAGATGTTAATTTTCCCAAATGAACTTATAATATTGGAGTTATCTGGGGAACATGACAAAATGATTCTAAAATTCATCTGGAAGTGTGAACAGGAAAGAATCACTGAAAAAGTGTGTTGAAGAGCAGTGAGGAGGACCAGATATGAAAATATTTTATAAAGATATCATAATGAAAATATTGTGTTAAGGACCCAAAATCAAATAGATGAATCAATATGCTAGAATAGCTAAATTAGTCTGAATCAGAACGTGATATATATGAAAACTTTGTGTATGATGACTGAAACATCACTAACCAGTTGGGATCAGGATTTATTGCAGGGTAGCAAGAATGGAAGAAAGGAGACCAGTTCACAGGCTATCAGAATAGTCCAAGAGAAATATGATGGCAGAGAAGTTCTCTTGGGTTCCTAACCCAGAGCTGTTCCATGGCCCTCAGGCAAGTAGAACCACCCTCTGGGGAGCAGGACATCCCAGGCTGGTGGGCAAGTGTGCAGAGGGGATGGAAAACATCCAGGGCCCTCAACAACAAAGTTGAACACTATTCCAGCAACAAAGGAAAAAGACATAAAGGGCCTTTAGCCATTTCCACAGATGGAGCAACAAAGGGTGAATTGGGGCTGAGAGGTAATATGTTGATAACTGACACAGGATGCAAGTGCCAAACCACACTTCCCAAACACATTCAGCTCTGGACACATCTGCTAGTGGCCAAAGCAAGTCACCTAAACAGGTTCACAATCAATTAGGTGGGAAAGTATGTTCTGCAGAGAGATGGGGAGGAGGGTGAGTATCTGGCAAACAATAGTCTCAGTGATTGCAGAAATAGTACTAGTGGAATGTGCCAGTGCATTGAAAGGGAAGGTAAAGAATTGGGAGGATGCTATAGTTTGGATGCTTGTCCCCTAAACCTCACATTTAAATTGAATCCCCAGTGTTGGAGGTGGGGCCTAATGGGTGGTGTGTGAGTCCTGGGGGCAGATCCCTCATGAATAGCTTGGTGCTGTCCTAGCACCAATGAGTGAGTCCTCTATTAGTTCCCATGAAAGCTGGTTGTTAAAAACAGCCTGGCACTGGCTCGCTCTCTTGCTTCCTCTTTCACCATGTGATCTCTGCACAGGCTGGCTCCATTTACCTTCCATCACGAGTGGAAGCAGCCTGAAGCCCTCACCAGAAGCAGATGCTGGCACCATGCTTCCTGTACAGCCTGCAGAGCCATGAGCCAAAGAAACCTTTTTTCTTCATAAATTATCCAGCCTCAGGTGTTCTTTTATAGCAATACTAAACAGAATGAGACAAATGTGTTTTAGAGTTTAGATACAAGCAAGCCCCTGGGTGGATGATAATGCTATTTACCAACGTAGGAAGGACTGGAGGATGAACAGGTTTGCTGAGTAAATCAAAAGCTTTGTTTTGGATTTGTTAAACATTAACATCTAGGAGAAGATATCAAATAGGTAGTGAGACAAGAGTCTGACTCAAAGGCCACGTCTAGAAACATAAGCATGGTAATCACCAGCCTATAGAAAGTCTTTTATGCCATGGATCTGCTTGAGGTCACCTGGGGAAAGAGTGTAGCTATAGCATCAGAACTGTCCAAAAATAGAGCCCTGGGCACTTCGATATTTCCATAACAGATGAGGGAGAAGGATTCAATAGAAGGACTGCAAAGGATTCCTGAGTGTTGTGGAAGAGTACCAGGAGAGCGTGGTGTCACTGGAGCCAAGAGAAAAGGGTTAGGAAGGAGGGCCAAACTGAGTGCATCGCTGCTGGGAATTTGCGTAAGACGAGAAGAGAGACGGAGCTGTTGGTGACCCTGGCAAGAGTTCCATAGGGGACCAACTCTACAAAGCACTGTGCTAGGTGCTAGAGATAAAGAGATGAGTAAAATACATTTCTTGCCCTTTAGGAAATAGCAGCCTGGTGAGGAAGGCAGGCATGTGAATAAATCATTGCAATACAGTGTGATAAATCTTATAATGGAAAAACATTTTCCTAAATGTGTTCCACTAAACACTATTTGAGGGAGATGTTAATCCGAGCTCGAGAAACAAAGTGTCCCAAGACCAAATAAACTTAGCAAGTGCCACAGACTAATCCCCATTTCAGAAGACTCCCAGGACACACTAATATTTTAAAAGTTCTGAGAAATTCTGGAGCAGAAATGTATGACTAACTTTGTTTCATGGTTAAATAAAAAAGAATAGATTTAAGTGGAAGATTTTATGTTTTGGCATATCAGTTAACATCCTCCAGATAAGAATAGTTTTTTTCTGAACTCCAGTTTGGGAAGGACTAAAATAATGTATTAATGTGTTGGGGGATCCCTGGGGATAGCTCTATATTTTTGCTTGGAGAAATCAGAAGCAGCTACCTGGTAGGAGAAACTGTTGGAGCCGGCAGCCTGCCTAGGGCTGAAACCTGTTCCCTCCCAGGTCAAGAGTCCAGGAACTTTGTGAAGACTTTTTAATGAGTCAAATGTCCTGCAATACCACATGTGGGCCACATGGCCAAGCTGATGGACAAGCAGGAAACCCCCACCCTCTGATGCATGTGGCGCTGCTGCCAAGAGGGGACAGAGGAATACCAGAAGACAGGAGGAGAGACGAAGGGAGGATAAAGCTCTTTCCAAATCCAAGGAGGCAGGACCCTGAAGGAAACTGGAAGGAAGGCTCTTCGTAATGATGTTTAAGACTTGCTTTGTTAACATCCTCAGAACAGAAGGAAAAGATGTGGCTTCTCTCCAAAACATTTTCATCACCAGAAAGTCTGGTGGCAAAATCTATAGAAGTTGCAAGTATCTTTAATGCAGAAGGCTACACAATGCTTTGAGAAACAAATAAAATGCAGATTATTAGGGCTGCAAGCACTCTGAGAGCTCACAGGGCGAGAAGAATCAGCTGAGGGCCAGAAAGAATAAGTGACTTGCTTGGGTCTCCTCACCAACAGGACTGGAGCTGGGACTGAGAGCTGTCAGGCTGCAGGGTCAACTGCAGAGCTCTTGGTGCTATGTGCTGGGCACAGGAATCCAACAAGTTGTCCCTTGGGATCTTCTCCCCACACCCAGGTCTTGTCTGACACCCCCAGGAGTTATGGAGAAGCAACATCAGTTCCATAGTAGAAGCAGCCACAAGTAGGAGAGAAATAAAAACACTGAAGCTGGCAGGGTGGTCTAAGGGGCAGACTCTCTCACCCCAGGAATGCAGGAGGGGTTTCCCCTCCATGTGCCCTGGATCCTGGGGCCCAGCTGCAGGGAGAATGGGAACAACTGACCCAGGACCCTCAGTGACCCTGTACCACAAGACACAGTGGCTGAGCTCATAAACCTGCATTCCCTGGACAACCGCTCATATGTTGCCGCCAAGCTGAGAGGTGTGGCTTCTCATTAATTTACCCTGTTACCCCAGAGGTAGAAAAATCAGCAAAAATTAAATCACCAGCTGAACCCTCAGCAGTTTCAGGTCTTCTTCAATTTTTCCCTGACAACGAAGGCACTGGAGGCAGCAGAGACCCCATTAATACTTCACTGCACAAACGCATGCTGCTAAACAAAAATCAATTTATTAGTCCATTCACAGGTATTTTCTGAAGAGTCATCCTCAGGCAGGTAGGGAGTACAAAGAGAGTGAGGCAGTGGTGTTCACACTCATACCTACTGGTGGGGAACAAGAGGTAGCCCCCATCCTGGCAGAACAGGGGCATGATGGTGAGGAGCCTGCCAGGAGGTTGAGAGGCACAAGTCACAATGTCCAGAGGCCATGGTAAGCCCAGGCATGGCTAGAACAGATGCTAGAACCTGGTGGGCTGCAGCAATGGGAGTCCAGAGAGCAGAAGGCACTCCAAGAAGATGGTTCTGGTTGACCTAGAGTTGAGCACCGGGAGAGTGAGGCAGAAGTCTGGACTTTTGGGCTGAGATAACATGGTGAGTGCAGGAATGTGAGAGTCGTTTTTTGGGTTTTGTTGTTGTTGTTGTTGTTGTTGTTGTTGTTTTTCCTCAGTGACTCAACCCTGAGAAAATTGTCAAGTGACCCCTTGTCTTGATCAATGTTGGAGAAGCTAGGTCTGCCCTTAGAGTTCCAGTAGTTCTAGCTGTGGGAAATGAGAGCCACCCAGGCATAGGGATTGAAGCCCCTGGATATAAGGGGACCCCAGGGGAACTATCCCACCTTCTCTTCATTGGTCTTCTGACATTTTGGAAGACTTCTGCTGAACACAGGATCTGTGCTTTAAAGGGTCTTATAAGTTACCGTCTCCGTGTGAAGGAATAAAAGAATATTCTATTTGAAGCTGTTTGCTTTGCAAAGAATCAAATTCCTCTCTGACTGGCTAAAAAACAGAGATGAAGATTATCACAATGACACAGAAAGAACTTAGATGAAAGGGGCAGGGTAGGAAGCACAGCCAATCCCTGCAGGGTTTGCATCTAGTCATCTCAGTCTCTCAAAGGCCAGAGGGGCTCTCTAATTCTATTTCTATTTCATGCTTCTCTTGATCAATCAGCTTCCTCTGCTTACAAATATTGTACACAGCTCTCTAATGGGATGGCTGTCCTAATCCTGACTCTAGATCACTCCTAGTCTAAAGAGCCTACCATCAATTGGCTACAGGCCTGTGTCACTACACCCAAATTCTTCAGAACCTGATTGATGATTGGCAAGCCAGTGGGTCACTGGCAAATGGCAAGTCAATGGGTCATTACTCAGTAGGTCATTAACCAGAAATTAGATTGACCATTTACCAACTATTGCCAAGGAGGGTCTGTTCATGTAATATATGGACTGTCCCTTACAGGAGATGCACACAGGACATATATTGAAGCACAAATAGCATAGAATTGGATAGATGCTTACCATCAGAAATGCAGGCTTATTGCAAGAATTTATAGCAAAACACATAGGGTCAGCCTGAGTAATGACCCCCCTACCCCCTGCCAAAGACTTCCACATCCTAATTCAGAAGCTGTTGACGCAGGATTTTCCTCTTGGTCACTTTGCAAGCCAGGACCTCCAGCTGGCAACGCCCCACCTAGGCCTCACTCAGCCACACTGCCTGCTGCAGGAGATGGCTCACCCACTCAGCCCACCCAGGTAGAGGCTGGCTTGCACACCAGTTCCTGAGTTCTTGTCCTGTACCCAAGAAGAATGAGGATGCACTGACAATTGAGGAGTGAACAAGATGGGGATATTTATTGAGTGATGAAACAGCTTTCAGTGGAAAGGGGACAGAGGGGTGGTCTCCCTACCCAAAGGCGGGAAAGTCTCCTTAATATGGCTGAGTTGGGGGCTTCTTATGGGCTTAGAATGGGGAGGGGCAGGCCATAGGTAGTCTTGGAAAAGGCAACATTCAATTGGTTAAAAGGCGTTATTCAGAAAGAATCTGTCAGGAAAGGGCAGGCAAACAGGAACAGAAGTTCTTACTGTGGGTCACAGGTTTCATCTGATACTAGCGGCCCAGTCTTTCAGCCTTCAGGCTGTTTTTGGCTTGGAAGTGGGGTTTCATCAGGGACCTGCCCCTATCACTATCACCATGAATATGTTACCTTATATGGCAAAAGCGACTTTGCTGATGTGATTAGGATCTTGAAATGAGGAGAGTATCCTGTTATCCTGATGGACTCAATGTAATCAGAAGGATCCTTTCAAGAAGAAGGCAGGGTCAAAGACAGAATAGATGTGACCACAGAAACAAGAAGGTGGTGATGGAAGCAAGAGGTTGGAGTGACGTGAGGAAAGGGTCACAGGCTAAGGAACACAGGTGTCCTCTAGAAGCTGAAAAAGGCAGGGAACCAGATTGTCCTCCAAAGCCTCCAGAATGAGAGCAGCCCCACGGACACCTTGATTTTAGACTTCTGACCTCTAAAACAGTAAGAGAATACATTAGTGTTGTTTTCAGCCACTAAGTCTGTGGCCATGTGTTTCAGCAGCAATAGGAAGCTATTACAGCTGGAACCATGGGATGCCATCATCCTAACTGTCCAGGGCTTCTCACAGGGAACCAGAACTATAGTTCATATTCATTCAGGATGCAACTTGAATTCAAGCAAACGCTGCTCCATTGTGTATACCTTGCATTTGCTCTTTCCAAAAGTGAGGATTTGATTGACTTTGTTCATTGTTATGCAATACAGATCATTCTTACTGAATAGTCAGGCTAATAGGTTTCGCATCAATACACCTTAGTGGGGACTGGCTTCCCTCTTGTCCAACACAAAGGGCCTGATCCAATCAGCCATGTCCAGGGCAGCAAGGTGGCAGCCAGTTAGCAACCTCCATAGCCTACACACACACACACACACACACACACACACAAAGCACAAAACTTTACAAGGAAGAATGGGCTTCACCTGAGGATACCACCCACAACCAGTAGGGTTTAACATGCAGAAGTTTAGCAAACAATCTTGAGGTTTTCAGAGAAGAATGGCCCCTTACTAACCTCCTTATACTAACCCTGATGCTGCAGTGGTAATGAGTTAAAATTGTGAGAAGCTATGAGCTCAAGGCCTGGGGTCCCTTTCTTTGGGCCCTGTGATCACGGCCCTACTGGATCCTAATCCCACAGCCACAGGTAGTCATCTTCCACAGGTCAAAAGCAACCACTCCTCCATCATCTCCTGTGGTGCCCTTGCCCCTGCACATTGGCTTGAAGGAGGGCACAGGATTGCTGCTTGACCAGGAACAATATTTTTAGGAGTTTAAAGAAAATAAAGAGAATCTGTTAAAGGCAGTTTCAGGTTCTGGGCATGAAAAGAGATGCAGCACTTGAGCTTCTGGAAATCAAGAAGGCTTAAAAAGTCAAAGAGATATTTGAATGACTCCCTTTGGGACTAGAAGAAACCCAGTTAGAGGCATGAAGGTATACAGCACTCAGGGTTTAATAGGTGGAGGTGCATCCCTAAAACCAGGTCTCTGGGCTCACTGGAGCCTGACCTCATTTTCAATTGCTGAAAAAAATGCACGCGATAAGCTCAGTCTGAAGATGCTTTGACAATTGTTTGAATCAGCCATTTTCCTAGAGGGTTTTGTTTTATTTATAATTATTATTTTTTATTTATTTGTGTTTTTCTCTTATGGTAGGTTACCTTTTGTTTAAACAATTGAGCATCCCAGACCAGATTATCTAGAAATAAACTGGTGCTTTTCTGTGGTATTTCTTTAAAAGCAAGTATATTTTTAACTCGATTTATCTTTTTTTGTACACTCAATGACTTGTCTCCAAACAGCTCCATCGACTTTCTTAACCTGAATCTTTGTTCAAGTTTCCTAGTCCCTATCATTAAATTAAAACCTTTAAAGTATTTTAATTTAAGCCTTATTTGAAAAGATCATACATATCTCATGATTCCTATTAAAAATTAAGTAACTGAAATGCACACATATAAAAAATATATATGTATATATTATATATTATTATATACATATGCCAGAAGGCAGAATTTATCTTCCATGGACTAATATTTTCTCAGAAAAAAAAATTGATAATCTGGTTTCTAGCATAGGCATGTGCAGCACCTCCCCCGCCCCCCTCCGCCCATACAGGATCCCTGGGGCAGTCATGGACAATTTCATGACAGGTCAGCTCTGTGGCACATGGTCCCCCTCCTGCAAGGTCTGGCCTCCTCATGATGCTCAAGGTCCATTGGGAAGATTCCAGAGTGTGAGTGACGGGGGAGAACAGAAGGAAGTCCACAGAAGTTTGGGTAGGAAGAGACCTCAGCACACCAGGCTGCAGCTGAGACAAGGCAGGGCTCCCTGGGCAGCTCTGTGTCCTCCATCTCTATGTAGATCATTTTTCTGCCCCTCGTTTGGTGCACACTCCTGCCAACAGGATCTTAGAGGCAAGTTGGGTAAAGATTAAGCTGCCATGAGACCTGAAGCTGGTGCTCTATGGCACATGTTGGGGAGAGCCCAGGATCTCCACCTCACACCCAGGCCCTGCTCGCCAGCTGAGGGCAGCTCTGTGATGTGTGATGTCAGTGCTTCTGGGCCGGCGATGGTGTGCTGAGCAGAGCTGCCATAGACACTCACCCCTACACCTGGACATGTCATGCCTACAAACACAGGACCTGGAGAAACCAGGAGCCATTCTCAATCCACCTTGGAGCCCTAACTACCACTGAAAGGCTTTGCTGGGACCCCAAATCATCTGGCTTTAAGGAGCTGTCAGGAAACTCTACAAAGGGCTTAGCTGGCAACTAAGGGATAAATGGTTAATCATAGTTTAAGTGGTGCCCACTTTCTGCTCCAGTGTATTAACTCTAAAAATCGAAAGAATGGAGGGGTGCTAATGGTGGGGGCAGGGACAGAGAGCCCTGCCCAGTTTCCCCTTAAACGAGAAGGCATCCAGACCCTTATCCAAGATTTCCATGGCACCGAGAGCCCACGGATGGTGGATGAGAAGGCGTCCAGTCCAGCACGCAAAGCTTCCATGGCACCAAGAGCCCAGGGATGGTGGTTTCAGTGTCTGGTAGAGGAAGTTGCCTTTATGCACCTTTATGCACCTTCCAGCAGGGGGCTCCGGGAGCTTCATGCTGTAGAGTAGCGGGGTCAAGGCCCTGTTTTATCTCTGCAGTTGAAACAGTCGCAGATGTCTATGTGCTATTTTCAAATGAAATTCCTCGTGGAAACTGCGCGTGTTTTTCTCAATAACCACCCCACTACCACTGCCAAACTAAATTAAGCAACAAGCATCAATTTATATCAATTCAATATTTATACAAACTATGATTATCTCTGATGGATCAGAAGCTCTGATTGGCAGTTACATATGGTTTTGATGATAAAACTATGAAAACAAATTTATTATTATCTGCAAATAAAGGGTATATGGCAGATAGGATTTTCCAGAGCATGGAGTTTGAAATAACACAAAAGATATCCCTGGTGATGGGAAAGCTGAGAACTCTAAAATAAGAATACTAGGGGCAGGGGCACCAGGTCAAGAAAGGTTGTTGGACTGGATTATATTTATTAAAGAGAAAAGCCATAGAGCATAGTAGAAATGTCGGGATGCAGAAGAGGAGAACTCCGGGCCATGGCCTTGCTACGTGACGGTGGCCAAGTGCCTTGCCTTGGATCTTTCACACCTGGACACTGGAGGGGTTGGACTTGCCTGATTCCCTCTCTCAGGGGCAAAGCCGTGGACCCAGCCCGGGGGAGAGGGTTAGGGAATGTGGTGCACACGAGACCTGGCTAAGCTAGGCCTCGGGACAGGACTTGTGGCAGGAAGGATCCCACGTTGTTGACCCAAGACAGCAGATAGGAGTTGTTGCAGGTCCCTCTTCCGGAGGCACCTCTGAAACGGAAACGGTGTGTGCAGTGTTTATCAGGAAGTGCTCTCAGACTCCATGCCCGTGGGAGTAGTGAGGGGCATAGGATGGGACAGAAGGAGATGCTGAACAGTGATGCGGAAGCAGCGAAGACCTCCGCCATCCTGCGGGGAAGCTTGGGAGCTGGTATGGCCCTGCAGAGATGCACTGAGGTAGGGCGAGGACCCTGGCCCTCTAATCCCCCGCACTGACTCGACATTGGATGCGCAGCCCCTGGGAAGGGGATGTGATGGGCGAGGTGGCTCTCGGCATCTGAGGGCAATCCCTGGAGACAGACTCAGCTCACAGCCGTCAGCAGCCTGAGGACTGTGGCTCATCTTGGACGGGTAGGGACCCAAGGGGAACCTGGGCAGCGCACTTCACGCCCCCTGCAGGCACAGTGCTGCAACTACAGCCAACCATCCGGAGGGGAGAATTCAGGTGCGAGAGGCCCAGGGAGGAAGCCCAGGGAGACTCCAGGCCCTAGTGAGAAAGCAGCGCACAGCCAGCAAGGCGGACCCATCTAGCTGGGTCCTGCCTGCAGACATCGTAGTCGGCATCTGCGGCCGTGGCGTCAACCAGTAGGAAGCGGATTACGACCCAACTAGGTTCAGCCAGGCTCCATCACTGTAAGGTTGTGGGCTCTCCCAGCATCTCTGAGGACTGAGCGAGGCCCTAGCCTGGGCAGAGGAGACCTCTGAGGTCGTGCAAATAGTTTTCTATGAAGCTTGTCTTCTGCTGCTCTTCCACCCATTGTCCATCAGTCCTTGCCACTTCCTTGTCCTGGGCATCAGCTAGCCTGGAACCCATCAAGGAGGTCAGAAAGGAGTCAGGATCTGTGGTGGAGGCTGGGGAGGTCAACCAATAGTCAGAAGCGGTGAAGCCTAGGCAGGCTGTGCACAGTGGCTCCCGCCTATAATCCCAGCACTTTGCGAGGCAGAGGCAGGAGGATCTTTTCAGTCTAGGAGATCGAGACCAGCCTAGGCAACATGGCAAGACCTTGTCTCTACCAAAAAAATACAAAAATTAGTTGGGGGTGGTAGTATCCACCTGCGGTCCCAGTTACTCAGGAGGCTGAGGTGGGAGGATCCCCTGAGCCTGGGAGGTCGAGGCTACAGTGGTTCATGATCATGTTACTGCACTCCAGCCTGGGTGACAGAGTGAGACTCTGTCTCAAAAAAAAAAAAACAAAAAAACAAAAAACGATAAAGAAGTCATCTAGGCAGCAGTATGGTAGACTGCAGACAGTGAGATTTGGAGGCAGACAGACCTGCCTTCAATTCTCACCTCTGCCACTTTTGGGCTGTGTGACTTTGAGCAAATTGCTATACCTCTCTGAGCCCCATGCTGCCCATCAATCCTAGCACCTATCTCTCAGTACTTTATTAAGTCTCCAGGATTATTCCAGCTGCTGTTTTACCTCTGTCTTCTTTTGAACTCTGACCACTGCCTTTTATTTAGGATTATGACACACATCCTTACCTCTTGGATTCCTCGCTGAGCCCCAAGTCTAATTGTTTACAGGCATCCTATGTCTAACTGCATCCCACCGCTCTCTGCTTCTCCTTAAGGCTGGTCCCCACTTTGCTATCAGCTGTTCCACCTCAGCATCTCTTACTCTTTTCTTCTCAGCCTGACTGCTACTGAAGCCCAGTGTGAGTCCTGGCAGAAGAAATCTGCAAACCCTTGTCGGATGTGTTTCAGCTTTGCAGTGGATGGTAGGGCCACCCTCCCGTTGGGGTCAGGTCAGGGGACATGACTCTTTAACATTACTGAAAATAGAAGTTTCTTGAATACAAGATGAAGGAAGAGGTCAAATATCATGTAGAAAGTCACACATTTAAAACAGAATTTGGTCTACATTTTCTTGGGAATGGGTAGAGAAAAAAGCTTCCCTTTCTCTGTTTAAAGAAATCGAAACTTTAGAGGGCTCTAGGAAGAAAAAAGAGAATCTTCACATGAGAAATAGAATATTGAGAGCCCTTATTAAGATAAGTTTCTTGCTCAAAGATTGAAAGACTCAGTGCCTTCGGAGTTTGGCTCTGGTTGAGGGAGGGGATGGGATGAAGTGACAAATGCCTCAGAGGTTATGGCTAATGGTGCCTTTGGAGAGAGAAGTACTGGGACATGTGTGTGGGAAAAGAGGTTTCAGAATGTGATGGCAGCCTCCAAAATGGCCCCAGTGATGCCCTGTCCTGGTGTTCACGTTCTTGTAAAATCCCCTCTACCTTGAATGAGGGATGCTGATGAATAATGATGGGATATCACTTCCAATATTAGGTTACAAAAAGACTCTGCTTTCCATCTTGCTCACTCTGAGGGAAGCCAAGCTGCCATGTTGTAAGCTGCCCTATGGAGGGACCCACATGGCAAAGAATGGAAAATGGCCCCAGCCAGCCAAGAACCCTCAGCCTACCAGCCTGTGAGGAACTGAATCCTGCCAACAGTGATGTGAGTGAACTTGGAAGCGGATCCTTCTCCAGTGGCACCATCAGGTGAGACTATAGCCCCAGCCAACATGAGAGCTGTTTCAGAAGAAAGGAAGTATTAAGCCAGATGCTTTACCTACTTTATCTTGGACCTCAAATTCATTCGGTGAGATACATGTTGGTATCTCCATTGTGTAGATAAGAAAACCAAGACTCAGAAAGGTGAAAACTTACTAAATGTCATATGATGAATGAATAGAAGAGAGGGGATTTGAACTCGGGACTGATAACACAAAAGCCCACACTCTGGTTATTACAGAAATATACTGTGTTTTTATTTCTACGTTTCCATCAGAACTTAAAAATAAAAGTGGACAGTTGCTCAATTATCCCACTAACAAACATATGGTGGCAGCAAAAACTGGGACCACAGCACCACGCTAACCAAGGCCAGGCCTTCCCTGAGTTGGCATACACTCCCGTGCAGCAGCATCAGAAGCTGCTCAGAGCCTGCAACATCCTCTTGAGGCAGAATCCTCCATGTGCAAAGTGATCTAATGGTCAATTTTTAAAAGAAAATAGCTGAATCTGATGCCAGTATGGGCCAAGTACCACTTCTAAGAACCTTACATGTCTTAACTCACTTAAACAATCCTACAAGAAAGGCACTATTATAGTCATCCAATTTATGGATGAGGAGACCAAGGCACAGAGAATTTAGATAATTTTCTCCCAGACATTCAGCTATAAGGAGCAGAGCCAGGATTTAAACTTGGACAATTTGTCTCCACAGTCGCATACAAGATCCCCAGAATTCTCTCCTTGGTCCCAGGCTATCATGTTGCCTGGGTTCCCAATACAGCATTGGGTTTAGCTGGCCTTGGTTCCAGGCCTTCGCTTTCTGGATTCAACCTGGCTACCAACACCCTTGATTCTGACTTTCTCCATTCATCTCCTGGTTCCCAGTTCCCAGCTAGCCCTTTCTGCCTTGACCCCATCTGCCCTGGCTGTCAAGCTGCTCACACCTGCATCCCATCCCATGCCTGCACCCCAGCCCTCACCTGCCTCCTGACCTGTCTTACAGCTCACCATCCAGCCCACCTGAGGCTCTGCCCACTGACAGGCTACTCCCAGGACAATACTAGCCCCAGGACAAGCACTACACCCAGACAGCATGTCATTCAACAAGTCGGGGGCAGGCTTAAGGTTAAAAATCATCCCCATTCTGGAGATATTATCTGAAAAAAAGACTGTTTTCAGGAAACAATCTTCCCATCTGTGGTGATTTTAAAAATATATTTCCCAAATTTTGTGTGGGAAAGGAAAGTAGCAATATAGATGCAGGAAGAGCATTATTGTGTGGATAAAAAGATGATGTATGCAAATGAACATGCTCAGCCGAGAACTTAAATTAAGGTTACTGCCTGACGTGGTAGGTACTATGGTCTGAATGTGTCCCCCAGAGTTCATGTGTTGGAAACTTAATCTCCAGTGAAACAATGTTGAGCAATGGAACCTTTAAGAAGTGATTGGGTCATGAGAGTTCTGCCCTCATGAATGAATTAATGTCATTATTGCAAGAGTTAGTTATTGCAGGAGTAGGTTCCTGATTAAAAAGTGAGTCCACCCCCACTTCTCTCTCTCTCTGTCTCATGCACATATGTACTCTCTTGCCCTTCTACCTTCCACCATGTGATGACACAGCAAGAAGGCCCTCACCAGATGCAGGCCTCTCAACCTTGGACTTTCCAGCCTCCAGAATTGTAAGAAATAAATTTCCATTCTTTATAAATTACCTAGTCTCTGGTATTCTGTTACAGCAGCACAAAATGAATTAAGACAGTAGGAAAGATCATTGACACTGTTATAGACCTCTAGGGCATGATGAAAAAGCAAATCTGCCCATGTTTACGCAAATAACAGAGTCAGTTAAAGAGGCCATAACGTTGATCATATGGGACTTCAATAGCCCTGAAATGGACTAGAACAAGAATTATGGGATGGTAAGGAGAGGCCACAGAGCTAGCAGTGATCAGAAGCTCTTTTCCAGGAGACTTTGTTGAGCAATCAAAAAGATCATGGGCTATTGGGGGCAGCCATCTGAAAAGTTGAATGCAATGAAAGATGAAGGATGGGGCTAAAATGCTAAAAGCAGCGTTTTCAACCAAGTCGCATTTCAATTTAGTCTTCCCATCTGTGGTGATTTTAAAAATATAGTTCCCAAATTGCCTGTAGCATCTGGGGAGCAGAGTCTGTGGGCAGACACCTGCTCACCAGTGAACATTTGGAATGACATTTCTGGAGGGAGGTGTCGTTGTGGCTTAGAGATTAATCCATAAAGAAGATAGACTTAGAGAATCCCAGAGTAGCAGAGCTGGGAAGCCCCTGAAGATAACATAGCCAAACTCCCCAGAGAGGGTAAGTGACATACTCAAGGTCACACAGCCAATAATTAATGGGGAAGGGGCTGGAACTCCACTTTTCTAAGTCTCTGTTTAGGACTGCAGCATCCCCTGGAGTGAGTGAAAGGAAAGTTCTCGAAGGAGTCTCCTCAAAAGGGATGTAGAATAAGAGTGAAGTTGTTGCCTCAGAAAAAAAAAAAGTGAAAAATGAATAAAGATTGATAAATTCAGATCTCCATTCTCGTCAGAAAATAAAATTTCTGATAATTATTATCCCTCACTACCTTAGAGAAAACAAGGAGAATGAAGATTGTCCTAGCACGATTATGTAAAGGCAAGACTAAGAAAGGAGAAGGAGTTGATTCCCATGTAGAAGTCAACCATCTAGGCTAACTGTTCATCCCACCCCAATGCCTCAAACCCAGGCTGCCCACCTATTTATCACACTTTTGCAGGCCTGTGAAAGTCAGCAACAAATACCGTACCTATTCCAGGAGATTGTCCTAGAGCCTCCTCAATTTCTCTGTGGACACTATGCCTGCTCGTGTCTCCCTGGTTCTGATTTCCATGTCTGCTCTCAGTTTTAACATTTTTCCTGGCCTTCTCATATTAGTCACCTAAGCCCCTCCTCTTGGGCCTTGAGTCTCAGCCTCATCTCATCCTAACACTTTCTACTAACCTGGTGAGAAGCTCCCTGCTCTAGCTACAGCCCACTAAGCCTGTATGCTGGCCTAGCTCCCAGATGCTCTCAAGTAAAAACAAAAAAGTAGACATTTTGTCTTGAACCCTAAGTTTCCATGTTGGGGGGAGGGATAAGATTATGACCACTATCCATACCCCATCTCTTGAGAATTTGGAGCTGTGGGACGAAAAAGAAGAACCAGAGAGTTGGCTGCAGCTGGCAGAAGAAAAAGGACAGATGGTTCCCCACAGGAAAGGCACCACTGGCTGAAGTACCAGCCTCACTCCCATGGCTCCTACCTGCCATGGTGCAGGTGCATGTGTATGCATGTGTGTGTGCATGTGTGTGTGTGTGTGGCCACCCTGTGGTATAGGGTTGGAAGCCCCACCTGCTTGGGCCTATGCAAAGACCTACCAAAAAATTCTCTCATTTGCTACTCAGCAGTTTGAGGAAAATAAACTTGAATATATCAGTCCCAATCCAGAAAGGCTTGAGATGGTTGGTTGGAGAGTGTTTTCCATGATGTTGGCCTAAAGCCCTTCAGCCACTTTGAACAGGTAGGCATATGTCTCAGTGTGAAATCTATTTGTAACCAAAGACGATGTTGTCAATACAACAGGAAACTCTTTGTCTCCTCTAGCCTGTGGGCAGGAATAGGGTCCCAGTGACGACAGTACTACCTCAGACCTCACTGTGTCGTAACTTCCTTCTGCTCACAACCATTCCTAAGTGCCCTCTGAATGTTTCTGGGCTCCCAGGGGAGGTCTTGGGTGTGCCTGAACGTGAGGTGAGTTCTTGAGCCCCAGGTGGCTCCTTCCCTTTCCCCACAAGTCTCAAGGTCTGCAGATCTCTCTGCTTCTGCTCCACAGGGTGCCCCCGCTGGTGTCCTGAAGCTCACCCTGCACCAAGCAGAAGTGAGCAGAAGACCCTACACCCTGACCCCGCTGCAATGCTCTCACCTGGAGACCTAAAATGTGACCTCCATGTCCCCTCTGTGAGAACAGCTTCTTCCACCTCTGCTGTGGGGAACAGCAGCATCCCAGGCAGAGGCAGCTGCAAATGCAAGGAACCTGAGTGGGGTGGGGGGCAATGGTGGCCAACGTTTGAAGAACAGTAAGGCAGTCAATGTTACTGGAGCCCAGATAGATAATGAAAGGTGGATGACATGGGGTCTTGTAGGTCACCACGAGAGTTTTACTCTAAGGTGATGGGAAGCCAGACACCTGTAGACATGTCTACAAATACCTTTGAGGTTTACCTGAATCCTTAGCTGCAGAGGAAAACACAGGAAGTATGGGAGTTCCCCACAAGAGTTCACATTTGAACTATGTTTTTTTTTTTTTTAACCACAACCTCCGCCTCCTAGTTTCAAGTGATTCTCCTGTCTCAGCCTCTCGAGTAGCTGAGATTACAGGCATGTACCACCACACTGGCTAATTTTTTGTATTTTTAGTAGAGATCGGGTTTCACCATGTTGGTCAGGCTGATCTCGAACTCCTGACCTCAAATGATCTGCCTGCCTCAGCTTCCCAAAGTGCTAAGATTACAGGTGTGAGTCACTGCACCCGGCCTTGAACTAGGCTCTGAAGGATGACCAGGAGTTTTTCAGATGGGGGAAAGAGGAGCAAAGCATCCTAGATAGAGAGACTAATATATTCAAAGGCTAAGAATGGTGAAAGAGCAAAATGTGTTCCGGGGTGGCTGGCCATACACCTGTCTGGCATCCAGGACAGGAGGATGTTAGAGGATGCTGCAGCAGAATGCGAGGCTCAGATGTGGTTGGGGTCAGATAGGGAGGACCATACACAAGGCATCATCTCTAGCTTCCTTAGGAACACATTCCCTTCTTTGAGAACCACACTGGCCCCTAATGAGCTGAAGTCACTTTATTACTTACTGCAGCATAAACGAGCACTGTTATGAGAGGCATATGGCCCATCTCCCCCCTCCTTCTTCCCATCCCACCCTCCCTCCTGAAATCCAGGCAGCTGCCTTGGGCAGCATCAGAAAGTCCCAAGTGCTTGAGGCTTTCAGACAGCTTTTCCCCAATAAGACAAGCTCTCTACTTAATCTGAAGAAATGCAGTGTTATTAAATTAATTTCTGAACTATCCTTGCCAAGAAGCTAAGGACACTGGAGTAAAAGGCAGGGGATGAGGTGGGAGGGGTGGAGGGGAGAAGCAGAATGAGGCAGGGCAGCAAAGAGGCAGCAGAGAGGCAAGTTCCTGACCCAGGTCTGCCCAACAGACTCGTTCCAGCAGGTGGGCTGCCTCGTGCTGTCCAAGGCACTGTGTTGAAGAGGTTTAGTAATTAAAATAAGAAATGAGAGTCCTCTGATCAGTTACTGTACCCACGGCCCTAAAAATGATGGAAAGATGGCCTCCCTCCGCCATGCGGTTAGCCCGAAAGTAATTACCAGGATACTTTGCAGATTATTGAATAAGTCCCTGGAACCGGCACATTGATTTACATAAGACCTGGAGATTTGGAGAGATTTGAGAGAATATTAAGAATCAATCAATATTTTAATTTATTTCAGGGTCCTGGAGACTTTAGCTCTGTAGAAAACCACAGGGAGGAAATTGTGACCTTTGCGATATGGCTGGCTGGCAGGCAGCAGGGAGGTACCTCGGCAAGGAGCCTGTTTGGCAGCCGCTGTGGGGAAAGACTTCTCTGTGCTGGAATGCTCTCTTTCTTCACAGCATCAGTCAGGAATTTCAAATAGCCAAAGAGTGGAGGGCCTTAGGGTGAGTGAGCTCCGGAGCCCTGGCAAGAAGGCTCTTGGCTTCAATGTGCATAGCTTACTCCTCCCCAGAGAGAGTCCCAAGGGCCTGGAGAGAGGAGCCTGCAGACTTTGTGCCTCTGCCTAGGATGCACTGCTGTGATCTGGAGACATCCTCGTAGAACCACCTGATGATGTGTCATCATTGCAGGAGATCCAGTACCTTCCCCCCTGGGTCACCAGGCTCCCTAGGCCATACTCTTCCTGTGTCCTTCCCAGGGCTTTGCCAGGTATCTCATACAGAACGTGAGCACCAGGTCTCGGACTATTACCATCCTCCTGTCTTATTCCACAGGAAGACTGTAAGCTCCCTTCAGGCAGGAATGATGTCTGATCCATTTCTGTGCCCCCAGTACCTGGCATCATGCCTGGCCCAGGACAGGTAGATATGAAAAATAATGTGTTGAATAAATGAATGGTCAAATGAACTAATGCAAGAAAAGTAAATATTTGTTTGTAAAAAATCAGTTATGATTCAACAGCAAGCAGATGGCACATTCAAATGTAGTAATTAGAGAAATTCAGAAAGGTGAAGACAGGGTGGAGGTAACTGACCAAAGCATGCAGCACCCTGGGGCTGGCAGCAGTGGGAGAGAAGAAGCTGTTAGCACCCCCAGGCCTGATGCAGCTAAGAGAGAAGCAGGTCCCAGAACCTGGAGCAGGCCACTAAAACAGAGAGGTTGCCTTTTGCAAGGGAGGCAGCCATCCCCTCAAACCTACAGGGAGGAAGTGGGGGAACAAATACCTTGACCTCACCCTCTGTCCTTCCTTGGATCTCCTCCCTGTGTTCCCCACTGGCCAAAGCCAACCAGAAGTCAGAGGCCAGTGGAGCTCCTTGATTCAGGGTGGAGAGTAAGCAAAAGATCCCCAGCAAAGGGCTGCCAGGTAACTCTCTGCCTATTCCATCTGGCTTGTCCAGCCCCACGAGAAGGGCAGATCTGGGCATCCCAACTGATAGGCATAACCCAGTAGTTCTCAATAGGGGGCAGTTTTGCCAGCTGCTGGGGGTATTTGTTTTTCACAACTGGGATGGGGAGGGTGCTACTGGCATCTAGTGAGTAGAGGCCAAGGATGCTGCTAAACATACAAAAATGCAAAGGACAGCACCCACAACAAAGAACTATCCAGCTCAAGATGTCGATGGTGCCATGCTGAGAAAGCCTGGCCTTAATCGAATGTTGAGAGGAACTCAGGCACACTCTGTGCTGCCCTGGCTTCAGCCAGAGAACATTGCCTCACTGTGCTAGGAAGGGCAGTGTCATTTGGTCCAACCCAGAGCCATCGGCCAGTAAGTGACCAGTGTCTTGACTTTGAGTGTCCCTTCAGGAAGGTGCTTTAAAATGAAAGTCTATCTGCTCTCTTGTCTCTCCTCACTGACAGTGATGTCCTAGGGTGTCCAGAGTGGTGGACGGGTGGCAGGGAGCACCACTCAAGCCATGGGCAATTAGCTTTCCTCTGGAGGCCAAAACCTCCCCACTGGGCTCACCACCTCCCCAACTCCCCTGATATTGCAACCTTCTCGTTCCCCTCATTTTCAGTTTTATATTCACACCATAAAAACATTTTGTAAAAGTGAATCAAGTCTTGCCATCTGTCTCTCTCACTTTTATCATGTTTGTAATGAAAAGAAGAGTCAAGAGGAAATTGAATCCAAACTGCAAATGGTGTGCTGCTCCCTGGTAGCTGAGATCCACCCGAGCAAGGCAGGGACTCGAGGAAGAGGGTGGCCCTCGTGGTGCAGAATCACGTACAAAGTGAGTTCCATCAAAATCTCATGCAAAGTTCTCATGGCAGCCCTGGGAAGTAGAGCTTGTAATCCACATTGACAGATGAGGAAACCAAGGTTTTTCAGGGGGAGATTAGTACTTCAAGGTTGTACTCCCAACAAGTAGCAAAGCAAGGTCTTAAACTCCGTACTTGGCCATCAACTCCAAGTTGTAGACCAGTGTTGCTTCCTATTTCATCCTAACATGAAATTGTTAGCTTACAGCTACGGGGTTTAGGTACCATACTGAAAACTGTTGAAGTTTAAGTAACTGTGGTACTTAAGAGAGCTCTATTTTACTCCCTGTCACAGCTTAGAGATTTTGTCCCTCATCTGACACTTCAGGGCCAGAGCTGGGGAGAGAATAAGTTCCATGTGTACATTCATGTCACAAATACTCATTGAGAAAACATGTGTCAGGTGCTAGATGTGGGATGGCCAGAGAGCACCATTCTGAGCAGGGCAGCAGATCTTGAAAAAGGACCCTTGGCACCAGATCAGAGAGGAACCTAATAATGGCAGGCTGCATTTATTGAGCACTCACTATGAGCCAGCTACTGCTCAAGTACTTTCTACATACTAACTCATTGAACCCCATAAGGCTGATACTCTTACAACTCCCATTTTACAGATGAGATGACTCAAGCAGTTTAGAAAATTGCTCGAGGAAACCAGCTTAACAGTTGTTCTGTTCTGACACATGCTGCAGCGTGGATAAATCTTAAAGACATTTTGCACAGGGGAAAAAGCCAGTAACAAAAGGAAAAATACTGTGTGATTCCACTTATATGAGAGACCTAGTGTAGTTAAATTCATACAGACAGAAAGTAGAAAGGCTAGGAGTTGGAGGGGAGAAGGGAACGGGGGAGTTATTGTTTAATAGGTTCAGAGTTCAGTTTGCAAAGATGACATGAGTGTGGAGGTGGATTGCAGAACAATGTGAATGTCCTTAAATTAGTGCCATTGAACTATACACCTAAAAATGGTTAAAACAGGCCAGGTGTGGTGGCTCACACCTGTAATCCCAGCACTTTGGGAGGCCAAGGTGGGCGGATCACGAGGTCAGGAGATCGAGACCATCCTGGCTACCACAGTGAAACTCCATCTCTACTAAAAATACAAAAAATTAGCTGGGCATGGTGGTGCCTGTAGTCCCAGCTACTTGGGAGGCTGAGGCAGGAGAATCGCTTGAACCTGGGAGGCAGAGGTTGCAATGAGCCGAGAGTGCGCCACTGTACTCCAGCCTGGGCGACAGAGCGAGGCTCCAATCAAAAAAAAAAAAAAAAAGGTTAAAATAGTAAGCTTTATGTATATTTTACCACAATAAAAAAGGTGAAAAATATAACTTTTAAGCTGATCATTAAAATTCATAAGTTTTTTTTTAAGGCTCTGGAATCCATTCTCTTAACCATCCCTGTGTTAGAAGCTGTATTAGTCAGTGTTCTCCAGAGAAACAGAACCCATGGGATGTGTATCTATACAGAGAGATAGTGAAGGGAACTGCCTATACAATTATGGAGTCACGCAAATCCACGATCTGCAGGGTGGGCTGGCAGGCTGGAGACCCAGGGAAGAGCGCATGTTGCAGATCAAGTCCAAAGCTGTCGGCTGGCACAATCCCTCTGCTGGCAGAAGTCGGTCTTTGTTCCGTTAAAGGCTTCAATGGGCTAGATGAAACCCACCAACATAATGAAGGGCAACCTGCTTTACTCAGAGTCCATGGATTTAAATGTTCATCTCATCCAAAAAACAACATGCTCATAGAAACATTCAGAACGATGTTTGACCAATTACTGGACACCAAGGTCCAGCGAAATTGACACATAAAATTAACCAACACAGGTGGTCAATTCCACCGTGCCACAGCTAAAGAGAGAATAGACCTGCAGTAAGCAAGGAACTGAACTGGTGGGATCAAGTCCAGGAATGCAGGTAAACTAGGGTCCAAAACCAGGGGCAAGCCCACAGTGAGCAGACTGATATGTGAAAGCAGGAGAGACTTTGAGCAGACTGAGCCAAGGTGAGTGGTGGCAGAGATAGTGCTGGCTTAGGATGATATAAAAATGCAGGCCCTGGCTGCAAAGCCTATAGACTCCTGCCAGGTGACAGGCAGCCTGTGCCATCCAGGGAAGGCTGGGCAGGACAGCCCGGGCCACTTCAGGGGATGGCGAGGCATTACCCCAGCAGTGTGGAATATCATCTTCCTTCTGAAGGGGAGGAACAGAGATCATAGAAGTTTTGCCCAGTTATTCAACCGTTTTACGTGTCCAGCCTGTCTCAAGTCTGCATATGGGACCTGAATGGCATCAGATATACAAGCACCAGATCAGAATGTGCTTCTGGGATTATATTATGGAGCATTCAGGGCCTGCAAGGACTTCCTGAGCTGCCATCAGGGTCCAGAAGACAAATTCAAGATGAAGGTTTCTGGCCAGGCGTGGTGGCTAAAGCCTGTAATCCCAGCACTTTGGGAGGCCAAGGTGTGCGGATCGCCTGAGGTCAGGAGTTCAAGACCAGCCTGACCAACATAGTGGAACCCCTTCTCTACTAAAAATATGAAAAAAAATTAGCTGGGCATGGTGGTGGGTGCCTGTAATCCCAGCTACTCAGTAGGCTGAGGCAGGAGAATCGCTTGAACCTGGAAGCAGAGGTTGCAATGAGCCAAGATCATGCCACTGTACTCTAGCCTGGGTGACAGAGCAAGACTCCATCTCAAAAAAAAAAAAAAAGATGAAAGTTTCCTGAGAGGGCAGCACACAGGCATGCTGGGGCCAGGTCAAAGGCAGAGACACCATGGGTGTCAGTGGCCAGGAGATGAAGCCAAAAGTTGGAAGGTGGAAGGAGCTATTGACTACAGCCAAGGGAAAGAACAGGCAGAGGAAGGAATGGGGGTAACAGGTGAGGGCTGATGCCGGGCAGGTTGGAACAGACAGGAAGGGAGAAGGTGGTGAGACATGTAGTTTCAGGAACTAAGTCTGTAAGTTCAGAGGGTCCATCAGGACCCTCTTGATTCTTTGGACCTGGGGCCTTGCCAGAAACATCCAGAATAAAGTCATCCAGGTCTTTGAAGGGAGTAGCTTTCCATGAGTTGATACCCATCTGCAGCTGCAAGCCTCATCTCTAGGAAGGAGACAATGATAGTTTTTAGAGTACAGCGTGCTGGCACAGACCCAAGAGATGTGGCACCTAGACTCAGATATAACCTGGTCTTAGATTACCCATTCCAGTAAAGTAGGGGTGATCGAACTCCCAGCAAACCTCAGAGTCATTTTCATAGGCGCAAGTGAGAAAACAGGACTGAAAGTCCAGTGACATCTACAGTAAGTGGCCCTGAAAATGTTAAATACCAAAACTACAGCAGGGCAGAGGCCCATCCCTGCCACTAGGGAAGAAGGGAAACAATGTGTCTTCAGAAATATGCAAGGTCTGGAGTGGTGAGGAAAGGATGACTTACTATATTCTAACTGAAAACTGAAGCCAAACAAAACCAGACGTTTGACGTCTGTTAAAATTCTGCTGCTATGAAGCCAGTGCCAGAAAGAACACAGAATGACAGCCAGGAATTTACAAAGAGTCAAGGGACCATGCCCAGCCCTGGGCTACAGGACCACATGAGGTCTGGTAGGTAGAGCAGCAGAGGTCCCAAGCCAGAGAATGTGGGCGATGGGTGGGAGTAGGTGGAAAGGGCAGATTTCCTATTCCCAAGCCATCTATTCACTGAATGTTTTCAGTCCATCCTGGCAAGTCCCATTTCCATCAGGCTCCGTAAACCCTTCCCATTGCTCCTTGTCCCTCCCAGTCTGCTCAGTCTATAAATAAAGTCAGGATTTCATTAAACAACAACAATAATAGATACCTGGAATTAAACAACTATCATGTTGGCCACCATCACTTCCTATGAACCTGACATCATGTTCCATGTTTTGTATGTATTATTTCATTGAATCTTAACAACTGTGCATTTCATGTATGCAGAACCTGAAGTTTTGAGAGATTAAATAACTTGTCTATGGTTATTTTGCCTCCTCTTTCCCAGGGCTGGAATTTGAACCTAGGTCTTTCTGATGCCAATATAAGCACATTAGCCCACAGCTCCCCCGGTATGTTGAGGATCATGTTGAGGGTCATAACTCTGCCTGTTAGAGAAATAATCTCAAGTATGATGGGAAAGAAAATGTCACTGGAAGGTGTTATGATGAGTAAGGATTAGGAAATTGAAAGAGTAACCTAAATCCACTGAGAATTTCCATGGGAAAAACATATAAATGAATTTAGTAGCAGTCCCCTGGGTGCCAGGCCAGCAGCTGTAAATAGCATTCCCCGAAGTCTAATTTCCCTGTAATGGCTCTTGGTATTAAGAGTTGAGTGAACAATTGTAATAATAGGCAGGTTAATCTTCCCCATAATTTACACTTGGTGAACTGTGGAGCAGGAGGCAATAAGGGCTTTGCTGAAGCAGAGAAAATCCTGAGAAGGCATCTCAGCCTGTACTGTTCCTGGGAAAGGTGATTGTTTCCTTTGTGGCTCTGAGAGTACTGCAAAAAAAGCAGAGTACAAAGCTCTGTAAAGCTCTGTCAGGAATGATTGGTTGGGCCAATCCCACCCTTTCATTTTCAAGGCTTGCAGAGAGGCTTGGAGTGGGGTGTGATTGAAGCTATCAGTCACCTGCAGGCCTCCGCAAGCTTCGGAAATAGACTTGGGTTTGAAGATTGGTCCTCCTGCGCAACTACAGGCAGGTTACTAGGACTAGAAGTTTCCAGGGCATAGTTCCCATTCTGCAAGCCTTTTGCTAAAGGAATTTATTAAGGAGACTGAAAACATGATCCAGTTAAGCATTTTTTAATGTATTTTGGAGAAAAAAAAAATACTGGCTAAATTTAGGAGCTGGCTACAGGCCCTTAAAATGCCTGAGGATCAGGCTGAGTTTTTCCTTCTTATTTGTTTTGTTTCTAACAATAGCTAGGAGGCAACCTCATGGTGTAATGAACTTCATAGTTGGACAGAATGTGTTCAAATCCCATCTCCTCACCCAAGTTCTGAGAACTCTGCAAGACAGTTAAATCTCCCTGAGCCTCAGTTTCTTCATTTGTAAAAAAAAAAAAAAAAAGGGACATTCATGTTTTGATTGTTCTTGAACAACTCTGGAAACCTGTGAAGTATACACCAGCTGACCAGTAAGTGCAAATTCTATGTAAGGAGGTTCTAAGAAGGTGAATCACCCACCTCCCAGTGCCCACATCTCCACCCAGTTCTGTTGTTCTCTGCTGAAACTCAAATATAGAGCTTAAATATCATCTTATTGTGAAATATAGCATATATACAGAAAGATATATAAAAGAAAAATGTACAGCAGAAATAGAATGTAGAGGGCAGTGATTTGTCACAAAGAAGCACCTGTGAGATAAACATCCAGGTGGAAGTCTAGGTCAGGGGTCAGCAAACTTTTTCTCTAGAGAGCAGAAGAGTAAATATTTCACTTAGCTGATTTGGTCCCTTCAGCAACTACCTAACTCTGCTGTGTTAGTCTATTCAGGCAGCTGTAACAAAATACCATAAACTGTGTGGCCTAAAAACAATAAAAATGTACTTCTTACAGTTCTGGAGGCTGGGAAGTCCAAGATCAAAGTGCCAGCTGACTCAGATTCCATGTCTGGTAAGGGCCTGTTTCCTGGTTTCTGGCCTATAAGGTTCCCTCTCACTGTGTCTTCACATGGTAGAAGGGGCAAGCTAGCTCTCTGGGCCCCTTTTATAAGGATACTAATTCCATTTATGAGAGCTCCACCCTCATGATCTCATCACTTCCCAAAGGCCTCCTAATATCATCACATTGGTGATTAGGTTTCAACATATGAATTTGGTAGGAAAGGCACAAACATTCAGGTCACAGCATCTGTATCTGCTGTTGCATTGTGAAGGCAGCCATAGACAATATTAAACAAATGTGCTTGCATTGTTCCAATAAAACTTTATTTACAAAAATAGGTACCAGACTGTAATTTACCAACTCCTGATTTAGATGATGATCAACACCCAGAAGCCACCTCATGTTTTCTCCTTAACAAGGGCAACATTATCCTGATTTTTATGGCAATTACTTCTATACTTTTCTTTATAGCTTTACTACCTAAACATACATTCCTAAGCACTAACTTTTTGCCTAGTTTTTGCACTTAATATAAATCAAGTCAAACAGTATTTACTTTTTTGAATCTGGCTTTTTCACCAGATATAACTAGCATATGGCTCTAGATTATTCAACTTTACAAGTGATGCACATGAACATTGCTTCCAGTTTGGGGCCATGGTCAATACGCAGCTATGAATATTTTTATACAAATCTCATAATACACATGTACATGAATTTCCATGGGTATAAATCTAAGAAGTTTTGGAAATTCCAGGAAATTTGGGATCATAGAGTATGTATATGTTCAACTTCAGAAGATTCTGACAACTCTTTTCCATATAAATCATGTGAACTTGCATATCCACCAGCAATATATGATGCCAAGGAAACAACATAATTTTTCCTCAGCCCTTACAAATGTATTGTTGAGACAGACTCCTGTTACTAAAGACAGATTAACAAGAGAAAAAGCAGACAAGTGTATAAATGCAAACAGCATGCATCACATAAGAGAAACTTCAATGAAAGGTACCTCAAAGCAGTGACTTGAAACTCTGCCTTATTTAACGTCTTCAACAAAGAATACTAAATTTTAGAGAAGTGACAAGACAAAGCAAAGAAGTTTTAAGCTTCCAGAGGTAGCTATGAGTAGAATATGGGAATAAACTAATGGAGTAAGGGTTATTTGTAGATTCCTCTGGTGCCATCTCTGAGCTAATAGCAGTCGTCTCCAGTAAAAGATAATTTATGTCATGTCTTTAGGCAGTAGGGGCAGAGGAGAGAATAGAAAGAGCTCTTCCTCTCTTTGCTACTTCTTAATTGCCTTCAGTTCAAAAATATTTATTTCAAAGAGGTAGATTTTGGAATGATGCATTCTGGTTTCCTTCAGTGAGAAGAGTGCCAACTGTTGCACCTCTACTCCAGAGCTACACAGGACTTGGTATTACCAGACTTCTGTAGCTTATCCATTCTGGTGAGTACATTGGTAACTCATGGTTTTAATTTACATTCCCCAATTAGTAATGGGGCCCAACACCTTTCCATGTGTTCGCTGGTCATTTAGATCTCTTCATTTGTGAAGTGCTTATTGAAGTTGTCTGCCAACGTTTTCTATTTGGCTGTTTGACTTTTCCTTATTGATTTTTAGAAGTTCTTTTTGTTCTCTGAGTATGAGCTCTTTGTTGACTATATGTGTAGCAAATCTTTTCTCCCACTGTTGGCTTACTTTTCATCAAGTCATTTGAAGAACAGAGAGATTCTTGGTTTCAAGGTGGTAAACATCTATTTTCCATCATAGTTAGCACTTTTTTAATATCCTGCCTAAAAAAAATCTTTTCATACCCCAAAGTTATGAAGATCTTCAGGTTTCTAAGTTGCATTTCTCTAGGATATTATTCATCTAATCTAAATCCCGGTTGTGTTATTAATAATATGCCATTACTAGCATCTTATTATTTTTAATACTAGCAGAATCTCTAGCAAAGTTGACTTTTCATCCCTGACATTGGATATATATGTGTCTTCTCCCTTTTCTTCTTTTTTCATGAAATCTTTTAATTTTTATAATTTATTTTTGTCATCCAGCCCAAAATGTTATCTTTTCATAAAATCTTGGCAGAGGTGCACCCCAGGTATGATCCAGCCTCAGTCAAGAGCCGATTTTGCAGTGAGCCAAGATCGCACCACTGCACTCCAGCCTGGGCAACTGAACGAGACTCTTGTCTCAAAAAAAAAAAAAAAAAAAAAAAAGAACTGATTTTGCCTGTAGCTATGCTGACCACAGCAGGTCACTAAAAACTGATTGTCAATGGAGGAAACAGTGGCTGCTTGTATCCTAGGTCTTCTGATGGAAGCAGCAGTTCCACAATCACCAAAGGTATTGTTCACAACACACCTCAGCAACATGGGTCCATGAGAGTGTAAGCTTTAGAATCTATCCATTGGAAGGATATATTTAATACATTTCAGAAATTCATCAAATTACTGGCCACTTACAACATATAGAAGAGGACTGTTTCTATAGAAAGGGCTTACAATCTGAGCTGACCTTTTACAATGGCAAATAGTATTACAGTGATATTGTAAACAAACAACTCAACTATGGAAAAAACGTAGTACAATATATAATTATTGAAGACCTCTCTTTTAGGTAAGATTTTCAGAAAACCCAGGGACAGATTTGATGTCACAGAATGGTCCATAACATCCAAAAATGTCTTTTTATTGGACAGTAAAATAATATTTGTTGGAAACTAAAAACTGAGATAAAGGGCAGGCCTTTGGGAGTGGTAAAGCTTTAATTTCTCCAGTCTTCTTCCAAATCAACTTATTATTAGGGTTCTCATAACACAGGAAGAGGTGGTAGCTTTCTACAGAAGCTCACTGGGATTGATTTTGGTTATATTCCCAGTCAGGGCAATGCCCCTGGGTCTCAAAACCCATTTCACTTTGAGCTCAGGCTTGTGGTGAGGAAGTGTGTCTCGGATTTTATCTACTAATTCAGGTATTAGTGGTGGTGGTTCTGAGAGTGGTGGCAGGTGCTCAAAGGACTCAGGAACCTGGGCTGCATTTTGCGCCAATGAGGTTGTTTCTTTTGAGTTTAAAACAGTTTTCAAAGGTACTCCAGGGTGGATACTGGACTTTCTGTATTGCAGTTGGATAGGCCTTCTTTTGTCAAATCAATTGTAAAATCAAGTTTCCTCTGTACAGCCATAAATTCAGCATTGGGAGAATTGCTGGAATTTCCTGATGTAATTTTTCTGATATCTGTTGGATTTGATGTAACTGGAGTTGTCAAATTAGGACTTTTCACAGAAATCAACATAAGATCATCATTGTTACTTTCAGAAACAGACTCATTTTGATCTGGTGACAAATTAATTTTTTTACTTCCTTTTTCTGAAGGGTTAGAAGGCTCATAATTCACAGAAGACCTTCTTTAAACTGGACTATTAACTGACTCCAGATACTTTTTTTTTTTTTTGAGACTGAGTCTTGCTCTGTCACCCAGGCTGGAGTACAGTGGCATGATCTCAGCTCACTGCAACCTCCACCTCCCAGGTTCAAGTGATTCCCCCACCTCAGCCTCCCAAGTAGCTGGAATTACAGGCACCCACTACCATGCCTGGCTAATTTTCATATTTTTAGTAGAGACAGGGTTTCACCATATTGGCCAGGCTGGTCTTGAACTCCTGACCTCAAGAGATCCTCCCGCCTTGGCCTCCCAAAGTGCTTGGATTACAGGTATGAGCCACCGTGCCCAGCCCTGACTCCAGATTCTTATCCAAATTCATAATCTCTGAATTTGCAACCTTACCGTCTCCATTACTGGATAACATGTTTGGTTCCAAACAATTCCTTTGAGAGAATAATACGTTTTAATACGTCTTTGGAGTTTTGCTGTTTTGGTGAAGAGTTCATCAGCTATTCCTTCATGTTTATTTCTGCACTCTACATAGAGTGCGTTCGTTCAATTCTTTCAGTTTATTGTCAAATAGTTCGTAATTTATACTATGATCAAATGTCTGACCTGTTCCAGGAATGCTGTTTGCCTTTCCAAACCTACACAAATATTTTCATTAATTTGCTCTGAGGTTTTCATGCATTTAATATTTTCTTTGTTTTCTGAAAACATCCTCTTCTTTTGATAACGGCTGTTGTTGTTATCAGTGTCAAGTGATGACTGCCAAGTTGAATCTGCACTTTCACAATTTGAAATGCTGGAAGGACAGGTTCTACTAGATTCTTCAGTTTTCAAAATGTCATCAGCACAGTTGTTACAAGTGACTGAATTCCCCAAGTTAGGTATTTTCTCAACAGGCACAACACATGAGTCTTCTGAACTTAAAATGTTGTCACTTTTTCTTTGATAAAAGGCAAATGTGATTCTGAATTGGAGTTTGTTTCTAAATGGAAAACCATCTGGTCAGTTTTCTTATTATCCACAGTACCGGTTGCTGTAGACTCTGGCATCTGAACACCACCACTCAATAAACTTGGTGGACAGAAACTGGACTTTAGACTACAAGCCCCTTTGTGCTCAAAAAGGGATCCTGTTACATTCATCTAATATTCAAAATGGCTTTCAGAATGGTTTTTGGAAGTGTTCAGTGAATCTTTTGCCTCTTGTATAAAGACTCTGCTTGGGGAATCCATTGTTTTACTTGGCTTTTGGTACGGACAAACAACCCGTTCCAATTTTGTTTCTGAATGAACCATTTCTTCTACTGGTTTTCTGCAATTCTGAGAGAATACTTTACTTTTCTCTGGTAACAAATTTTTATTAGAGTCCAATGAGGAAGCACCATTTTCAGAATGTCCACATTTGCTAGTTATGACACTAGGACTGAAATTCTGATTACCGCTTGGAACATTACTCCCAGTTGCTGCTGCTTTCAGTGCTTCAACATGCCTTGACTTATTCAGAATCTCCACTTGTTTCCAGCAACCTGGGGGCATTGTGTTTTTTTTGTTTGTTTGCTTTTAATGTCTTCCCTTTACTTCTGTCTGGACTTGTCATCTTTCATATCCAGCAATGGATCCAAACCAAGAAGAAATCTCTGATTTACCGATATACACCAGTTCTTAAAACACACAAATCATTTCCAATAAGGCACTGGCTCATGTATTTCCATTGAAGCAGAAGTCAATCTTAGGATGTAGTCTGTACATGTCTGCAGATAAGATTGATAGGTGCTGAATTCAGTGTAATTAGTCCTTCATTCAGATGCTTCATTGTTGCATTTTCAATTGCTTTCCTGTAATATAATTTATCTTTATCTTGAATGGCCTTCCCCATTAGTTTTGCAAATACTTATGTCACAGGTCATTTACTGGCTACAGCAGCGCCACTCCAGCCACCCAATCCCCACCTTTTCTTCTTAATCCCAATAGAGGTATATCAAAGATGTTTCTCTTTTAAAAGGACTAACTTTGGGTTTGTTGATACTCTCCATTGTATTTTTGTTTCATTAATTTCTGCTTACATTTATCATTAATTTCCTTCTACTTTATTTGCTATTGTGCTGTTATTTTTCTAGCTTCTTGAGAAACATGCCTGAGTCAATGATTTCTTTAGTCTTTCTTCTTTACTGCACACACACATATGCCACGCACACATATCTTGATATTTTTATTATTATTCAGCTTAAATATTCTACTGTCCTGTGTGACTTCTTCTTTGACTTATGGGTTATGTTGAAATATATTTCTAAATTTTTAAACGCATGAAAAATTTATAATTATGCCTTTGTTATTGATTTCAGGTTTAATTGTATAATTGACAGGGAACATTCTCTGTATGATTTCAGTTCTCTGAAATTTGTTGAGATTTGTTTTATGACCCAGCATAAGGTCAATTAGAATACAAATATTTCATGTACACTTGAAAAGAAAAAAATGCAAACTCTTAATTTGTTGGGTGAAGTATTTAAAAAATATTTATGAGGTTGTTTGCTAATTATGCTATTTAAATGTCTCTATTCCTTTTTTGCCTATCAAATATCAAGACCAATGTGTTAAAAAAAATCTTCCAATGCAAGTGTGGATTTGCTTACTTCTCTTCATGGCTGTGTCAATCTTTATACATTTTGAAAGTGTATTATTAAGTGCATAAACATTTTAAATTTATTTTTCAGTTGAATATTTTACAATTCTGAAATGTCCCTGTTTATCTCTAGGCATGTTTTTTGCCATAAATTCTGCTTTGTCTGGCAAAAATATAACTATATAAACTTTTTTATCATTAATGTTTAGATAATAAAATTTTGTCCATTCTTTTACTTTCAAACTTTCTGTGTTTTAATTTTTCTCTATGTCAAGGTTTGAGTACTGTCTAATGATCTGCTGTGTCCGATCTGCAGTTAAGCCTGTGCATTGAGATCTGAATCTCAAATACTGTAATTTGGGGTTCTAGAATATCCTATCTAGACATTGTATCTAGATCTATGGGGAGATACTTTGAGACCATCAAAACATCCTGCTCCTCATCAGATTTTCTCCTTCAATTTCACATATACTGATGATTTATGCCTGATCCAGTCTTTATCATGTTGGTTATAAAATAGTGATTTTTCCACTTCTACTACTTTCTCGACATTTACCAGATGGCATTCTACCATAAGAAATATTTGCAGCACATATCAACTGAGCACCCACCTTCTCATCTATCTGTCTGTCTATTATCTACCTGTCTATCACCTATCTCTTACCTAAACTCATCCCTATTTAAATGGATTATAATATATAATTAAATATATGTATAAAACATAATTATGTGTCCCTATTGTTTTGATGCTCAAATTTGATTTGATCCAGTCAGTGACCTTTCAAGGTGATTTCTTTATCTTTGTAACATACTCTCCTCATTTTATTTGTTTTTGAGTACTTTCTTGTTTTCTGGCATTTAAACAAAAAAATGTTCCAGATCTATCTTGTACCTTCCCTGAGAAATAAGCCATTTCTCCAGTGATCCCTGGTTTCTTTTTAACGATTTCCCTTTAATGACTTTGGCACTAGGTATACTCATTTCTACTGGAATGTCACTATTTTTATGTCTTTTCATTGTAGAGCTAAGGAATATCTTATAAATAAGAAATCCTGAGTTCATACCGGCATTTACAGTTCCCATCCAGCTCCACAGAGTTCTTCCTTGCACTCCCTTATTTAATATTGAGACCTCTCTCTTCCACATTAGAATCCTAGTTCCCAAAAACACCAAGCCATTTACTCAATCACTCAGTCCTACAGTGCATTTAAAATAGTTTCAGAATAGCTTTACTTGCACCACCAAAAGGAAGCTTTCTGAAAAATAGTTCAAAATTTGTCGTTATTTTCTCTAAACTGAGGATATATAGTATAGTCAAAGAGCCATGTTCAAAAGTTATTTGAACCAGTGTTTTTCTCCCCTACAATGTGGTTATATTATTAATTTGAAATACAGCTGAATTTCTATGTCTGTTTGCATTTAGTTTTAGTTAATTTCTCTGTTCCTGATTTCTTTTTTTTTTTTTTTGGAGACGGAGTCTTGCTCTGTCGCCCAGGCTGGAGTTCTGTGGCGCGATCTCGGCGCACTGCAAGCTCCGCCTCCCGGGTTCACGCCATTCTCCTGCCTCAGCCTCTCCAAGTAGCTGGGACTACAGGCGCCCGCCACCACACCCGACTAATTTTTTGTATTTTTAGTAGAGACGGGGTTTCACCGTGGTCTCGATCTCCTGACCTCGTGATCCGCCCGCCTCGGCCTCCCAAAGTGCTGGGATTACAAGCGTGAGCCACCACGCCCGGCCTTGTTCCTGATTATTTTATTTTGCTTTTTGGGTTATGTAGAACATTAACGTGATTCCCAAAGTCAAAACTATGCAAAAAGGCATATAGAAAGAAGTAGCAATATTTGCCCTGCCCCTTCAATCCCATTCCTCTTATATTTGTAAGTAACTTTTACTGTTTTCACCTTTCTTTTGGCAGAAGTAAGCAAATGCACTTATGTTTTATTGTTTCCCTTTATTTGTTACACGAAAGATGGCATTCTATACATACACTTTTGCAGTATGCTTTTGGCCACTTAAAAATATATTCTGAAAATTACTCCACATCAGTTCGTGGAGATAATCTTCATTCTTTTTTTTTTTTTTTAAACAGCTGCAAGATACTCCATTGTATGTAGGTGCTATATTTTGTTTTCAACCAATCTCCTATATGTAAGCATCTAAGCAATTTCCAATATTTTGCATTCACACAAAAATGCAGCAGTGAAAAACTTTATGCACATTGTTGGCATAAAGTAAATTCTTAGAAATGGGGTTACTAAACCTAAGGCTTAGCGAGTATGTAGTTGTATCAGATATTTTCAAATTCCCCTTTACAGAGATTACACCATTTTTTCATTCCCACAGGCAATACATGAGACTCCACATTTCCCTGCAACCTCATCTACTACACATTATCAAGCTTTTGAATTTTTGCCAATCTGATGGATAAAACATAATAGTTTGGTTTAAATTTTCATTTATCTTATCTTGGGTGAAGTTTTGTATTTCATATATTTAAGAGCTATTTTAATATTTTTCGTAAATTGTTTGCTCATGTCTTTGTCACTTTACTACCATTTTTGTCACTTTTCCTTCTCAATCAAAAACAATTCTTTATATATTAGGGATATCAACCTGCATCTGTAATATACATT
The DNA here is from genome assembly GCF_009828535.3 of Hylobates moloch. NCBI lineage: Eukaryota > Metazoa > Chordata > Mammalia > Primates > Hylobatidae > Hylobates > Hylobates moloch. The sequence goes on from NW_026652286.1 coordinate 36,588,927, forward strand.
GCAAGTATTTTCTCCCAATTTGTCATTTGCATTTTGAGTTACTTATGGTATTCTTTGCCATTAAAAAATGTTTTTAAAAATTGTTTTCTGCCGGGCGCGGTGGCTCACGCCTGTAATCCCAACACTTTGGGAGGCTGAGGCGGGCAGATCACCAGTTCAGGAGATCAAAACCATCCTGGCTAACATGGTGAAACCCCGTCTCTACTAAAAATACAAAAAATTAGCCAGGCGTGGTGGCGGGCGCCTGTAGCCCCAGCTACTCAGGAGGCTGAGGCAGGAGAATGGAATGAATCCGGGAGGTGGAGCTTGCAGTGAGCCGAGATCACACCACTGCACTCCAGCCTGGGTGACAGAGCGAGACTCCTTCTCAAAAAAAAAAAAAAATTATTTTCTGTAGTCAAACTTAACAATCCTTTTTGTTTGCATCTGGATTTTAAGTTACAATTTGAAAACATTCCCTCCACTCAGGATATACAGGAATTCACCCATGTTTTCTTCAAGTACTTGTATAGTTTAATTTTGCATATTTTGATACATGATTCATTTTGCATTTAATCTTGTGTATGGTATAAGGGAAGGATATAAATTTATATTTTACAAATGGCTATCTATTTTTCCATATCATTTATTAAAAAGCAATTATTTGCCCCAGTGATTTGATATACTACTTGTATTATATACATGGTTTCTTGACTTTCTGTTCCATTCCAATAGTTTTTCTGTGTATTCATGTGCCAGTACCACACCATTTTAGTTAGAGGATTTGTAGTATGTTTAATAAGTGATAAGGCTAGTTCCATCTCAGAGCTCTTGCTTTTCAGTATTATTCCTAGTTATTCTTGTATCTTAATTTTTCCAGGCACTTTAGCTCCAGAACAAAAAAGTTGCTTGGTATTTTATTTTGATTATAATAGGTTTATAAATTAAATTAGGAAGAACTGACATCTTGATGATGTTGAGATGTCCTAACCGAGAACAAGGGGTGCCTTTTTCAGAGCATGTCTAGAGAGATTTGGACTCTGTCATCCACTACTATTTTTTAGACCCAGAGGCTTTTGTCATAGTTTGCATTATTGAATCATCAAAGTTTAAATGTTAATTGGTAAATTTTTTACTCTCTTCCTGATCAACACAAGGAACTTAGAGTACTTTAATGCAATTTTCTCACCATTTTACTTTTAACTTTATGTATCTTTCAAACACAACAAGACTTTATTTTTGTTATTTTATATAGTCAATATCCGTGTAGACTTAGCTATGTTATTTACCCTTTTCATTGTTCTTCATTCCTGTTTGGGTCTTCAGTCTTCTGTCTGCAATTATTTTCCTTCGTCTGATGAATGTCCTTTAGAATTCCCTTTAATTCCTTTTAAGGGTCTACTAGTAACTGATTGTCTCAGTTTTGTTTCTCTGAAAATGTCTTTATAATATCCTCATTTCTGAGGAATATTTTTACTGGGTATAGAATTCTAGATTGGCAGTTATTTTCTTTCAACATTTTAAATGTAAATTACATTGCCTTCTAATTTCCATTGTTTCTCTTGAGAAATCAACAGTCTAGTTGCATCGTTGAGAACAATCTGCATTGTTTCCTCTGCTTTCATAATTTTTTCAATTTGCTTAAGAGTTTCAGCTGTTTGTTATGATTGCTTCTCTTTTTGTGCATTTCTTTTTGTCTATTATATTTGGAGTTTTTAGGTATTCTTGTAGCTTGAGATCTTTCATCAGTTTTGAAAAGTTCTCAACTTTTATGTCTTCTTGTTTCTGTTTTACTTTTTCTTCTCTCCTTCTGAGACTTCAGTGATGTGTTTAGACTATCTCATTGTGCTCTCCATGTTTCTTACCCTCTATGATGTATTTTCTTGCCTTTTGTCTCTCCTGCCTCATTCTTAATATTTTCTCTAAGCTATACTCAACTTACTAGTTCTCTCTTCAGCTGTGTCTAGTCAACTAGTAAACTCAACCACTAAAATCTTTATTTTAGTTATTGTATTTTGACTTCCAGAATTCCCATTTGGTTTCTTTTTAGAGCTTCCAGATATCTGCCAACATTCTCAACCTTTTCTATTACCCTCTTGGGCATGATAATCATAGTTTTTTAAAAAAGTTTACCAGATAACTTCAATATCTGGACCCCCTGTGAAATTAGGCTTGTTTATAAGTTGTTTCTGCAATTGCAGAAAGACTAAATGACTATGTATTTATTTTGCTTTTACAGTAGATCTCTTCATGCTGGCTTAAATAAAGCATCTACAGGAGTCAGGCAGGTAAATAGAAATTAAAGTGATAGGAAAAGGTGAGGGACTGTGGCTAACTGGGGAATGCATGTCTCACCCAAAGGCCCTCAAATGAAAAAAACTGTAAACATTTTCAGGTCAAACAAAATGCATCTATGAACTGAATTTGCTTTCCCAGTGCCACAAATTTGTAGTCCCAAAACTACAGATTAATGTATTCCTGTCCTTTACTCCAAATATGAAAGTCTAGAAAAATAAACTTTCTGGTAGTTGCATTCATTTACTCCTAGTAGAGGATAGAACCTAAGGAATTATTGTGAAGTCTTAATAGCCAATGTTTATAAAGTCTATGTATGCTAAGAATTCCTCTGAAGACTATATATATATATATATATATATATATATAAAATCCTTACTACAGTATTATGAATAAATTTTTTATTATATGTCTTATGGATGAGGAAACTGAAGTACAAAGAGATTAACTGGATTCAGACCCCAGCAGTCTGTCTCTAGTACTTGGCATTTGCCACTACACAGTGCTGAGTCAGGATACATGGGGAAAGAGGGCCTAAAGTTCTGAAAGTTGAAAGTCTTGACTGAGTTCCACCTGATTCAGTAACTGTGAAATTCACAAAGGAGCAGAAAGAAATGTGCTATTTTTACTGGGGGAAAATAAATAATTAAAAAAGTGCATGCCACCAGAGAATGAGATCAGCTTTAAGATACCTGTACCATTTCAACCCCATAGGAGATAGTGTACTTGTTCGCACACCGAGCACATTGCTACTACAACCAGCATATGAGAAAGCTATCATACAAAGACTCTCTCTAACCAGGAAACTCTTATGGATTCTTCACCCATGAAAGCACCAAGAACTGAATTAGGTTATAATTAACTATAAGCATTAAAGTCTCATCCTTAAGAAGAAAAAAGAAATTTAAAAACAAATAAATGAAATACAGTCAAATCAAACATAAATTCAAGAAATTTAGAAGAAATAATCTACTCAAATGAGAAGGAACCAGAAACCTAACTCTGGTAATATGACAAAACAGAGTGCTATAATACCCCCCCCAAAAAATCACACTAGCTCTCCAGCAATGGACCCTGGACAAGATGAAATCTTTAAAACAACCAATGAGAAACTCAGAAGGTCAATTGTTAAGCTACTTGAGGAGATATCAGAGAAAGGTGAAAACCATCATAAACAAATTAAGAAGCAGCTCAGGATATAAATGAAAAATTTCCTAGAGAGATAGATACCATCAAGAAAAACCAATTGTACTTCTGGAAATGAAAGACAGACTGAGGGAATTACAAAATGCGGTGGAAAGTTTTAACAATAGACTAGAATAAGTAGAAGCAAGAATTTCAGAGCTCAATGATGGGCTTTTGAATTAACCCTATCAGACAAAAATAAAGAAAAAACAATCAAAAGAAATGAACAAAGTCTCCAAGAAATATGGGATAATGTAAAAATGCCAAACCTAAGAATAATTGATGTTCCTGAGGGAGAAGAGAAAATAATAGGTCTGGAAAATTTGTTTCAGGAAATAATTGAGGAAAACTTCCCTGGCCTGGCTAGAGATCTAGATATCCAAATCTAAGAAGCTCAAAGAACTCCTGGGAAATTCATTGCAAAAAGACCTTCACCAAGGCATAGAGTCATCAGGCTATCTAAAGTCAGCATGAAGGGAAGAATTCTAAGAGCAGCTTTTGTAGGTTACCTGATGCTTTTATTGTACTGCTCTTTGAAGTTAGAGCAGCAGACTTCTCAGCAAAAAACTTACAAGCCAGAAGGGATTGGTGTCCTGTTTTTAACCTCCTTAAACAGAAAAAAACTGTCAGCCAAGAATTTCATATCCTGCAAATCTAAGTTTCATAAATGAAGGAGAAATAAAGTCATTTTCAGACAAACAAACATTGAGGGAATTTGTCACTACCAAACTAGCACCCTAAGAAATGCTAAAAAGAGTTCTAAACCTTGAGACAAAAGCCTGATATGCACCAAAATAGAACCTCTTGAAAGCTTAAAACTCACAGGGCCTATAATACAATAACACAATGAAAAACAAAACTAGGTAGTAATTAATATGATGAAGAGAACCATACCTCACATCTCAATATTCACATTGAGTGTAAATGGCCTAAACACTCCACTTAAAAGATACAGAATGGCAGAGTGAATAAAAAATTGCAAGCCAAATATCTGCTATCTTCAAGAGACTCACCTAACACAGAAGGATTCATATAAACTCAACGTAAAAGGGTAGAAAAAAGTATTCCATGTAAATGGAAACCAAAAAACAAGCAGGAGTAGCTATTCTTCTATCAGACAAAACAGACTTCAAAACAACAACAGTAAAAAAAGACAAAGATGGTCACTATATAATGATAAAGGGATCAATTTAACAAAAAGATATTACAATCCTAAATGTATATGCACCAAACACTGGAGCTCCTAGATTGATAAAACAATTAGTACTAGACCTAAGAAATGAGATAAACAGCAAAACAATAATATGGGAGACCTCAATACACCACTGACAGCACTAAACAGATCTTTGAGACAGAAAGTCAACAGAAAACAATGAACTGAAATGACACATTAGAACAAATGGACTTAATGAATATTTACAGAACACTCTACCTAAGATCTGTAGAATATATATATTTTTCTTATCAGCACATGAAACGTTCTCCAAGACAGAACATATGATAGGCCATAAAACAAGTCTCAATTAATTTTTAAAAAATCAAAATTATATCGAGTACCTTTTCAGATCACAATGGAATAAAACTGGAAATCAACTTCAAAAGAAACCCTTAAAACTATACAAATACATGAAAATTAAATAATCTGCTCCTGAATGATATCTAGATTAACAATAAAATCAAGATGAAAATTTTAAAAACTTTTTACATGAATGATAATAATAAGTTATTAAAACCTCTGAGATACAGCAAAAGCAGTGCTAAGAAGAAAGTTTATAGTGCTAAATGCCTATATCAAAAAGTCTGAAAGAGTACAAATTGACAACCTGTTGTCACACCTCAAGGAACTGGAGAACCAAGAACAAACTAAACCCGAAGCTAGAAGAAGAAAAGAAATAACAAAAATTAGAGCAGAACTAGATGAAATTTAAACAAAAAAAATTCAAAAGATTAATGAAACAAAAAGCTGGTTCTTTGAAAACATAAATCAATAGACCACTAGCTAGGTTTACCAAGAAGACAGAAGATCCAAATAAGCTCAATTAGAAATGAAACTGGAGACATTGCAACTGATACCACAGAAATACAAAAGATCGTTTGAGACTACTATGAACATCTTTATGTGCACAAACTGAAAAACCTAGAGGAAATGGACAAATTCCTGGGAACATACAACCCTCCTAGATTAAATCTGGAAGAAATAGAAACCTTGAATAGACCAATTACAAGCAGCGAGATTGAATCAGTAATTTTAAAATTGCCAACAAAAAAAAAACCCAGGACTGTTGGATTCACAGGTGAATTCTACCAGACATTCAAAGAAGAAGTAGTACCAATTCTACTGAAACTATTCCAGAAATTTCTATTGAGCAAGAAAGAATTCTCCCTAAATCATTCTATGAAGCTAGTATCACCCTGATACCAAAATTAGGAAAGGACACAACAAAAAAAGAAAACTACAAACTAATTTCCCTGATAAATGCAAAAATCCTCAACAAAATATTAGCTAACTAAATCCAACAACACATCAAAAAGATAATTCATCATGATCAAATGGGTGTTATCCCAGGGATGCAGAGATGGTTTAACATACATAAGTCAATAAATGTGATACATCTCACAAACAGAATTAAAAACAAAAACTATATGATCATCTCAATAGATACAGAAAAAGCATTTGGCAAAATCCAGCACCTTTTTATGATACAAACTCTCAACAAACTATGCATAGGAAGGACTTACCTCAAAATTTAAAAAGCCGTATATGACAAACCCACAGCCAACATCATACTAAATCAGCTAAAGTTGAAAGCATTCCTCCTGAGAACAGGAACAAGACAAGGGTGTCCACTTTCACTACTCTTATTCAACAGAGTTCTGGAAGTCCTAGCCAGAGCAATTAGGCAAGAGAAAGAAGTAAAGGGCATCTGAATTGAAAAAGAGGAAATCAAACTATTGCTGTTTGCAGATTATACGACTGTATACCTAAAACATCCTAAAGACTCCTCCAAAGGACTCTCAGATTTGATAAATGAATTCAGGAAAGTCTCAGGTTACAAAATCAATGTACTCAAAACAGTAGCACTGCTATATACCAACAATGACCAAGCTGAGACTCAAATCAAGAACTCAATTCCTTTTACAACAGCTGCAAGAAAAATAAAATACCTAGGAACATACTTAACCAAAGAGGTTAAAGATCTCTATGAGAAGAACTGAAAAACACTGCTGAAAGAACTCATAGATGACACAAACCAGTGGAAACACATCTCATGCTCATGGATTGGAAGAATCAATACTGTGAAAATGACTCTACTGCCCAAAGCAATCTATAGATTCAATACAATTCCCATCAAAATACCAACATCGTTTTTCACAGAATTAGAAAAAATAATTCTAAAATTCATGTAGAACCAAAAAGAGCCCAAATAGCCAGAGCAATCCTAAGCAAAAAGAACAAACCTGGAGGCATCACATTACTGGACTTCAAATTATATTAAAAGGCTATAGTTACAAAAACGACAGAGTACTGGTATAAAAGTAGGCACATAGACCAATGGAACAGAATAGAGAATTGAGAAATAAAGTGAAATACATACAGCCAACTGATCTTTGACAGAGCATTAAAAATTATAAATTGGGGAATGGATACCCTATTTAATAAATGATACTGGGGAAGCTGACAAGCCACAGATAGAATAATGAAACTGGATCCCTATCTCTCACCATATACAAAAATCAACGCAAGATGGATCAAAGATGTAAATATAAGACCTGAAACCATAAAAATTCTACAAGACAACATTGGAAAAACTCTTTTAGACATCAACCTAGACAAAGAATTCATGACTATGACCTCAAAAGTAAACACAACAAAAACAAAAATAAATAAATAAATGGGACCTAATTAAACTAAAAGGCTTCTGCACAGCAAAAGAAATAATCAACAGAGTAAACGGACAAACCACAGATTGGGAGAAAATATTTGCAAACTATGCATCCAACAAAGGACTAGTATCCAGAATCTACAAGGAACTCAAATCACAAAGAAAAAAAAAACCACATAATTCCATTAAAAAGTAGACAAAGGACATGAATAGCCATTTCTCAAAAGAAGATATACAAATGGCCAAAAAACATGAAAAAACGCTCAACCTCCCTAATCATCAGGAAAAGGCAAATTAAAACTACAGTGAGATACCACCTTACTCCTGCAAGAATGGTCATTATAAAAAAGTCAAAAAATAATAGATGTTGGCATAGATGTGGGGAAAAGGGAATACTTATACACTGCTGGTGGGGATGTAAATTAATACAACATCTATGGAAAACAGTATGGAGATTCCTTAAAGAGCTAAAAGTAGATCTACCATTCAATCCAGCAATCCCACTACTGGATATCTACCCAGAGGAAAAGAAGTCATTATTATGAAAAAGACACTTGTACACATTTGTTTATAGCAGCACAATTCACAACGGCAAAGACGTGGAACCAACCTAGGTGCCCAATGACTAATGAATAAAGAAAATGTGGTATATTTACACCATGGAATGCTACCTAGCCATTAAAAAGAATAAAATAGGCCGGGCATGGTGGCTTATGCCTGTAATCCCAGCACTTTGGGAGGCCAAGGCGGGCAGATCACAAGGTCAAGAGATCAAGACCATCCTGGCTAACATGGTGAAACCCTGTTTCTACTAAAAATACAAAAATTAGCTGGGTGTGGTGGCGTGTGCCTTTAGTCCCAGCTACTCAGGAGGCTGAGGCAGGAGAATCACTTGAACATGGGAGGTGGAGGTTGCAGGGAGCCAAGATCATGCCACTGCATTCCAGCCTGATGACAGAGCCAGACTCCATCTCAAAAATAAATAAATTAATTAACTAAATTAAATAATGTCTTTTACAGCAACTAGGATGGAGCTGGAGGCCATTATTCTATGTGAAGTAACATAAGAGTGGAAAACCAAAAACCATGTGTTTTCACTTATAAGTGGGAGCTAAGCTATGAGTACACAAAGGCATAAGAAGTGACATAATGGACTTTAAAGACTCAGAAGGGGAAGAGTGGGAGGGTGGCTAGGGACAAAAAAAAGTACGCATTAGGTACAAGGTACACTACTCAGGTGATGGGTGCACTAAAACCTCAGAATTCACCACTATATAATTCATCCATGTAAAAAAACCCACTTGTACTCCAAAAGTTATTGAAATACAAACAAAACAAAGAAACAAAGAAATGTGCTGTTTTTAGAAGTACTGTGAGGTGCTCTGTTCCTTAAACACTGCTGTGTTGTCATTCTTTCTTTTATAAACTGGAATGTCTTTGAATGTCAATTCAATTAGTAAATGTATAATTGCTGTCTTCATAAACCATACTTTGACATTTAATATGCCAAACATGACCGTTTTATGAGAAAACCAAGTTATCCATAATACATTTTTATGTTCTGCAGCTATCAAGATGTCTTCAGATTTATAGAGTGCTAAAAATGTAACTATATCATAAATACCAATTTTCCCTAAAATTGTCTTTTTTAAATAAAACAGAAAAAATGATATTTCTGCCAATGTTCTGTTCCAATAGATCTAAAATTCTTGAAAAGTTGAAATTCCTCAAATATTGAGGGTTCTTGTGCAGCTCTGTACAACCACACATAGCGAAGTGTGTCTTCAATTGTGCATTTTTCTGGGAAGCTTGTGGAGTCATCCATATATGCACGGGATTGGGGAAGATAAGCCCACTAACAAATTTTAAATAGCTCTACAGAGCAGTTCTTAGACAAGACCTTGCTGGTGATGAGATAAGGCAGTCTGAGAGTCTGGGCCTCCCTGTGGTCATGCTGGAGCTCTGAGGGAGAAGTAATTATTTTACCATGTAGGGAGGAGTAGAGGGATCTGTGGGTGGGAGATGGTTGAAAGCTCACACGCTGCAAAGCTCTTTCATCCTCTATGCCAGGACTGTGGATGGGAACAGACTTTTCCGGTCCTGAAAGCCTTCCCTGGTCCCTTAGAAATCCAAACTGAGTGAGAGGTTGACAGGAGCCTCTGAAAACTCGGAGTATCTCTGAATGAGAAGTACCAATGGGCCAGACAGGGAAGGAAGACAAAAAACATGCTTTAAGGGGAAGGAAGAGGACAGGCAATGCTGGATTCAAGAGCAGTTAATGGCTCAGGCAGTCACACGTCAAACACAGTGAATAGGTTTGGAGTGGTGGGGAGGAGGTAGAGCAATGACAGAAATCAGTAAGATCAGTGAGATCAAATGGAAAGCCAAAAATGAACTCAAGTGCATATGGGAATTTAGCTCACAGCGAGGTCGTTTTTCAAGTGAGTGAGCAAACTGATTACTCAATAAACTGTATTGGTACAAAACACTAACACTGGGCCAAAATGAAGGCAGGTTTATACCATGCAGAAAAATATGTATCAGATGAGTTCGAGATTTAAATGTGAATGTGTTTTATAAAAAAAGCATAAAAGATTACCAAGGTGATAGATAAATTAATTAGTTTGATTGTGGCAATCATTTCACAAGTATATGTTGTATATGTATATCAGAATATCACATTGTACACCTCAAATATATAATTTTTATTTGTCAGTTGGACCTGAATAAAGCTGGGGAAAATAACCATTTAAAAAAATTCAGGAAAAGATGACAGTGTATGGGCAAGTTTATAAAACTTTGTTATCCAAAACCTACATAAGTGAACAAACCTATGTAAGTGAAGTAAATAGCAAATATACCATCAACATTGAAACTGTAAGGATCTCAGTCTCACACCACAAAGAACTATTATCCTGTAACTGAAATTCAAATTATTTGACTCTAGGAGTTGACAAAGAGAATGCAAGAGAGGGCCATGAATACAAAAGGAAAAAATTATTTAAAATCTTACTGATACCCACCCTACTACACAAATGGGAGTAAGAGGAACCAGGGCTAAAATGGGGCAGAGGAAAAATGTGGAATGTCCCACAGAAATCTACCTTTCCCCAGCACAAATAACTTCCTGAGTACAGCATGGGAGGGAAACAAGAGAAGATGCCCCTAAGGATAAGGCAAGAGGCCTAGCTGGGTGGGAGGAAAAAATAACAAGCCTTTTGAAACCAAAAGCCAGGAATCTCTAAGATTTTATGCAAACATGACTAGCGCACTCCAAATTAGAAGAACATAGCACAGGACAGAATCTGGCCTCAAGTCAGCACAGTTACCCAGAGCAATGAATCCTTGTAGGCCTTTAAGTGTTGTAACTAAAGCTAACATAATTACAAAATACAAGGTGAAATTTATAATTATTGACATAAAAAGCACGTTAGAAAAAGGTATGTATTATAAGCTGAAACAAAAATCCCAGATTATACCAATAAAATCTTACAAGTGGGGATGCGTGGGGAAGTATGTATACTAATTTTTTTATCTTTCATGGGAGATGGGGCTGTCTGCAGATATTGTTTAATCTATAAAGTTGATAATCTAAGATTAACAGCACAGTCATGTGTCACTTAACAGGGATATGTTCTGAGAAATGTATTGTTAGGGGGTGTCATCATTGTGTGGGCATCACAGAGTGTACTTTCCCTAAACCTAGATGATATAGCCCACTTCACACCTAGGCTATATGGTAGCCTAGTGCTCCCAGGCTACAAACCTGTACAGCATGTTACTATACTGAATATATAGGCAATTGGAATGCAATAGTAAGCATTTGTGTATTTAAACATATGAAAGGTACAGTAAAAATACAGTATAAAAGATTTATTTAAATGGTACCACCTGTATAGGGCATTTACCATGAATAGGGCTTGCAGGACAGGAAGCTGCTCTGAATGAATCAGTGAGTGGTGAGTGAATGTGAAGGCCTAGGACGTTACTGTACACTACTGTAGACTTTACTAACACTGTATACTTAGGCTACACTACATTTACTTTTTAAATAAAGTCATTGAGCTACAGTGTTACAACAGCTATAGTGTCACCAGGTGATAGGAATTTTTCAGTCCCATTGTAATCTTATGGAACCACCACTGTATATGCAGCCTACCATTGACTGAAACATCATTATAAGGAACATTGAACATGGCTATTATGTTTAACTATGTTAAGTATATATATGCAGACTTCATCCAAATTAATGAAGCAGAAAAGATTAAAAAACAAACAAATATGCAACAATAGAATACTAGAAAATAGCAAGAAATAATTTTTAAAAAGCAGAAAATAGAAATTAGATGACAGATAAAAACTAAACACATCTATTATAACAGTAAATGTTAACATGAAAAGTTAACCTAATGCATAAAAAGAATTCTCAGATTAGATTTAATATGAACTAAATCTAGCCGTAAATGCTCTATAGAAAAAAAACACAACTTTTACTAGATAGCTTTCATTTGCTTTCCAGATCTACTGTTACACTCTATTGCTTTGTGAACCAGGAGGCCAACCAATACCGATGTATTCACACATGGCTTTGCCTCCAGCTTCCAGCTGGGTTTGGTCATAGGAAGCACCAGCCTGAGGTCTGAGAGAGGGAGGGAGGGAGGGAAGGAGGGAGGAGAGTGAGGTTGGGGCATTATCTCCCTGGTTCCCTTGTGCAGAATCACCACAGTGGGCTGCCTCCCGCCTCCAAGGGCCACAGCTGCCGTTAGGCAGCACCTTCTCTTCAGGCTCTGTCAGGCAAAGAAGGGGTGGTAATGTTGCCCAGTGGTTAAGTCCAAGGGTGCTACGCTGTCCCTGTGGTTTCTCCACCCCCTTGCTCACACCTCTCTAAACAGTCCCTTTATTAAATTCTCATCAAGATACCTAATTTGAGCATAGCATCTGTTTCCTGCCAGGATCTTGACTTATACACACCCAAACAAAATTACTCATAAAGCTGAAAGTAAAAGAATAGGAAAGGAATACTAGGAAAATTTAAAAACAAAAACAAAAACAAAAAGTCAGGGTTTATCTTCCTCAGAAAATGCTGAGTTCAAAAAAAGGTCATTAAATGGGATTTAAAAGATCACATTATACTGATGAAGGGTAAGACCCACATTGACAAAAAATTATCTTGAAGCTATATGTGGTAAATTATACAGAATTAAAACATACAAAGCCAAAAAATTACCGGAAATGCAAAGTAAAAGGAGGCCAAATTCCAATAGCAATTAGGTATTTTAATACAGCTTTCTCAGTGTTTAAAGATCAAGTTAAACATTAGTGGGAAAATTAGTAAAATCTGAACAAACTCTGCGATTTAGATAACAGAATTGTACCCATGTTAAGTTCTTAGTTTTTTTTTTCATATATACTGCAGTTATGCTGATTAACATTCAGCAAAGGTAGGCAAAGGGGAACTATCTGTACTAGGTAGGTGTGGGGAAACTGTACTATTTTTGCAAACTTTTCTGTAAATCTAAAATTATTCCAAAATAGAACATTTAGAAAAATACCAAGTTAATAAAAGATAGAAATATATAAAATCTGAATGATGTAATTAACAATATTGACCCAAGAACAGCAACTACTCTTTTCTTCTCATGTAGTCATAAAATGCAAACATTCTCTATACCTTAAACAAAAATAAACTCAAAAATTCTAAAAAGTAAAAGCATCAAACCACATTATTAACCACAATCCAAAATTAAGTAGACACAAACCAAAATCCTTGACCATTTTTAAACTTTAAAACTTTCTCTAAGACCCTACATAACTCCTAAGTTTAAGAGGAAACTAAAACTACAATTGCAGGAAGTAGAAGCTAATGCTGGTTGCATTTTCAATAACCATTTTTTCTTTCTTCCTTTCTTATTTCAAATTTTACCTGGTTTTTAAAAATATTCCCTCTTCCCCAAGAAGCCATCTGTTTCAGGTGAGGTAGGTTCCACTCCTGCTTCTAGGGGGTAGAATCTTGTTTGGTCTGAATCAAATCACAGTGGTCTCACTCCTACCACTAGTGATCAGAAATGGTCACATGAAACATCCTGACAAATGAACTTTGAAGGAAAGTCAGATGAATGTCTTCTCGCAAAAGGTTTACTTCAATGCTAAAAAGAAACTGTCCCATTTCTGTGTCTGAAAATTGTTATGGGCATGTGACACTCAAAGCTGCACCTTACCAACATGAAGGAAACTTACTTAAGAACAATCCCCATATACTAAAGGTGGCAGAACAGAATGATCAGAATAATGTGGGTCATTGATGGTATCATTGAACTGCTGAATAAACCAGCCCTGAAACCCTCCTACCTCAAACTTCTTAGGAAAAAAAACTCCTCAGGGCAATTGTCAGTTTTCTGTTATTTGCTACAGAAAGAATCCTAACTGATGTATAAAATATCTGGAATGTAATAAAAAAAGAAAATAATTACATATTCAACCCTGCAGGGTCCAGCCAAAGCATTATTCAGAGGAAAAGTCATTCCCTTTCATCTCTTTCATTCCCAATATATATACTATCTCTAATCAATTAGGCATTTAAATCAAGAAGCTGGAAAAAAGAAAGGCAATATAATGTCAAGGAAAGTAGAAAAAATAATTTAAAAATTCAATGTTTTTTTGTAGCCAACTTAACGCTGCATATAGGCCTACAACTTCCTTTAAAGTAGAGCATTCTTTCCATCTCAGCTTCTCTATTATCTCTTAAGTTCAGTTTCAGATTTTGTCGCCCTTCTCCTAGACCCAAGGCAGGGAGGGTAAATAGCAATCCACTTGGCTTCCTAGTACTTCTCGGAAGGTAAGCACTTACCAGGTCACTGCTATATCTTGCTCATCAAACCAGTCTATCCGGCTCAGATAATCAAGAGCTGGCTGTGATGTTAAAGTTCTTGATAAAAAGGAAGGTAGGATCTCAGCTCAAATGCTGTAAAACAAGAGAATCAGATGGCATAGATGGGACTCTCTAGAATGGAATAAGAGAAAAACATGTCAAGCCAAAACAGCCATATCCCCACAACTTCTCTGATAAGGATGTTCATCTGTTCCTTAATAAGGAACCAGTAGATGTTTTCCTCAGAACACTTTCTAGATCATTTATAATTGGCTGCATATATTTATGCTGAGGTTAAGGTAGAATGAACTGTATCTAATTCTCATTCTAGAGCATGAATTCAGAAATTCTCCTGAAATCCTTCTGTCAATCTATTTAGATCTTACATTAAAATGCTGTTTAATTAAAGACATATGTTTGGACTTGGAAAGCCAAATCTGACTATAATAAACAATGTTCTGATCACCAAATGGGCAAAAACAAATAAGCAGATCCCCTACATCATCATCATCATCATCATCACCACAACAATAATAGTAGATAACCCTTACTGGGCACATAGACCCTTACTTGCTGTATGACAGAAACTACACTAAGGATTTTACATGCTTCACTTCATTTAATTCTGAAAGATGAGGAAATAGAAAGTGGGATTCAAACTCAGGTCTGTCTGCTTCCAAAATCCACATTTAACCATAACAATAAAGTAACCAAACCAAGTTTTTCTTTTTTCTATCTGATGCTGCTAATATTACACTTTCACAGTGGTTTCTACGTTCATACTCGTAACAAGCCAGTGAAGGAAGAATTATCCCCATCTTACAGATGAGCCTCAAAGATGTGAATAATATTCACAGATCATGTACTGATTAAGTGGTAGAACCAGTACATGGTCTTCCTTCCTTATCCTCTAAAGCCCAGGCTTTTTCCATGCAGTGTCTTGTCATGCAAGCCATTCCTCACTTGACTATCAGGCGAACAAGGAAGGTAAGGAATTGTCCCCTGGGATCAACATGGAACTTTTCCCTCTCTGCCTCTTTTTCCCATCCCTGGAAAACAAAGCAGTTATGTGCCCTTCACTATTCATTGCTCACCTTCATTATCTTCAGGCAATTTTTTATCTTGATGATTTTATTTTCCATTTTCTTATCAAGGGTTTGTACACAGGCTATAATTGTGTCACTCAAGATGACAGCCACTTTGGAAGTTTTCCGTGCATTAGCACACTATTTAGGGAATAATCAGCAGGCCCCAAGAAAAGCATAAATTTTAGCCAAAGCCATTGTTTGGATAGGGAGTTTCCAAGAAGTCAGAGAACTTTTTCAGAAGTTCTCCAGTCCTTTTTGAAAGCAGGCTAGAGCAAAGAGATAAATGCCTTCCCTTCTTTCTACTAAATATTGGAGAAGATACTATTTTTCAAGTCTCCTTCCCCAGCTGAAACAGTACTAGCCAATTCAGGTGAGGAAGAAGTAAGTCCTGCATCTCTTTCTGTAATGTAACATGATATAACAAAGAAAGATGTACTAAATATAAAATGTTGTCAAAAAAGTTAAAATCTCAACAAAATAATAGATATCTCAAAAACGCATGTTATCAGTATCTCTTACAAAAACTTTTTGAAATTCCCTAATGCAGGACTATTAGGTTTTCCCTCACTTCCCCTGAGTATCATGAGCTCTTTCCTACCTAAGTACCAAAAGACCAGCTCCTCTCTTGCTAACCATAAGCCAGTTCTTAGAGGAGATCTTGCACTATACTTTTGCATTAAAAAAAAAAAAAGGCTATGATTTTCAGGGGCTAAAGACCTAGGATATGGTGGTGGTCACCAAACTTCTGGTTGGCAAGCACTTCCCTCCTTTCTTCCATAGGAATCATAAAAGTCTTATTTTAAATTCTGAGGCTATGGTATTATTTTGCACAGTAAGTCAAGCCCAGAAAAACATCTTAAAACATTAAGTGGTGCCCCTACTTCTGGCAATGGCAGACTAGGTTGTTTGAGTCCAAATCTTTCTCTAAAAACAATAAAACAATCTAAACAAAATATTTTAAAAATTTGTTTGGAGGCATAGTAAAAACTACCATGATTATAAAAATTTTATGGAATGGTAAGAATAAAATGGAGAAATACAAGAGGTTAGCTTAGCATTTGGGGCTTCCCTAGAGTTAAGTGCCAATTCTAAATGTAAAAGCAATGGTAGAGAAGCTGAGAAACTGAGCAACGTTTTCAGAAACCACAGAGCTAGAGTGACAAAAAATAAAGTTCATTGTCTTCCAAGAAGAAGGGATTTAGTAAACCCCAAAGGCTTTTGGTGGGTACCCCCAAAAGACTGAAATTTTGGAGAAAATGTCAACAAGAAATAGATAATCCTCACAAAGACATACCTGAAGCTGGGCAGTTTACAAAAGAAAGAGGTTTAATTGGACTTACAGTTCCAAGTGGCTGGGGAAGCCTCACAATTCTGGCAGAAGGCAAGGAGGAGCAAGTTGTGTGTTACATGGATGGCAGCAGGCAAAGAGAGAATGAGGAAGGCACAAAAGTGGAAACCCCTAATAAAATCATCAGATCTCATGAGACTTATTCACTACCACAAGAACAGTATGGGGGAAACTGCCCCCATGATTCAATTATCTCCCACAGGGTCCCTCCCACAACACATGGGAATTATGGGAGTACAATTCAAATTAGATTTGGGTGGGGATGAAGAGCTAAATCAATATCAACATGTATATAAAAATATCATGTTGTACACCTTAAATATACACAATAAAAAATAAATTTTAAAAAATATCCTGGCCGGGCACAGTGGCTCATGCCTATAATCCCAGCACTTTGGGAGACCGAGGCAGGTGGATCACGAGGTCAGGAGATGGAGACCATCCTGGCTAACATGGTGAAACCCCGTCTCTACTAAAAATACAAAAACAGCCAGGCGTGGTGGCAGGCGCCTATAGTCCCAGCTACTCGGGAGGCTGAAGCAGGAGAATGGCGTGAACCTGGGAGGCGGAGCTTGCAGTGAGCTGAGATCCTACCACTGCACTCCAGCCTGGGTGACAGAGCGAGACACCGTCCCAAAAAAAAAAAAAGATCCTGACATTAGAGTTATCCCACACAGATTTTAAAATAATTATTTTAATAAATGTAAAGATTAAATATCAAAATAGAAAAATTTTGGCAGAAAAACTATCAAAAAGAATTAAATGGAAATTCTAGAATTAAAAATTCCAATAATTGAAATGAAGAATTTAAAGGATATATTTAGCAGCATATTATAGATAGATGAGAGGGAACTGGTGAACTAAAAGAAAATATAGTTGACTCTTCATATCCATGGGTTCTGCATTCATACAGTCAACCAACCACAGATTGAAAATCTTCAAAACAAAACTGCATCTCTATTGAACATGTACAGACTTTTCTTCTTGTTAGTATTTCCTAAACAATGCAGAGTCAAGTATTTGCATTACATTTACAATGTCTTATGTATTATAAGTAATGTAGAGATAATATAAAGTACACAGCAGGACAATCCCAAAATAGCAGTCAAGTTATATGCAAATGTGACACCATTTCATCTCAGAGGCTTGAGCATCTGTGAATTTTGGTACCCACAGCAGGTCCTGGAACAAATCCCCCATGGATACTGGGACAACCACATACAGAATGAAGCATAAAAAGACAAAAAAATAAGTAAAGAGCAAATGAAAAGGGAAAATATGTGGATAAATTTAAATCAAAATTGAATTAATGGAACAATAATAATATCCTGTAATGCTTTAAATATAGAGACAATTATATAATAGTACATAAGAAAGGAGGAGGGTTTAAAGTGTTACATTGGTCAGAAAGTGACAAAAAAGAAAAGGATTTTTCTTCTTTATCTCCAGGGTAACCACTTTAAAAGTATATCATGAATGAGTGAATAAAAGAAAAAAGAAAAAATGATTTCAAAGAAGGAAATAAAAGAGAAAGAGGAACATAGAATGAGTGTATTAATCTGTTCTCACACTGCTATAAAGAACTGCCCAAGACTGCATGGTTGGGGAGGCCTTAGGAAACTTACAATCATGGCAGAAGGGGAAGCAAACACGTCAATTTTCACATGATGGCAGGAAGGACAAGTGCCAAGCAAAAAGGGAAAAGCACCTTTTAAAAACCATCAGATCTCATGAGAACTCACTCACTATTACAAGAGCGGTAACATGGGGGTAACCACCCCCATGATTCAATTACCTCTCTAGAGGTCCCTCCCCCAACACGTGGAGCTTACAATTCAGATTACAATTCATGATGAGATTTGGGTGGGAACACAGAGTCAGACCATATCAACAAATGAGGCAAATACAAAGATGAAAGTTTTAGACCAAAATATATCAGTAATTACATTAATTGTAAATGGACTAAAAATTCCAATTAAAAGGAAATATTTTATGAGTAGGTTTAAAAAAAAAAAAATCTTTACTTACAATAGAGACCCCAAAACATACATCCACAGAATGGAGGAAAGTAAAGTGATGGAAAAAGATATACCACAAAAACACTAATCAAAGGAATGCTGGTATAGCTATATTTAAATAGATGTCAAGGAAATAGCATTATTAGAGACAAAAAGAGAGAATTCATAATTATAGATGAGTCTACCCAACAGGAAGCTATAAGAATTCTATGTATATATGTACCAAATAACATAGCCACAAAAAACATTAAGCAAAGTAGGCCAAGGTTGTCTAAGACCACAGAAGGAGTTAATAAACAGTCTGTTTAGTTTGCCTTGTACCACCAGTGCCTAATAAACTAACACTTTTTAAACAATAAATGATATTTCTTAGACTTACTCCAATAAAAATTATAACACATTGTTAATGCTTAAAACATACACAACACACATACACACAAACACACGCTAATCTAATTACTATATGATAGTACTTAAAGGCATGGTAGGCTTTGGATTAATAATACCTTGGTTAAATTCCAGCTCCATCACTTACTAGCTATGTGACCTTGGAAGAAATAGCCTCGATGAGCCTGTGTTTCCTCATAGGTTTTTCCAAGTATGAAATAGAATAATATATAAAAAGTACATAGTAATGTCAGCCCCTAAGCAAATACTTCATAAATTGTAACAATTAATAGTAATGATTATATGTTAGAAATTTGAAAATAATCCCAAAATAGCAGTCAAGAAGCTCCTCTACAAACTAGGATCAGAAATGGTACTAGAAATTAATTTAGTTTGCATAATTATAAAAATTGGCCCTAAGAATGTTACTGTGGTAGACAAACTTTAAGATGGTCCACATGATTCCCACCTCCTATAATTAACACTTTTTAATAATTTTTCCCCTCAAATATGGTCAGCAAGTGTGACTTGTTTCTAACCAACAGAATGCAGTAGAGATGATAAGGTAGGTACATGATTATGTTTATATGATCATATAGCACCCATCTTGTTCGAGCCTCTCTCTCCATTGCTAGCTTTGAAGAAGAAAGTTACCATTAATCCGACAGCCACAGGAAATGAATTCTGCCAACATGAGGGAGCTTGGAAGTGGATCCTTCTCCAGTCAAAGCTCATGAAAACCCAGCCTTGACTGACACCTTGATTGCAACCCTTGACCCACAGAACATGGACTTTTGACCCACGGAAATTATGAGACAATAAATGTGTGTGTGTGTGTGTGTGTGTGTGTGTCAGTGAGCTTTACTGATATATAATTCACCAATTTACAGTGTACAACTCAATGGTTTTTAGTATATTTAGAGTTGTGCAACCATTACCTGCTTTGGAGAAATGTCTATTCATGTTCTTCACCCATTTTTAAATTGGATTGTCATTTTACTATTGAGTTTTAAGAGGTCTTTAGGTATTCTCAATACAAGTGCTGTATCAGATATATTATTTGCAAATATTTTTCCCCATTCTCCAGGTTGTCTTTTTGTTGGTGGTGTCCTTTGAAATAGAAGAGTTTTTAATTTTAATAAAGATCCTTTTATCTATTTTTTCTTTTGTTGCCTGTGCTTTTGGTGTCATATCTAAGAATCTATTGCCTAATTTAAGGTCATGAAGACTTATCCCTATATTTTCTCCTAAGAGTTTAATAATTTTAGCTTTTACATTTAGGTCTCTGATTCATTTTGAGTTAATTTTTGCATATGATATAAGGCAGGGATCCAATTTCATTCTTTCGCATCTGGCTTTCCTGTTGTCCCAGCAGCATTTGTTGAAAAGAGTATTTTTTTTTCCCTGTGAATTGCTTTGGCAATCTTATTGAAAATCAACTGACCATAAATTTCATGAAACTTTATTTCTGTCCTCTCAATTTTATTACGTTGATCTACATGTCTATCCTTATGCCAGTTCTACATTGTCTATAGCTTTGTAGTACATTTGAAATTGGGAAGTGGGAGTCTTCCAGCTTTGTTCTTTTTCAAGTTTGTTTTGTCTTGTTATTTAAACTTCTTGAATTTTCACATAAATTTCAAAATCGACTTGTCAATTTTTGCAAATAATCATCTGGGATGTTGAGTAGAATTATGTTGAATCTGTACACCAATTTGGGGAGGGTGAGCATCTTAATAATATTAAGTCTTATGACCCACAAATGTGAAATATTTTCCCATTTATTTAGATCTTCTTTAATTTCTTTCAACAATGTTTGGTAGTTTTCAGAGTATAAATTTTGTACTTTTTTGTTAAATTTATTTCTAAGTGTTTAATTCTTTTTGATGCTGTTCTATATGAAATTGTTTTTCATAATTTTATTTTCAGATTTCAAGTGTATATACAATTAATTTTTGTATATTGATGTTGGATCCTGTGACCTTGCTGAACTTGATTATTAGTTCTAATCATTTTTTAGTGGGTGCCTTAGGATTTTCTATAGACAAGATCATGTCATCAACAAATACAAATAGTTTCATTCTTCCTTTCCAATCTTGATGACTTTTATTTCATTTTCTTGCCGATTTGCCCTGTTGAGAACCTAAATTACAGTGTTGAATAGAAGTGGTAAAAGCAGATATCCTTGTCTTACCCCTAATCTTAGGGGGAAAGCATTTAGTCTTTTACCAGTAAGTCTGGTGTTAGCTTTTTTTGTAGGACTTTCATAGATTATCAGGTTGAGGAAGTTTCCTGCTATTCCTGGTTTGTTGAATGCTTTTGTCATGAAGAAGTGTTAGATTTTGTCTGATACTTTTTTTCTGCAATCCTTTGAGATAATCATATGGTTTTTGTCCTTTTTTCTTGATATGGTCATTACATTCATTGATTTTTAGATGCCAAAATGTGAGTTGTTTTAAGACGGTAGGTTGTGGTAATTTGCTATGCAGTCTAGACAACAAATACAGCTACAGAATAATAATAATTATAATAGTTAACATTTATGAAATGTTTATTATGTGTCAGAAACTGTTTAAGTGCTCATTACTAACTCACTTAATTCTTAAAGTCACTGAGTATTAGAAAGGGTCACTATTATTATCCTTATTATACAGATAGAGAATATGAGGCTCAGGGAACGTAAGTAATTTGTGCATGACCAGGTAACTATCCATACGTAGTAGGTGTAGAATTTGGAGCCAGGCAGTTTGACTCAGAATCTATGCTTCTAGGTAACAAAAATTTTTCTTCAAACCATTCAACCAATGGCTTAAGTAGGCATTGGAGAGCTAGCTCTCCACACTAACTTCTGCCCTGGTTGAATGCTAAGGAAACTGACCCATTACAGACCATCCCCAACAGCTAGACAAAGTTCTCCATGGTGCCAATCTAAAAGTGAAGATAAACTTCTCAAGAAATACACCAATATACAAAAAAAAAAAACCTATTTGTTAATAGAGCTTATTTTTAACAAATAATGTAGGGAGAACTGGATATCCACATGCAAAAGAATGCAGTTGGACCCTTACCTTACACCATATACAAAAATTAACTCTAAATGGATCAGAGACCTAAAAATAAGAGTTAAAACTATAAAACTCTTAAAAAAAAAACAATAGAGGGGAATCTTCATGACAGTGGACTTGGCAATGATTTTTTGGATATAACAAAAGCACAGGCAACAAAGGAAAAAATAGGTCAATTGGATTAGCCCCAAATTAAAAGCTGTGTATCAAAGGACCCAGTGAAAAGGCAACCCAAGGAATAAGAGAAAATATTTGCAAATCTTATATCTAATTAGGGGTTATTATCCAGAATATATAAAGATATCCTACAACTCAATAACATAAAAACAATCTGATTTTAAAATGGGCAAAGGTCTTGAACAGACATTTCCCCAAAGAAGATATACAAATGGCCAACAATCACATTAAAAGATGCTTGGCATCACTAATTATTAGAGAAATGCAAATCAAAACCACAATGAGATACCACCTCAACCCATTAGGATTGGTAGCATCATAAAAACAGAAAATAAAAAGTATTGGCAAGGATGTGGAGAAATTGGGACCCTTGTACACTGTTAGTGGGAATGTAAAATAGTGCAGCCACTGTGGAAAACAGTATGGTGGCTCCTTGAAACATTAAACATAGAATTACCTACCATATGATCCAAAAATTCCACTTCTCGGTACACACCCAAAAGAATTGAAAGCCGAGTCTCAAGAAATATTTGTACACCCATGTTCTCAGCAGCATTATGCCCAATAGCCAAAAGGTAGAAACCACCTTGTTGTCCATCAGTTGATGAATGGATGAGCAAAACATGGAACATTATTCAGCCTTGAAAAGAAAAGAAATTCTGACACACACTACAACATAGATGAATGTTGAGGATATTACGCTAAGTGAAATAAGCCAGCCACAAGAAGACAAACACTTTATAATTCCACTTATATGAAGTACTTAGTGTAGTCAAATTTATAAGACAGGAGTTAGAGTGGTGATTCCCAGGGGCTAAGGGAGCTGAGAATGGGCTCCCTTATAGGTAGAGTTTGGTTTTTTTTTTTTTATAGGTAGAGTTTCAGTTTTGCAAGATGAAAAGAGTTCTAGAGATTGGTTGCACAATAATGTGAATGTACCTGACACTAATGAATTGTACAGTTAAAAGTAGTAAAAATATGCCTGGCGCGGTGGCTCACGCCTGTAATCCCAGCACTTTGGGAGGCCAAGGAGGGCGGATCACGAGGTCAGGAGATCAAGACCATCCTGGCTAACATGGTGAAACCCCGTCTCTACTAAAAATACAAAAAATTAGCCGGGCGTGGCAGAGGGCGCCTGTAGTCCCAGCTACTCCGGAGGCTGAAGCAGGAGAATGGCGTGAACCCGGGAGGCGGAGCTTTCAGTGAGCCGAGATCACACCACTGCACTCCAGCCTGGGCCACAGAGGGAAACTCTGTCTCAAAAAAAAAAAAAAAAAAAAAAAGTAGTAAAAATAGTAAATTTTATGTTATGTATATTTTTACCAAAATTAAAAATTTAGAAAAACACAAAAAAGAGAGATGTCTCAGGGAAAGTCCTTCAGTGAACAACTTGGGATGGAAGACAAGGCCTCCCAGAGGCATCTTCCAGAGATCTTTAGAGATGGTGGCAATGTGCCTCCTAAGGAGTGTGGGCCTATAACTGCAGGATCTTGCTTTGCTGAGTTTGTTATGAGAGTTTGAGCCAGAGCTGAATTGCTTGGGACAACAAAGGAGAAACTGCACCCGGCCCAGCACTTTCCTATTCTGCTCCTCCAGAAGGTAGTACTCAGCTTCTTTTCTTGAAAGTTAAACAAATATTTAAAGAGTATTTAGTTTAAGAGGCATCAAATTATCAGCCTCCCTGGGGTGCCCATGTGTCTCAATCCAGCCCTGCTTCTCCCCATTAGGATATGGCAAAGCCAAGGGCTCTATAGCCAATCTCAGTAATTAGGAAGAGTTAAGCTTTTTGCTGTGTCCACAAACAGTATGGATTGTGGTGTTTCTGCTTAGCTGATCGGAAAATTCTAACACTTTGGCGTCAGTGTTTTCAGCAGCTTATAGCTGAGCATTCATTAATTATGCAAAACAGGCTTCAGGGGACAAATTCTATTGAGTTAATTAATATTGAGTGTTGCTAGCCAATTAGCAGCCTTCTCCCTTATTGCAGGGAGGTTGCTGTGGGACATGCCAGGCAAAGCTGGCTTCCCCTACACCTCTGCTCTGACTCCTTCTCCCTTCCATGACAGCACCATCGATGAGGAGGGCCAAAGGCATAGAATTCCCCACCACCACCTGCCTGCATCCTGGGCCATTTCACTATCCATTTAGACACGGCACTCAAAGTGTGGGTGGCATATCAGCAGAATCAGCATCACTGGGGATGCTTATTGAAACGCAGAATCTCAGGACCCACCCTAGACCTAGTGAATTGGAATCTGCAATTTAGCAAAATCCCTTGTGGTCCATATGCACATTGAAATTTGGAAAGCGCTGATGTACAAGACCCATTGAAAACCTTGGCCCTCACAATTCCTTGCCCTTCTTAATCCAGAAGCTGGCTGCTCATTTACCTTACTGATCACAGATGCCCATGAACACATCTAGAAGCTTGCATTTCTCCACCGCTTTAATTTTACCAGCCTGTAATGCACTCTAACAGTTTTCAAATTCCAATATGCAAATCTCTCATATCTAACAGAGACCTCCAGTGGATTGGCCAGGCCATAATCTCTCAATCTGACTCTCTCCTTGTAGCTTCCTTCCTTTTTTGATGATAGTGTAACTGCCCAACGGCTTCACCTTGCCCGCTGCCTAGACAGAACTGATTTATCAAGACAGGAGAACTACAATAGAGAAAGAGTAATTCATGCAGAGCTGGCTATGCAGGAGACTGGAGTTTTATTATATTATTACTCAAATCAGTCTCCCCAGGCATTCGGGGTTCAGAGTTTTTAAGAATAATTTGGTGGGTTGGGGAGGCCGGTGAGTCAAGAGTGCTGATTGGTTAGGTAAGAAATGAAATCATAGGCAGTTGGAGCTGTCCTCTTGCTCTGAGTCAGTTCCTGGGTGGGGGCCACAAGACCAGATGAGCCAGTTTATCAATCTGGGTGGTGCCAGCCGATCTATCAGGTGCAGGGTCTGCAAAATATCTCAAGCACTGATCTTAGGAGCAATTTAGGGAGGGTCAGAATCTTGTAGCCTCCATATGCATGATTCCTAAACCATAATTTCTAATCTTGAGGCTAATTTGTTAGTCCTATAAAGGCAGTCTAGTCCCCAGGCAAGAAGGAGGTTTGTTTTGGGAAAGGACTGTTATCATCTTTGTTTTAAATTATAAACTATAAACTAAGTTCTTCCCAAAGTCCCACTCAGCCTACACCCAGGAATGAACAAGGACAGCTTGGAGGTTGGAAGCAAGATGGAGTTGGTTAGGTGAGATCTCTTTCACTGTCTCAGTTATAATTTTGTAATGACAGTTTTGATGGCACTTTAATCCTTCCTTCTTTATTATACTCAACTCTACTGCCCCATGTAGATCCCACTACAAATGCTAAAGCTTTAGTGCTGCTAAGAAATCTTCTACACGTCCCCAGCAACTTTCTCCCCCATTCTGTAACTAATGGGCTCTTTTTGCCCACTGCCCAGATAGAGCTGATTTGTGAAGAAAGGGCAGTTGCCATAGAGAAAGAGTTTAATACATGTAGAGCCAGCTAAACAGGAGACTGGAACTTTATTATTACTCACATCAGCCTACCTGAAAATTCAGAGGCTAGGATTTTTTTAAGATACTTTTTTTTTTTTTTAAGAAGGTGGGGGGGCTAGGGAACAGGAATATTTTTTAAGGTAGATTTTTTTTTTAAGAAGGCAGGGTGGGGAATGCTGATTGGCAGGGATGAGCTCAATTGGTTCCTGGGTGGAAGCTACAAGAACAGATGAGCCTGTTTACCAGCCTGGGTGGTGCCAACTGACCCACCAGAATGCAGGGTCTGAAAAATATCTCAAACACCAATCTTAGGTTTTACAAAAGTAACATTACCCAGATGAGCAGTTGGGAAGATTAAGAATCTTGTAGCCTCTGGTTGCATGGCTGCTAATCCATAATTTCTAATATTGTGGCTAATTTGTTAGTTTTACAAAAGCAGTCTTCCTCCCTCCAGGTAAGAAGGAGTTTATTTCAGGGATAAACTTATCATTTTTGTTTCAAAGTTAAACTGTAAACTAAATTCCACTCAAAGTTACTTCAGCCTACACCCAGAAATGACCAAGGACAGCTTGGAAGTTAAAGGCAAGATGGAGTCAGTTAGGTCAGATCTCTTTCACTGTCATAGTAATTATTGCAAAGGCTGTTTCAATTCTAGCCACTATACTGCCATGCCTCATTTCATGCCCTCTTCTTGATGCAAGGAAGGCAAGCCCCAAAGTGGAGCTTAGCCTCTGAGTGTTCTTGGCTTTTCCCAGGAAATAATTCAAGGGCAAGCTAGAGGCAGAAGAAAATAGCTCTGTTGAACAGACAGTGTTACAGCTCCAATGGTGTTACAGCTCTATGATTGCTCCAGCAGAGCAGAGCTACCCCATAGACAGAGAGTAGCAGCTCAGGACAGTTTTGCAGTCATATTTATACCCACTTTTAATTGCATACAGATTCAGAGGCAGTTTATGCAAAAATTTTTAGGGAAAGAGTATTAACTTTTGGGTAATTGGGCCATTGCCATGGAAAGGAGTGGTAACTCCCCAGTGTTGCCATGGCAACAGTAAATAGACGTGGCATATTGGTTGGCATGTCTGATTGAAAGCTGCTTCCATCCTGGCCATTTTAGCTAGTCTTCAATCTGGTCCAGTGTATGAGCCCCACCTCTGGAATCAAGTCCTGCTTCCTACCTCAGTCTCATCAGAGGACCTCTCCTCTTATCCCACAGAGAACTTCAAGCCATCCAGACCACATTCATTTCTTGTCATCTTCAAACTTACCTGCATCTGTATTTATCTCTTTCTTCTTCCTTCTCTCCTCAATGAAAGAGGTGACCCTCCTCCCATCTAAATCTGATGACTTGAAGCCCCACTGTTCAATGTCCTCCAATGGCTCCCTACAAATCTCCAGAATAAGGTTCAAACTCTGTCTCCCTGGTTCCTGACTGCTTTTCTTGCCCTTCATCCACTGTTCCTCCCTACGCTCTCCTCCTGCAGCCCTTGCACTCATCTGGAGTTTATCAGGTCTTACCAATTTATCGGAAGTCCCTCAAGTGTGGCATGTTATTTCCTATCCCCAATAATTGCAAATTCTGTTTCTTCTACCAGGAATGTCTTCTGGTTAATTGCTACTTTTCCTATAAAACTCAATTCTACTTTAATCTCCTCAGATATTTTTTTATCATCCTTCTAGCAATATGCCTTGGTACCCTTTTCATATACTATTGACAGTAATATCTGAAATAACTCTCAGTACTTTCCATGTGTCTATGCTAAGTACCTAACCTGCCTAACCTCATTTAACCCTCATAATAACCCTCTGAAGAAACATTACTATTATCCCTCTTTTACAGTGGGCAAACTGAGGTTCAGAGACTTATAAAAAGTAACTTTTCGGAAGTTATATTGCAAACATAGGATTCAAACTGAGATCTGTGTGACACCAAAGCCCAATCCCCTAATCACCATTTTACATGACAGTGCCCCATGTCATGCTGTGCTTTCCTTTACCAAAACATGATTCGAAGTAAACCTAAATCTCTGCTGGTATGTCTGTTTCTACCTGCTGCTCTTGGTAAAGGCAATGAGGTCTCTTCAGTCAGAGGCCGTGCCTTTCCTCTTTGTATACTCCCAGTGCAGACCACAGGGCCATGCATGTTAGCTTCCACAGTGAACATGAGTATCTACTTACCTGGCTGCCATAACCAAATATAATAGACTGAGTGGCTCAAATGACAGAAATTTATTTCCTCACGGTTCTGGAGGCTGGAAAGTCTGTCCAAGATCAAAGTTCCAGTGGGATTTAGTTTCTGATGAGGGCTCTCTACCTAGGTCGCTGAGGACCATCTTCTTGCGTTGTCCTCATATGGCAAAAACAGGTAGATCTCTGCTGTCTCTTCCTCTTCCATAAAGACATCAGTTCTGTTACATCAAGGCCCCACCCTACAACCTCATTTAACTTTAATCACCTCCTTAAAGGCACTGTCTCCAATACAGTCACAGGGTGGGTTAGGGCTTCAATGTGAATTTGAAGGGGATGCACATTCCATTTATAGCAATGAGCTACAGCTGCTCCACTGTTTCAGGAACTCTGAGGCACAAATCTGCCAGCAGTACAGGAGTATCTTAGATCTTCTAAGGTATTGGAAGTACCTGGGATGATCCAGGAAAACATCGCAGAGAAGGGGTATTGAAGGACACTTAGACTATTGAAGGAAGCTAAAATACTTTACCCCGAAATATACTTCTTTGACATATTTCAAGATGGATTATTCAGAAATGCTGGAAACACAGAATAGCTAAAAAGCTGCCTTTTGGGGAGAGTTGTTTGCTTTTCACATATATAAGCATTGGACCCTGGAAACTGCAAATGCTGTGTTGGCAGTATTTGTTAACGGGCTTCATCCTGAGCTCAGTGTTCCACCTGGAAAACAGACTAAATTAGAAGCTACCTATCTAAATGAAATTGGCCTGCTTATAAAATACTGTGGTGAATTCCCACAATGCTGTGTTACGTTGGTTATCTGTTTATCTTCCTCTAACATAACCAAACTCCTTCTTTAGAAAGCCTATGCTCTCTATGCTTTGAAGTGTCAATTTGCTACCCTGTTTTCTCTAAAACTCTGTAAAGGCTTTGGCCATGTCGGACAGATAAACTTTAACCTATTCCATTTACAGATTCAGTTTAATCCAACCATCCTTTTAAACTCATGAGTTTTACCTGTCATATGACTAAAATTTTTCAATCAAAGCTATACGAAAATTTTTGCCTATCATTTGAAGTATACACGTGTTCATGTCTGTATTTATATAGTGTCTACATGGTACCAAAATGACTTGGAAACAAATTAGTACTCATAAATTACATAAATAAGCCCATATGCTTTTCAAGTTAATGTGACTTTAGTAATTTTTGGTAAATAAAGCTAGCTGTAAAATTGTTGGTAAAATAAAATAAGAATGTCTTCAGAATTGTCAGTATTAACTATAATTCAAACATTTCATGTAGTACTAATAAAATATAGTATTTCATGTAGTATCAATATAGATTTTCATGTAATATTAATAAGATATACTAAGAGATTTTTGTTTGAGTAAACTGAAAAAAAGAGGGGGTGAGAGTATACATCATGCTTTCTCTATCAGGTCTTTTAATTGTTCAGAAAAGCAATTCTCCTATCAAAGTCACCTATCATTTTTTCCTAGGTCTATTGGTTGGGCAGATTTATGCTGTCTTTGCTAGATGTTTTAAGGATGTTTCAATTGTTTATTAAGCAATAAAACCATTGCTTCTGTAATACTTTTGATAATTGCTTAATTTGTCCATTAGCTTATATCTTTGGTTTTGAGCAGTTAGATTCCAGGGTCTCTACAAGTAGTCATTGTGAGGCCTGGGGACATATGTGTGTACATAGTGCTTGGGCCACCAGCTGCAGGGCAGAGCCAGGCCCAATATCATCTCATTCTCCTGGCCTAGCTCTGTCTCCCAGCCAGGCTGAGAGAGGTCAGATCCTCCAGGCATTGTCTTCACAGCTGTCTTCTGTCCTGAGCTCTGTATCTGACACATAACAATTAAAATTGCTTACTTCCTAGGTTTTTCACTGAAAGTTAGGGTTACTAAGAATTAAAATTGTAGTTAATATATTTAATTACAGCTACAAGATATAAGAGAAAGAATCCTATATGCAAAGGAAACTAGCATGTGTTTTTGGTGAAGAAGGATACAAGGAAGACATGAGAATGTGGTATTTTTTTCAAGGAAATGTAATTTTGTCTAGTTTAGAGGTTATTTAAAATTTTTTTTTAGTGTGAAGGAAAAACGCATGATAGATAAAACTGAATGAATATAGAAAGTTGAAGAAAGAAAGAGAATGGGAAAAATTGTAAGAGGTTATAAAAGGTTTAGGAACTCTTTTGTGTGGTCAAAGCTGATAGAGATTAAACTGATCTGTTTTTAAAGCTTTATTAAAATTAGTTTTAGTATTAATAATACACTGATGCAAATGTAGAACTTTGTTTTCTCTTTTGAACTAGATTTTCATGTAGTATTAATAAAATATGGTAAAATATTTTTGTTTACCTTTTGAGTAAACTGAAAAAAAGAAGTGGGGAGGGCGGTTGTACATCGTGCTATCTTTGTCAAGTCTTTTGATTGGAGAAGCACGTCTCCTATCAAAGATACCTTTGCTTTTTAAAATCCATTAATTATAACTTTGGCTAAATAAATATTATTTTACAGTGACCTGTGATCTTATTTTGATTAAGTGTTTTATACTTTTGGTATTTGACAGGCTTCCCAAAATCTAACCTCAAAATTCTAAGATTAAGTATTTTTTACCTTGCTCTACCTTCTTGACATTCCAAAACGGGCCCCTGTAAGTCCAAGAGAGACATTAAGTTTATTTGGTTTGTTAAATCATTGTCAAATAGAAATAATGTTTATTTTTTAGTTATATTTGTATAAATGTGCTATTAATGTCTTCTGAAATTGTATGAGATTCCTAAAAACCTGATGTGTCTTGATACATGTTATCAGACATATTACCGTTATGTAAAATTGTCATAGGCCACAGAAAATAACCAAATTTCTTTGTTAATTCTGTCTTTATGACCATTTTAAATCTTGTCCATAGTAAATTGTTTTATGCTGATGCTTCCTCTAAAAGATCATTACAAGCAAGTATAATCCTAGGTTATGTCTTTAAGGAGGTTCCTGGAAATGATGAATAGATTCTGACAGGCACTCTGAAATAGACCTTTGCTGGTTACTTTGACTGGGTAATAATTCCAAAACATTCAATGGGAAAAAAAAATAACTGTACTAAAAAAATTGCTAACATAACAACAAACAGATTAAAAATCAATTATATGGGACTAAACTGATGGAGGACTAAAATAATTTTTATGACTTTTTTGTTTGAAACATTTCTGACTCTTTTTATGTGTTGTTTGTCAGCGTCAATTTTTTTTTTCTTCTAAGTTATCTATAGCTTTACAGAAATTGGGTAAAATACACTTTTGTGAGCAAAATTGAAGCATTTACCTTTCTCTCTACCTGATTTCTCAAGAATTCAGAAACTATTCATGAGTACTCTTATTTTATGGCAATATAGTTATTTGCATGAGTTCAATATGAATCTGTGTTTTGGGTTTTTTGTTTTGTTGTTGTTGGGTTTTTGGTAACAGGACACAGTTGGAAACAATGATTATTTTACCAAAGCTTTGATTGTGAGATCATATTTTCATATATGACCAGACTGCTTTGAGGAATTAAAGTTGACTTTTATAGAGCTGATAAAAGCCCCATGGACAAACTAACCTGATGCCAGGTCTACACAGTCTTTCCAGGGTTCCTGACCTTTCAGTAAGTAAAGAATGTCACTTTCTGACAAGCCCAGAAACCTCAAGATATTTTAGGGACCTCAAGAAAAGAAGAATTCATTCAGTTTATATTGGTATTACAGATAGTTTTTGTCTTGGCTCCTAAGCCTCAAGAAATTTTTAAAAGTCTAATCCAGATTTTCTTGCAAGAATGTTCTAGCAAATCCAACTCAAAAGAGCCTATATGGCCAAACACTTTTCTTGCTGTACTTTATCCAAATAATCAGGCCAAATATAAAACTTATTTTGCAAATAAATTAGTTTTACTATAATTCATCTTGGTTGAAATGGGGGACTGGAGAGAGAAAAGCTATGTTTCAGAAGAAAACTATAGTACACATGTTATTATACTGCAAGTCTAACCATTGTTTTTGAGTTTTCGTTATTTGGCTACAATTTTGACTGACTTCTGAATTCTTACCTAGGTTCAAGTCTCCAGACCAACATTTCCAACTTTCTCCTGCCCTTCTGACTTAAAATCACTAGAAATTAAGACTGTGTTTTTCTTGAAGTCCTGCTAACTGAATCTAGACAACTTGATATAAACTTTAAGATAAACCACTACAGCGACTTATATATAAACAGCCTTCATGCTTGTTGATGTATGGACTACTCAGGAAGCTCACTGGATCACCCAAGTAGAACTACAATCCAGGAAAATCTGTCAGGTTGCCACTGCAATCTGAAATGTTTCAGAGATATAGGAAAATTAGTTTATAGAATACTTCCAACATTAACCTTTGTTTTTCTCCTGTTTCCACACAAATGCCTCTTTTAAAGATCTTCATGTCTACCTCAGATGTAGAAGCCTGGCTCTGAAAGCCCA
Source organism: Hylobates moloch (assembly GCF_009828535.3). Lineage (NCBI taxonomy): Eukaryota > Metazoa > Chordata > Mammalia > Primates > Hylobatidae > Hylobates > Hylobates moloch. The sequence goes on from NW_026652286.1 coordinate 36,621,434, forward strand.
TCTGCAATGCCACATTCTGAAATAAGATGCAACTATTCAACTGAGCTGACCTATTCTCAGGACCAAGAGACTGATTTAAGAAGATATGATATGATATGCATAAATTTGGTCTTCTCTGCTTATCCTAATCTCTATTTTTTCTTCCCCTTTGCCTATCTCTTATCTCAAAAATTCTAACCCAAATTTCTTCAAAGCTATCAACTTGGCTTTTAATATGTGAAACTTTCTGAAAGTAAAGTTTCAAAGGAGGTGCTAAACGGAAGAAACTAAAATATTTTACCCCAAAATACACTTCTTTGACATATTTCAAGATGGTTTATTCAGAAGGGCTACAAACACAAGAATAACTAAAAAGCTGCCTTTTGTGGGCGAGATTTGCATCTTTAAAGGAAATAAACAACAGATGCAAATAAGCTTTCTCTGAAACTCTTCCTTATCTGAATCTAGGAAAGATTAACTGAGACTTTGACACCTTTAAAGCTCTGACAGAAACATCTACCACTGGCTACCATCATTCCTTCTGAGGGCTGTTACCTGTGAGGTTTCATCTGTATAACAAGACCACTTTTGCTAGCCAGGCCTCCTCTTCTCACCCTCTTACAATCTCTTTTGCCATGCTCCAATCCCCAATTCTTCCTGTAACCTCAAGATAGCATAAAAGCATCAACCATTTGGCCATTTCTTTGAGTCTTTATATTTGGTATGACTCTCACACACAAATGTGCACATAACAAAACTTGTATGCCTTTTTTTCCTATTTATCTATTATCAGTGTGTTTTATGAACTAAAATTATCAAAACTTCAGGGGGAAAATTTAAACTTCCATACACTATATATAAGTTGAAAAGATGGCAAAGACCATTTCTGAGAGGAGGAAAAAGCAGGGATAAGGTGGGACAGTGTCACAGAGTATTCAGGCAGGCTTCAGCTCAGCTATCAGACAGGATCCTAGTCATAAAGGATCTTGAAGGCTCTGTCTGAAATCACTGATTTTATATGATAGGTCAAAGACTACGTAGCCTTTTACCTTCTCCATCAGCTTTTATTAGTTGGTTGAGGTTGCCTGGAACACTAAGTTGAGGATTCTGAGGCTGCATCTGAGTTCATCAGAAAGAGGGCAGTAATAGATTAGTGATGTCTGTCCTGGCACTGAGTACAGGGTAATAAGAGTGGCAGCAAGAATGCTGTGGATTTGCCACCTCTGCTAGAGATCCTGCCTTCCAGGTGTGCCCCTGGTACTTCTAGGAGAACTCAGACTCATGTGGACCTGTAAATATATCCGCTACTGTTACCATGCAGTGGCCACCATGCTCTTCCTTTCCTGCTCTGCTTTCCCTGATTGAGCTGACGGTCTGAAAAGCTGCTTAGAGGAAGCTTGGTTTTGCCCATGTTGAGGGTGCACTTTATGAAACTGCCTTAACCAGGCCAGGGTGTCATTTCCCAATGCACCCAGAATATTCCTGGGAGCCAGAACACTCCTGGGAGCCAGAACAGTGCTGAGTTCCACGCAGAGTTTGATAGAATGGAATATGACAAAACTGTATTTGTCTTTCCCCCAAGACTCCAAAGCAGTTCTACTTATGCCCATAGCTCACCAAATTATCCCCTAAAACTTGGTCAGTTCTTTCAGCTTCCAACCTTCACCTTCCTAACCTTAGGGACTCAGACACTCTCCAAAGGGTTAGGTAGTGAACAAAAGTCATAATATCTGTTGTCCTTGTCTCCATTCTTCTTGTAGTCCCTGACCTCAGCTAAACTTCTCCAACTTTCTCAATTATAAGACAAAAGTCTCCTTACATATTTAAAATAAAAAAAAGGTCTGATATGGTTTGGCTGTGTCCCCACCCAAATCTCATCTTGAATTATAACTTCCACAATTCCCACCTGTCCTGGGAGGAACCTGGTGGGAGGTAATTGAATCATGAGGGCAGGTCTTTCCCATGCTATGCTTGTGATAGAGAATAAGTTTCATGAGATCTGATGGTTTTAAAAAGGGGAGTTTCCTTGCACAAGCTCTCTTGTCTGCAGCCACGTGAGATGTGCCTTTCACCTTCTGCCGTGATTGTGAGGCCTCCCCAGCCATGTGGATCTGTAAGTCCAATAAACCTCTTTCTTTCGTAAATTGCCAAGGCCTGGGTATGTCTTTATCAGCAGCATGAAAATAGACTAATACAAGGTCCTTTTGAGAAGATGGATATTGACTATACCCTAAGCCCTCATCTACCATCAGAATGCTTTATTACAGGGGAATAAAATTAGAAAACACATGTAACACCCTGTAAGTTTCTCCCTCAACTCTAACACCACTGGAGACACTGAGAGCATACTGATAGATAAAATTTAATGAACCTTTATTATGCAAATGCACTGTGCTAAGTACTATGCATACCCTATCTTATTTATTCCTCACATTAAATCTCGAGGAGGAGGGTAAATGTTGTGCTGTATGCTTTGGATTGTGATGATGCTTCTTGCATTCCTAGTGTTTATTTCCCTGTTGCCCTTTCTTAGGCAAGACTCTCTGAAAAGAAAAATGGAGTTTATATCTACACCGGAGCCAAGCATTAATAGGGAAACACCTCCCTATTTTTGAATGCCAAACAAAGGAAAGGGTTACTAATTACTAGGCAGGAGGATGAAGGAAACTTTCAATAATGATTGATAGGGTTAGGCTTTGTGTCCCCACCCAAATCTCATCTTGAATTGTGATCCCCAGACATTTAGAGAGAGACCTGATGGGAAGTGATTGGATTACAGGGGTGGTTTCCCCCATGCTGTTCTCATGATAGTGAGTGAATTCTCACAAGATCTGATGTTTTACAAATGGTAGTTTTTCCTGTACTGACACATACATGCTCTCTTACCTGCTGCCATGTAAGATGGGGCTGCTTTCCCCTTTGCCGTTATTGTAAGTTTCCTGAGGCCTCTCCAGCCATGTGAAACTGTGAGTAATTTTATAAATTACCCAGTCTTGGGTAATCTTTACAGAAGTGTGAAAATGAACTAATACAATGATATTAACTAGCATATATTGTACCATTATTTATGCTCTAAGGACTTTACACATATTTAATCTGCACTATATGCTATGAGATAAATGTTATTGAAGATTAGAGAACTAGGACAGAGAGTGGTTAAACAACTTGCCCAAGGTCAAACAGCTGGTAAGTGGTGGAGGCAAAATTCGAACACAGACAGTTGGATTCCAGCCTACACAGACTCCGGGCCACTAGATGATGCTGCCTCCTCCAAGAAGGTGAAGTTCAAGGCAACCAGGTCACATCTGGTGGTCAGGCATCTTGCAAGTTTAATACTCTTTCTTGAGACCAACTTCAGTGTTCTGTTGTAACAAGTAAAGCCCTCCTGTGTTTAGCTCTCTCTCTCTCAGCACTTGCCAGCTGCCTTGGACACATCATAGAGCATGTGCTGGTCATAAATACCATGGAAAAACAAATTGAAATACAATTGCCTTGACACTGGGCAGGAGAGGGAGAAGTCAAGGCATTGTCATGGACATTTGTCCTGTTGAAATTTTCATATTTCTGTTGTCAAAGTGAGTCAACCAGACCCTCTGCAAAGAATGAAATTAATGGACCCAAATCAAAGTGAAGATTTGGTATTCTTGTCAGAGCCCATTAAAGTGACCAGTTCAGGTGGCAGCAGGTGGTGGCATTATCATGCAATTTCCACAGTCAATTTGAAGACTCTCTTGCTGTAGCATGTGTGTGCACATGAACACACACACACATAAGCCTCAAGGCGCAAGGGATTTGGTTGGCCTCAAGGTTCAGTCTAAGGCAAATCAAGCAGAATTTCCCACAGGATCTTCTGTCAAACATTAGTGATGAGGAAGGTTAATAGGCTTGTGGTTAACACAGGGTCCCAGGCTCTAATCATGTTGGGAATGCTGGTTAAGCAGAGTTAGTTGTGTTCCACAGAACTCCTCAGAGCCTTGAATATATTCATGTACACTACAAGTCTCCCAGAGGAGAACAGAGTATGCAGAATTGACCAAAATCCCTTGCTGCTGGTGTTGCATGGAACATACTGAAGAGACTGCTTTTCTATAGCATGAGTCCTGGTCTTTCTCTCACCTCAAAGCTCCAGGTGCTGAGGCCTTTCCCTGCACATTCATCCCAGCCCAGTTCTGCAGCCAACTTGACCAGGGCAGGAAGACATTAGCAATCTCAGCCTCACCAACTGGGGAGCCTCAAGAAGGTCATATAGACAAAGAAGCAGCACTCCAACTCCCAGGTGCCAATTGAACACAACCTGCTCTTGCTTCTAACCCTCTTCCTTGCCATGGGGTGGCTCAGTCCGTGTATCTAGGCCTCTTCTGTCCAGTTTTCCTGCCCAGCACTTGATTTCTATCCTGGGTCTGAACTCTCTGTCCTGAACTCCACTCCACTTGGTATGCCTCTTTCTTGTCACCCCTCCCCACGGACTGTTCTTGGTTCCCAGATGTCCTGTCCCTTCCTGGGAGCCTCCTGCAGCTGAAGTGTTCACTGGAAATACTCCTGCCCCTCCCCCTGCATGACTACATAAATCATCTATCACTTGGGCAATCCTACCTCACTACCAAGTGGCCCTATCATGGGTGTCTGTGGTATATGACAAACCCCTTGGCTCTTGGACAAAAGACTACTGACTATCTCCACCAGCACCAGACTCACAGCCAGGCCGTTTTCTGGTCCTCAAGCCTACCTAGTGCTGGTTGCCCATCAATCCCCAATGGTCTCTGTTGCTGATGTTCTGGCATGGTCAATGGCCAAGCCCTTCTCAAGTTGTGAATAGGAGCTTGGCAATTTCAGACAACATCTCCAGCATCCCATGGGTTAGTAAGACATGCAGCTGAGGTTTTAAGCTCAAGACCAACACATAAGTGGTGAAAAGTCTGGGGCTTCCATTGGGTATGGTGCTGGTTGAGTGGTGTGAAGGTGATTTTGATGGTTTAGATTTTGGGAACAGGACAGTTATATTAGATCAATATTCCCAGGCATTTGGATTTCATGGACAATTACAATTTCAAAAATACTCTCCGGGAGACTTTATAATATTGGCAACCAAGGTGCAATAAAAAAGTAATAATCTGTTAGTACCATCATTTCACACAAGAAGTTGTACCTTAATGTGAAAAAACACAGGGAAGGTAATCTAGGCATTGAAAACGAGTTCTATGGAAAATTTTCACACTTTCTCTATTTTACTGGGGTCCAGTAGAAATTGGCCTTGGATCAGCCCCAGCCTGAGGACTGAAATTTTAGAGCCACTGCTCCAGAGGGTCTCTGAGGTCTCCTCAGAGGTTCTGCTCATCTAGTTGACTTCTCCTCACTGCCTGGCAATCAGTTACATATCTGACAGTTTCAATTATTGGATGGCACTTTCCTTTATGAAAGCAAATCTACCTGCCTGCAATTCCCACACCTTGGTCTTGGTTCTGCCTTGACCCTCCCTTTGGACATTTAAAGCCTGTGCCAAAGGCCTTCCTCAGGCAACACCCCGCCCTGTTTGCTCCCCCAGATTTAAGAGTGGACTTTCTGAGGAAGACCTCCCAAAGAGAAAGGGAGAGGTCTGAGCATTGGGGAGGGCTCTACTGGCCTTCCTTCCTCCCAAGCCTTCCTTCAGTGACTCAATGTCATAGAGCAGGGAGATGCCCAAACAGAAAGCAAGAGGCGAGAGAACCATGGGAGGTGGGACTCCTGAGGAGGTGGCACCCTGAGCCTTGTGTGACATGAGAAAGTCTTGGTGAGACATCATGGGCTGGAACCCTCCCAGCAGAGTACGCTGTCCTGTCACCTCCAAACCCAGGGCAGTTCCAGGGTGGTTGCTTGGGGTGGTCATTGCAGCCGTGCCCTCTTCTCATAGAGGAGAGAAGCAAAGTAACCCCACATCCAGGGAGCATCTGTCTCGGGACTCACCTGTCTGTGGGCTATGTGTTAACTGCTCTTGAAGGATATGGCAGACCCATGCAGAGAGGCTGGCCCTACTCTCAGCTGCTCTCTGAATCAGGGCAGCTCATGCCTGCAGGCAAGCCACGGTCTCCCATCTGGGGAAAAGAAGTTGACAGTTTTTGTGAGGCCCCAAAACATGAGTGATCTTCATTCCCATTTACTGAATGTTAATTTGTTTGATCGTAAAATTTCTCAGTGGCTTCCCATTGTTTTTGAGATTTAAAAGCCATATTTTTTAACTCAGTCTTCAAGGCACTGTGTGAGCCTCATCTTGCATACTCTGCCCTGACTCACTAAGATCCAGCCACACTGACTCTTCCAGTTCCTCAAATGTACCCTGACCTTTACACATATACTGTCCCCTCTCTCTGGACCACTCTCCCCGTATGCCCCCTTTACCTCCTCAAACCCTACTCAGCTTTACTTTAGATCTCAGCTAAAAGGCCCCTTCCCTGGGAGACTTCTCTGAACTCCTCAGTCTGGAGATGTATCATCAAATACCACAGCCACTACCACGTGGCTACTGAGCACTGGAAAGGTGGCCAGTCCAACTGAGATGCCCTGTAAGTGTCAAGTATACCCTGGATTTTTGAAAACTTAGTAAAATGTAATAATATACAATATCTCATTGATAATTTTTTATACTGATTACATGTTGAAATGATATTTTAGATATATTGGGTAAATATATTAAAATTAATTTCACTTTTTTTTTTTTTACTTTTGCTAGTGTGGCTACCAGAAATTGTTAAACTACATATGTGGCTCCCCACATCTGTGGCTCATGTTCTATTTCTTTCTTTCTTTTTGAGACGAAATCTCACTCTGTCACCAGGCTGGAGTGCAGCATCACGATCTTGGCTCACTGCAACCTCCACCTCCCGGGTTCAAGCAATTCTCTTGTCTCAGCCTCCCGAGTAGCTGGGACTACAGGAGCACACCACCATGCCCTCAATCTCTTGACCTTGTGATCCAGCTGCCTTGGCCTCCCAAAGTGCGGGGATTACAGGTGTGAGCCACCGCACCCGGCCTCATGTTCTTTTTTTTTTTTTCTTTTTCAGACAGAGTCTCGCTCTGTCACCCAGGCTGGAGTGCAGTGGCACGATCTTGGCTCACTGCAAGCTCCTACTCCCAGGTTCACACCATTCTCCTGCCTCAGCCTCCCGAGTAGCTAGGACTACAGGTGCCCACCACCATTCCCGGCTAACTCCGGCTAACTTTTTTGTATTTTTAGTAGAGACGGGGTTTCACCGTGTTAGCCAGGACTCATGTTCTATTTCTATGGGATAATGCTGGGGCACATCACCCTGGTGTGTGCCCAGACAGAACTTTACGTTTTTCTTCCTAATCTTTACTGCACTTTAGAATTATTCATTCCCACTGAAATATAAACTAGGTAAGGATAGAGACCATGTTTTTTTTGGTTTCCCATTGTGTCCCCAGCTGTTAACATAGTCCTTGGCACACAGTAGGAATAAAATAGATGTGTCAAATGCATTGATGAAATCTCTAACATGTTCCAAACACGTTACATGCAGCATTTCCAAAAGGGTGTGCGTGTGTGTATGTGTGTGTGTGTGTGTGTGTGTGTGGCTAGGGAGAACAAAACTTGTTTGCTGCTGAGATCTTATAGAGAAGATCTTATAGAGAACAACAGAACAGTTTCGGATAACGCTGGGTGGGAGGCCTCTGTGTGGCACCTCTCACCCCTCACAGCCATCCTGAAGCACCTGTGAAACCTTAGAGTCCCTGAATAGACTATATGAAAACCACTGTGTTGCCTTACCCATGCCCCTCAACAGCTCAGTGAGAAATTATGGCAGAGGGCAGAAACATGACTTGTAGCCAGTGTGTGGTGGAGTCAAGTAGGTGTCCATTTAATAGCAAATCCCAGCTAAGTCCTCTCAAGGCACTAAAGAACCTCACTGTGTAGAGCAGAAGAGGTTCCTCAGGATACTCAGTTACCTACCTCCAGAGCAGCAAGCTGGAGGCTTTGTGACCGTGAACAGCCCTACTCTGCTCACTGCTCTGAGACAAATGCAGATGAATACATCTACTTAGAAGGGGCTGCAGGGGAGATTAAATGAGATAAATTTACATGTAGCACCTAATATAGTACCTAGCACATAGGAGGCACTCAATAAATGGTTGCTATTATTATTGTCACTGTTGACCTAAAGGAAAAAAAAAAACTTGTTGAGGCATACTTAATATAGGTAGAGAGTTTATTTGGGCCAAGTTTGATGATTGCAACCAGGGAGCATAGAAGCAAGTGTAACAGCCCAACAGGTGCACCTTGCCCACTGCTCAGAAAAGCCGAAGACTGAGAACAGCTGGTATTGCAGCAATGAAAGAGTGCAATTATTGCAGGGCCAGCCAAGCAGGAGGATGCTAGACATTTTTAAAATCTGCCTCCCTGAAAGCTTGGAGGCTAGGGTTTTTAAGGATAATTTGGCAGACAGGGGGCTAGGGAATGGGTACTGCTGACTGGCTAGTAATGAAATCATAGGAGTGTCCAAAATGGTCCTCATGCACTGAGTCAGTTTCTGGGTTGGGGGTTTCAGGGTTGGGAATCTGTTCCTTGGTATGAGTCATGGGTCCAAATGGAGTCAACTGGTCACCAGAATGCAAAAGTCTGAAAAATATCTCAAGATCAATCTTAGGTTTTGACAATAGGGAATGTATCTGTAGGAACAACTGGGGAAGTTATAAATCTTGTGACCTCCAGAGAAGTAAATGATTATAGAAAGGCAAGCTAGGGAACAATGGCTGGTCATCATTTAACTACCTTTACATCCTAGCAGAATTCAGGCCCCTTCTGTAATCCTAATCTTGTGGCCTTTCACTAGTCTTACAATAGCAGTTTTGGTCCCTAAGCAAGAAGGGGGTTAGTTTCCGGAAGGGATTGTTATCATCTTTGTTTTAAAATTAACAAAGGCAGTTAGCTTGTGAGGTTAGAGGCAAGATGGAGTTAGGTTAGATTTTTTTCACTGTTACAATTTTTGCAAAGGCAGTTTCACAAGTTGCCCTGAATATAAGCTCCCGTTAGCAGAAGTTACACGTGAGTTTTTAAAGAAAAAGAAAAGGCAGTTCCTAAGTTGTTTACCAAGAATTTATATTAAAATAACACAAGCTATTGATTGGCTATACATTGTTCTTTGTACCACAAATTCCAGGAACATGAAGATAATGGGTAAGGCAGGAACAAAATGCTGTTAAACAACTGCCCTCAGGCATGGTTGTGGGGAGGTGGGGTGTGACTAAAGTCCCCATACTCATGTCTCTCTGGGCCTGATAAATTTTGCGTGACCTTGCATAGCTCAGACTGCTCTGAGCGATTTTTCTTTTCTCATCATCATCATCATTATTAAAATTAAGCAAGTAGTAAGCCTGAGCAGTGTGACAGAAGCATACTTCATTATTGGCTAAATGTATTTCCTTTCTGTAGTCATTACTTACATGGACCTGTATCCATGATTTACACTTTGTATAGACAAATGCATGCACATAGATGTATACACAAAATATATAAGCCAGTGAACTCTATCATCTGTTAGTATGAGATGTGCAGGCAGAAACTGAGCTGAATCTGTTTCCATAAGGGATCCAGCACAGACATGTGATCCTCAAATACAGAACCAACTGTGTCACCTCACAACAACAATTTCAGTACCACTAGGAGTGAAACCAGGGGCATACGAACATTTGTTCCTAATTAACAACAACAGAAAATCTGTCTTGCTAGTCTTACTAACCAATTTTAACCCCAGTTCCTGAGATGCTACTTGTCATGTTTCATTTGAGAAAAGCGTCATCGTATCTCCATGGTGCCCAGGACGCACTCTGGGTCTCTGCATTGCATACAAGATGGCAGCTCCCATTCGTCACGCATTAATAAGACAGCAGACCAGGAGGACTGGCTGTTCAAAGACTTGGTAACAACCCAGCACCTGTCAAAGTGTGAGCCAATGGAGCTGAAAACCGTAGCATTTTCACTGAGAACTGGTGTGGCAGAAGAGCCTAAAGTAAGAACTGCCAACCAGTGACTGGTGAATAGGCTTCTCTGTGGGCCTCAGCTGCAAGATTTCGGCCTGGAAACCAGGTGTGGTCCTGTGCCTTCCACCTTCCACCCACCCCATGGAACTAATTCAGAAGCCACATTTTGTGGCCCTTGCCCAATAGTCCATGAGCCCAAAACTGGAGCTGCAGAAACCGAGAGCACTCAGAAAGCCTCCAGGGTATGACATGCCAGCAAAGGGTACCTAGAGTCCCAGGGTTTCTGGCTCTGCCACCTCCTCTCTGGCTAAAATCTCTGAAGGCACATGTGGACTCAGGGACCAGAGGCCTTTCTACTACAGGGGGTCTATGAACTCTTTCTGTAAATGGCTAGATAATAAACGTTTTTGGCTCTGTGGAACCAACCATCTCTCTTGCGATGACTCAATTCTGCTGTCCTAGTTCAAAAGCAACCATGGCGTATTAGTCCCTTTTCACACTGCTGATAAAGACATGCCAGAGACTGGAAAGAAAAAGAGGTTTAATTGGACTTACAGTTCCACATGGCTGGGGAGGCCTCAGAATCATGGCAGGATGCGACAGGCACTTTTTACATGGCAGCAGCAAGAGAAAATGAGAAAGAAGCAAAAGCAGAACCCCTGATAAACCCATCAGATCTCATGAGATTCATGCACTATCAGGAGAATAGCGCGGGAAAGACTGGCCTCCAGGATTCGATTACCTCCCCCTGGGTCCCTCCCACAACACGTGGGAATTCTGAGAGGTACAATTCAAGTTGAGATTTGGATGGAAACACAGCCAAACAACATCACATAGACAATATGTAAATGATAGGCATAGCTGTGAGCTAATAAAACTTTATTTACAAAAGCAGGTGGCACCCGGGATTTAGACAATGCTGCTTTACACTGACAAAAGTGAAAAAAAAAATTCAGGTGGCAACCAGAACTTTTATCTTTAAACGAACTAGATTAGAATGGCATGGGATAGGATGGGATGGCATGGGATGGGATGGGATGGCATGGGATGGGATGGGATGGGATGGGATGGGATGGGACAGGTAGACTAGAACAGAATATGCAGAGTTTAGCGTATGGAGAAATAAGTATTGTTTTGTGATTATTTTGTTACAAATATGTTTTTATCCAAATATACCATATGTGTGTGTGTAGCTGCATTCTAGATGGTGATTATCAATGTATTTCTTAGTCTGAGTCAGGATCATAAAAGTGGGAAATACACTGGCATAGTGAATAGAATCTGCAACTATAGGTCAGGAAGTCTGGGTTAAAATCTCCATTCTGCCCCCAATTTATAAGATCAGACTTCTGATCTTTCAAAAGTCTCTTCCCCTCTGCTGGGCCTCAGCTTTTCCATCTGTACACTGAGAGATTTAGGGATGAGGTCCAAGTTAACCTCCAGTTCTTAGATGCTGTGGAGGCATAGATGTCATTATTTAGTGCCAGTGATCAGGAAATCCTGCAAACCAGATGGTCCAGGTCAGAGATCTCCAGATAATCTAAGCTTCATCCCCAGGGTCTCTGCCCAACTCCAGCCCTCTCTCTTTTCAACTGAGAAACGTTTGCTTCATTTCATAGCATGAAGCCTCATTTTACAAATCAACTCCCACTTGTGGATGAGACTGAAGCTCTTGGAGAGAAAGTCCTTGCACAAAGACACGACACTCATCTTGCCCAATGGCACTCATAAGTGCCTGGACCAAACTCAAATTCTCGGTTGTTTTGTGTTTATTTTTTAAAATCCGAAGCCCTTGTCTTTTTTTTCCATAGTATGGTCCTCCTTGGAGAGGGTAGTTTGTTGCAACATCAAACCCCAAGCTTCGGCTGACCCTCTATTTCTACTTAGGGTCAATTCCTAAATACTTAAAAATGAGGCAGTGGCTGCTAGGAAACAGTACAGATTTACCAAGAATGGGCCACGTCAACTCAAGTATTTTCCTTTCTTCATGGGTTATTAGATGTGCAGGCAGGGAAATCAAGTAGAGAGCATGTATCTGAGTTTCTAGAAGATCCTGATAAGGTATCTCACAGGGCCCTGCAGAGTGGCGGGTGAGATGAAGGCTGGAGAAGGATCAAGTGAGGCAGGTCCATGGTTGGTAGATCAATCATAACCAAAAAGCATCATCTAATAGAGCAAAGGAGGTTATGGGAAGGGGGACTCAAATGCCTACATATGAGTGGCGGTGAGTTCTCTGGCCAACAGAAAGGGGTAAGGTCAGCCTACAGAAAGCAGCCATCACCCAGGTGTAGCCTATTATGGCCACAAGGGGACTGGCCAAGTTGGAGCCAGACCCCAATGAAGGTAGAAATCTAGATTTGCCAATTAAAAGTGCTGCAAGCACATTCCAACAGAAAAACAGAGTGTCGCACACACACACACACACACACACACAGAGCACAAACTGACTTATAGCTGTCAGTTTGCAATGTTAGGATTAAACATTTGCCATTAACCAGAGAAAGGCAGTGACACAAGGCTCTATTCTCTAATCTGTCCTCTTCAACATTTTCATTGCCAGCTTGAATGAGGACACAGAAGCCATAATTATCACACAGACAGATATCAGGAAACTGGAAGCTGGGGGAAGACAGGATCAAAATTCAGAGTGATTTTCACAGGCTGGATCACAAACCCAACATGTTGAGATGAGAATTATAAGAGAAAAATGTAAGGGCCTATATCATGGGCCAGAAACTGTTAAACCATAGTTGATCCCATTCACACCATATTGTTCCGCCCTCTCCCCCACTACACACTACATGTGTGCCCTCAGGTTCTGTTCCTCTTCTGATGGACCTTCTCCTCTCCTGGCCTTCCCAAAGCAAGAGGGCACTATCCTAGGACCCCAATCCCTTCCTCTTCCTCAAGGAACGCTGCTGTCCTCAGCCTGTGGCCTCTGCAACCACCTACTCCACCTCCTGCTGAGGTCTGGAGTCCAAGCCAGTAAAAGATACCTACCATCTAAACTGATGCAGCAACCCGGGCCTGACTGTTTTAGTAGACTTGGGAGTACTCAACCACCATGGGAGTCACCCCAGACCCCAGCAGCTTCACTGAGCCAAGCCCGGCTCCAAGATGGCCTTGTCCCCCAGGCTGTGGGAAGGACTGGCCTTCATAGCTTATGAACCACGAGAATGTAAGCCCCACCAGGGCAGGGGTCCTGTCCATAGCATTCCTCACCATGGCCCCAGCACCTAAAACAAGCCTGACCTCAATTATGTGTGCAAAAAATATTAGAAGTAAGGGCTACAAAAACACATACAGAAATTTGAATATTGACTACAAATTAGATGACTTAAATTATTGATAATTTTGTTAAGTGTGATAATGACATTGTTACATAAGAAAATGTTTCTCTCTCTCTCCCTTTCTCTTTATGAGAGGGGGTACAAACTAAAGTAATTTAGGAGTGAAATGACATGATGTTTGGGATTTGCCAATATGTTCTAGCCAGAAAGTGAGGGAGCTGGGGAACAGATGAAACTTTCTACTTTTTTTATGTTTGAAAATTGTCATACTAAAAGTTAAAAACAAAAAAACAGAAAACTGGTAAGGCTGGTCTCCTACCAACAGAACTACAGGATTAGTTACTGCAACCCCAGCCAGTAGTACTGGAGCCCTCTGGCTGAGGCCTCCTCTCCTTCCCTTTAGCTCCCCACGGGGATGGGAGGGCAGATTCCTGCCTTGTGATAAGAAAAGACACTGGATTATTTCCGCACACTGACCCTACCCTCCAGTCAGGCTCTGAAGCAGCCTATCCTAGGGAAGCCCCTGGGGCTGAGGTAAGCAGTACAGCTCTGTCAGAAAAAGTATGGCAAAAGGGTGTATGGCACATCCTTTCAATGCCATAGTGGGGTCAAAGGCACACGAGGAATATCTAGTGGATAGTATTTGGTTCAACTCATAATTTACTATTGATTTAAAATCTCAGATTTAACAAAGGTACCTACTGTTGATTTTGTCCACTAGAGATACAGATAATTTCTATCCACTAAAAATGATAATGCCTAAAGTTACATTATGGGCCTGTTGGCCATTAATCCATTTTGGATCTAACCCAGCAATCTTCTACTAGCATTTCTTATAAATACCTGGCTTCTTAAACACTATTTGAGCCAGTTCTAACATCTTACTAGTTCCCTCATTAATTAATGACTGGAATAAACTCTTTGACATACATTCATTTTGTATTGGTATTAAAATGACATTTTTTAACCTTTTGAAAATTATACTTCATCATCTCCCTGGAACTTACCTCCTGTAAGTCAGCTGTTCCTATGTTCTGTTGACATAGGAACTCTGGAGGTAGTCATTTCCACTTTGGATAGTTCCAATCATAAAAACAAAATTTAAAAAGCTAAAAATGATTTATCTAATTTAGCTAGAGTCTGTCTCTATTGAGCTCTCTCCCTCTACTAATGCAGTGAAACAGCATTCAGACAAACCTGTGCTCAGTTTATTAGCTGCATGACCTTGGGAAAGGTACTTGATCTCCCCAAGGTCCTCCCCTTCCTATCTTCCAGTTGTGAGGACTAAATGAGATAGTCCACGTAAAGCACTTAGCACAGTGCCTGGTATACCATAGGTTAATTTATCTTCTTCTCAATCATTTTCTCATTCATTCCTTTATTCAACAAACATTTGTTGAGGCACTGGTGGTAAATGCTGGAGATGCAAATATGCATAACAAATAGCTCCTGTTCTTAGGATGCATGCTAATTAGGAGGAGAAAAAGAAACGTTTATAAAGAAATTCTAATACAGCATGATAAGTACAACAATAGAATCATGTACAAAGCACAGAGGAGAAAGTGATCAGCTCTGAGGCAGAAGCAGAGGTGGTTACCAAAGTAGGCTTCCCAGAGAAGGTGATGCCCATGATGTGTTTTGAACATAAATAAGAGTTTCCCCAGCACTCAAAGAGGGAGAAAACATTACAAAGACTTGAAAAACAAAATAGCATGCTACGCCTTCATGGAATATAAAGAGCAAATGAAGAGCCAAGAGACAAATGCTGGAGCGATAGTAATGGGAGATGACATTGATAAGCAAAGGAGGTTTGACGTTCTACTTAAAAAATGATGGCGAGTTTTTGAAAGGTTTTAGGCAGGGATGTGATATTATCATACGTGTATCTTAGAAAGGTTATGGTGACATATTCTATGCGGAATGAAGCAAGACCAAAGCTGAAAGATATCTTTGACTGTTCTCATGGTGAAACAGAGTATGGTAAATTTACTATTATAATAGTGAAACAGAGGTGAAACCTGGAAACAGAATGAATGAAGAGGAAAAGTGTTTAAGAAGTAGAATCATCCATCCAGACTTGGCAAATGAGCAAGGAATTGCAGCTAACAGGTGCAGAGTAGGCTCATAAGCCAAGATCAGCTCATTCATAGGCTGGCCAGTGACCAAAGAAGTAGCTGACTATACAAAATTAGGTCCAATAGTATTGATGGTAACACTAGGACAGACTATTTTTAAGAAAAAGAAATCACACATTTAAACTTTAAAGAGTTTATTTGAGCATTCAATGATTCATAAATTGGGGTAACACTGGATCACAAGGGGCTAGCATTCCTCCAGAAGGGGCAAAAGAGGAAACTTTTATAAAGCATTTGCAGAAACAAGACAAAGACAGCAATTTTGATTGGCTAGAAGTTAGGTGGTGGTTTCTGATTAGTATAGTTTCTAGTTTCAATTTACTGTTTCCATTGTGCTTTCATTTGGTCATGTAGGAATTTAAAGTGCCAGAGCCACCCCAATCTAATGACACCTAATTAGATTTTTTTTTAACAAGTCAGACACTTTCCTTTCTGAATTTGAATAGCGAAATGCAAAGATAATCTAGTTAATTGGAAAAAGAAAGAGAAAGGAGAATGACATGTAAAAAGAAGCACAGACACTATTGAAAAGAGATCAATGACAGAGGCTACAACAGCTATGACCACTAGAGAGCTGGACACCGTACAGCAAAGCTGCTGTTAAAGCCTTACAGTCATTGGCATCTGGCACATAAATTCATCTAAATCCATCTAGGTTCCTTCCAAAATGTGTAGCATTTTGTAACTGGTCAGATGTTAGGGAAAGAAATTCATCTGCATGAATATTGCAATACAGGTCTCACCTCCTTCAAGTCTTTCCTCCAACTCTACACTGACCACAGTTTGCTCTCTCTCCCCACCCTGATTTTCTCCATTGTGTAAACTCCAGGCTGATCTTGCTTCATGCCCCCAGGATCCAAAGTCAGAAGCACTTACCTCATTCCTAATTCTTAACTCCACTTGCCTGTTTGGAACGCAGCTCCCCTCCTGCTCCTCCCATCCAAACCCCAGGCTGCTCTGACCTTCAGCAGGTCAAAAGGAAAGAAAGGTTGCAACATGAGACAGAAACCTCTAGATTTACACTTGGTCACAGACAAAGCAAGAAGAAGGAGAACCATATTGCTTGCTGGAAAGAACAACCCTACATTCAATCCTTCATTCAGGAATAGTGTTTTACAAGGCCCCTGACCCAGAATTTTCGAAACTAGCATTTATAAACAGATAAAGTATCTGCAGAAACCCGGGTATGCACACATTCTACTAATGGTCACATATATCCCAAAGGTTGAAGAATATGAGAACTTAAGCTCCATGAGGACCAAGATTTGTCTTTTTCATCACCGATCCTCAGTGCCTACAATAATGTCTGGCAGGTACCAGGAAGCCAGTAAATATTTATGGAGTGAACAAATATACATTTGTTCACAGCAAGTCTGCAGAGAAATCTCTGATGATATGCTAGCATTCTCGGCCTTCAGCCCACCATGATTAATAATTCAATGACAACATAAATGGATTTCTGAAAAAAATAAAAAATATAAAAATGGAGCAGGGAAAAATTTTTAATGCATTGGTGAATCCACTCAAAATTTAAAATATCTGAAGAGGCCAGAGCAATAATCAATATGATGAGAGATTATAACAGAGCTGTCATACCAATTGAGAGATGTGATTTAGCAGCAGTGCTCTTGGAAAAGAATCATGGGTCTTAGCTGACCATAAACTCAGAAGGAATTTGAGGTATGAAGAAGTTGTCAAGAAAGTGGCTGTGCTCTGAGGTAAAGAATCCAGAAATGGGAGAAGTGATGGCCCAGTACAAGGCATGATGCTCAGACCCCTTCTAGAGTGATTTGCTTGGTACTTGAAATATGCTCAAAGAAGGGAAATCAAGGAAAGAAAAGGATGGAGACCATATTATATGAGAAAGAGTTGAAAAAACCGGAGGTGTTCAGCCCAGGGAAGCCCCAGGGGATATATTAGTTTGCTCAGACTAGATGTCTTAAAACAACTGAAATGTGTGTTCTCCCCACTCTGGAGGTCAAAAATCCAAAATCAAGGTGTTCACAGGGCCATGATCCCTCCTTGTCCTTTCCTGCTTCTGGTAGCTCCCAGCATTCCATAGCTTCTGGCAGCATCACTCCAGTCTCTGCCTCCATCTTCACATGGTGTTGTCCCATTGTGTATCTTCTGATAAGGATACCAGTCATACTTGATTAAAGGCCCACCCTATGCCAGTGTGGCTTCATTTTAACTAAGTGTATCTGCAAAGACCCTATTTCCAAGTGAGGTCATATTCTGAGGTACTGGGGGTTAGGACTTCGACATACCTTTTTGGATAACACAATTCAACCCATACAAGAGGGCAAGAGAACCGTCTTCATGTATCCTAAGAACTGCCTTGTAAAAGATTTGATTTGTGTGGCCCAAAGGGCAGAGCTAAGAAGCAGGAATGCAAACTGTAGCTACTCAGGAAAAGCACTTTCTAAGAGTGAAAGCTGCCTCCCTGTGGCTCCTGACTCTGAAGCTGCGCAGGAAGAGGCAAGTCGACCTGTCGGGTGGCATTGGGGGGCAGTCTTTCCCAGGAAGGGGATGGGGCTGCATGGCCTCATCTCACTCTGTTACTTGATTCTCTGGCACTCTGGCACGAGGGAACTATTTTTAACTAAGCAGAGATTTAAGTGGCTGTTTCCAAGAACCAGTATAAGTAGATGAGCTTCACGATAATGCAGACTGCTTATGAGAAATGGAGCATGAATTGCAGGCCCAAGAAACGAATATAATTCAGCCTCTATTTTAATTTTTAATTGGAAAAAAAAAAAGCCCATCCCAGCCAGGAAGAACAGGGGAAGAGTGTACTTTGCACAGCACTATAGAAAGCATTTGTTAGCTCTGCTGAGACAAATGGCATAGTCTTGTTGCTTCTGCCATCCCCACAATTGGGATAGGAAAGATTTCTAGAGAGACTGCCACTGCTGCCCGTCTCCATGGATAATGAAGGTCACGGTTTATGGGCGCAAACTATTCTGCTCCAGACACAGCCTCATTGGTATGCAGGCATGAAAACCCAGCAGCCAGCCCCACACACTGATCAGATTTGGGAATTTAGTCATAATGTACAACTTCTCTCACTCCCTCCCATTTTCTCCAGACGTTTTGCATTTAAATGGAGCAAGAGGACAATAGGAAGGAGTCAGGGAAAGAGAATTCGCATTTACTAGGCACCTACTGTGTGCCAGGCATTTGTTTCATTGAATTATGCAGGCTTTGATTCCATGTAAGATGGGGTCAGCATGTGTGCATGTGCGTGTGTGTATGTGTGGGTACACACGCTGACATATGTGTGACCTAGATGGAAAATGAAGGGAAAGGAAAGAGGTGGAGAGGGCTTACAAGATGGAAAGAGGAGTAAGGGTGGAGGTCCTGGAGCAGCCTTGTGAGACAATGAATTAGGCTGTTTCTCTGATGGCCAGGCAGGGAACTTCCTGCCTCCAGCAAGGGTATCCAACCTGGACAGGACCCAAGGGTCAGGTCCACCCAGAGTCACAGGGATGCCTGAAATCAAGGCCTGAGATGAAAGAAAGCTGAAGAATTTGAGAAAATGTCAGGTTCCATCAGTCCTGGAAGGTCTTCCAAGGCAGCCAGACCTCAGCTGGACATTTAGGTGTCTCTGTTCAGGATCTTGCTGCATCCAGAGCCCGAACTTACCCATTTTACATTTACTGATTTGCTTGATTTACTCTGGAACCTCAGTAAAACTCTCCCCTTTCTGGCTCTAGCCCAGTGGTTCTGAATCACTCAGGTATAAATGGATCACTGGGGAGACTGTTTACAGAGCAGATCACCAAATCCCACCAGCAGAAAGAGATGGGTTCAGGGGGTTAAGAATGAAGCTTGACGATCTGAACTTTTAACAAGCACCTCAGGTAAACAGAGGACCATGCTTTCAGAAATACTACTTCAGGTCATTTACGGCTTTGTTCGAAGAAAAAGAGGATGTATCCGCCCCTGTGCTAAAAAGGAGAAGATAGAAAAGTGTCCTTAATGGCCAAGTGTGCTGGTGCACCAACAAGTGTGCTAAAGCAACAACATTCTGGGAAGTTCAGCAACTATTAGATTAGACAACCTCTTTGGACTCTCCGTTTCCCTGTGCTGAAATTTTAGAGACAGTCTTTTTTGTACCTAAAAATCTTACCATTGCTTCTCTCCTCCTTAGGGTAAAGGGATGTCCAGCTCTAAGGTGTCAACTATTAACACCTTAGCATGAATTAGACCATACTCAACCAAATCCTTTCCCAAAAAAAGGACACACACAAGAGAAACTAGCTTTTGTGGAATGCTCCTAGATATGTCCGGCACTGCAGTCAGTACTCCGCAGTGAGGAAGACTGAACAAGACTTGGTTGATGCCCACACCAAGCCAGTGAGATGGCATTTTCTGCATTTGGCAGATGAGAAAATGAGGGTCATAGAGATTTAGTAAATTGTCCAAAGTCACTTAGCAGATAGCAATAGACCCTAGATAGAATTCAAAGTCTGTTGGCCTCTGAAAATCATCCTAGCCTACTAGACCACTAGAAGAAGAAAGGGGACCCTACTGGGAGAGGCAGATCTGGGTGGGCTTCCAATAGAGGGTGGGAGAAGGTGGCCAGAACAGGACATAGGCCAGGAGGTAGAAGATTGTAGGCACAGATGTAGGGGGGTCCAAAGACAACTTGTACTTTTGATTTGGTTCTCAAAATAAAGTGTTCATCAGTCTAAATAAGTATTGGCCTTTATCAAGAAAGAAAACATCTCTTTCTCTGGAGGGTTGGCTGTTTGGCCAACTGAGGAAGATCTGGGAGGTAAACAGCTGATCACAACTGGGATTAATGACATGGATTGAGTCAAGGCTTGCTATGCCTGGCCATCAGGTCTTAGGCATGAAATGAGCCTCATCAGAATGGACAAAGGGTTGCACAGGGACTGAGCAAGAGGGATTTAACAAAATCTAGTTGGATCAAAGGAGATGCACAGGTGAACCACTGGATGCTATAATGATGGAGACTATTGGGAGAACGTAGTAGAAACCAGGGATAGCCACTGGAGCATCAGGAAACAGGACCTGAGCTCTCCTGGCAGCATGCCTCTGCTGGCTGCAGGCCATCTCTGCTGGATGTCCTGCCATTTCCATAGACTCTGCCTAGCTCAAACTGAGTTCACCAACCTGTCTGCAAAACCAGATTCTACTTCTGACTTCACTAATATTATCAGAAGCACCAACACTCTGGGAGGTTCGACAGCTATTAGACAACCTCTTTGGACTCTCCCTTTCCCTGATATCTGGTTACTTGCCAAATCCTACCAATGGACTCTCCATAACGTTCCCCACCTCTTTGCTCTTACTGCCCTGTCTGTACCTAGGCTGGGGCCCAATGCACATATCTCTCAACCATAGCTTGCCATTCAAAGGCTTCTAGGGCCAGCCTCATCCTACCTCATAAACCAACCTTCCACTATCCCACTGTTCACTCAAATGAGCAACCCACTCTTGTCAAAGTGGCCTACTTTAAACCAGTCTGCATTCCTTTGCTCATGCCATTTCTTCCATCCGGATTTCTATTTTCCCTGTATATTCATTCACCACTCCCACCTCATCCATGCATTCAACAGATGTGAAGAGTGCCTGCTATATGCTATGCACTCCTCTAGGTGCCAGGAACCCAGTGATGTTCAAGACAAAGTCTTTCTGCTCTGGGAACTCACATTCTCCTGGAGAAGATAGAAAATAAAGCGGGGGAAAGGGAAAAATAATGGCACAGTGTGTATGTGTGTGTGTTTGTCTGTGTCTCTATGTGTGTGTCTGTGTGTGTGTGCATACACATGTGTGTGCATGACTGTGTTTTAGGCAGAGTAGAGTGGTCATGAAAGGCTTCTTTGAGGAGGGGTTCAGATCAGAGACATGAATGAAATGAGAACTAGTTATATGAAAATTGGTGTAAGAGCTTCAAAGTCCTCTCCTCCAACAGAGGGCAACATAAGCCCTATATAAGCCACCCTAACCCCTGAATTCCAGAACTTACTGCCTATGAAATTCACACATCTCTGAGCATATCCTGCCTTGAGTTGCTTCTTACCTTTTCTTGCCTGACTAGATGATAAGTTCTTTGAGGGTATCTAACTTCATAAAAATCACAGATTACTGGGGCATTGTGGCATGCAACACCTAGTGAAGGTAGAATAAGGGAGAAGTCATTTCCCTGTGCTTCTGTGAGACTACAAGAAAAAATTTATTCCTTGTGATTTAAGGAAGACTGTCTTGCAGGTGTCATTCATTCCATGTTGGACGTACTCCTAGCTGGAAGCTAGGAAGGTAACTGAGGTCATTTCTCTGATTTGAATCCACAAGCAGATAAATAAACCCCTCATGACTCACACACACACACACAAAAAATGCCACCACAGCTCTAAGATAGAACATCCACTGCCAAACTATCTTGAAATCATTGAGCTGAAGTCACAGAGCAAACGCCATTCTGAGGGTGCTTCTGCCCTTAGGAGAAGGAGTGCAGGATAAATCAGCAACATTCTCATGATGAGGAGCAGCTAAGGACTAATGAAAAGGGAACTGAAATACATGTAGACTTTATTGAATCAAATATTGGTTTCTAAATATTTTTAAAGTATACAGTGTTAATATTTAAAAGTGTGTATTCTTTTATAATACTTTAATGCATTTAACTGATTTAATAAACACTTATTTTTTGCCAAGCAGCCAACACATATTAGCTGTGCACCAGCACATCCAAGCACAGTGGGGGTGCAGTGGTGACCTAACAGCTGTGTTCTTGTCCCCAAGGACCTTACAGTCTAGCAGAGAGGGCAGATGCTAAATAAATTAATGTCAACAATTAGGTGGTTACAAGTGAGCAAAATGCTGCAATGGGAGGCTACTGGAGTGTATGGGGCAGGGCAAGAGGTGGGCAGGGGTCAGAGTAAGTTCCCCAAGGAAGTAATATTACATCTGAGACAAAAGTTGACTAGGGCTAATGTGGTGATTCACATCTGTAATTCCAGCACCTGGGGAGGCTGAGGCAGGAGGATCAAAGAGTTTGAGACCAGCCTGAGCAAGACAGTGAGACTCCATGTCTACAAAAAATTTAAAAACATAGCTGGGTGTATTGGCACCTGTGGTCCCAACTACTCAGGAGACTGAGGCTGGAGGATCCCTTGATCCAAGAAGGTCGAGGCTGCAGTGAGCTATGATGGCACCACTGCACTCCATCCTGGGTGACAGAGAGAGACCCTGTCTCAAAAAAAAAAAAAAAAAAACAGAAAAAAGAAAATAAAATAAGAGAAAGAAGTTGACTAGCAGTTAGTGAGGGAAGGTAACACAAAAGAATGTTCCAGGCAGAGGAAACTGAGCACACAAGTTCAGTAGTGGAAAAGAGCATGGCACTCGAAACAAGGGCAAGTTCAACAGTGCTGGAGTGAAAGAGGCACAGGATGAGGCTGGGGGCGGTGGAGCAGCAAGAGGCAAAACGAGGCACGTTGTAGGCAAGTCGGGGGTTGTGGCTTACCCCAGGGGCTGTAAAAAGCCATCTCACATTTGAGTTTCGGGGAAGCATACCAGCCTCCATAAAACCAGAATCATATAGGTCCCCTCTTCGGGGGAAAAAAAAAAAAAAATATATATATATATATATATATAAAATATGAGAAATGAATCACCTTTTAAGAAGCAAATCAGCTTTAATTAAAGAGAAATGGAAGAAAACCCCTTGGACCTAAAAGTGCTTTTGTTTATTCAGGCATTATGCTGTAAAATGCTTTTCTTGCCTAATAAGAGAAGCTGGAGGATAAAAATTGTTTACAATCTAGGTAGTTAAAGAATCTATATGCTTGCAAGTCAGATTGAGATAAGGTCTCAGTAAAACTAAACAAGATTATGCTCTTCTTAAGTGACAAATTTCTCAGTTGCCACTTCATAGAAAGAGATAAGGGCTGTCTTTCTGTCAAATTGCTTTGACAGGCTTGTTTTTTACCCATCCGAAATGTAAACCTTTAGTGTTCTTATATGAACATCAAGAATTGTGAAACATGTTTTAGATAATCACGGGAAGTCATAAAACATAACTGGTGTAGGAGGTTGCAATAGTTGAAAATGTGTAATTATTATTAGTAACCAGATATAACTGAATGTAAAATGGATTAAATTTTTCTTCTTCTTTTCCTTGTCTGAGCCCCATTATTGACTAACAATATAAATCCACACTTTACAGTTTCAGGCATTTGAAACAGTAGCAATCTTTCCTTGGGAGCTGTTAAAATAAAAATGGGAGCTTTGCTCATACTTCACTCCCTCTGGTTAACCTGTCCGCGGCTGGCCCAGCCACTCCTCCCCAAACTAATCCACTTCACTTTTCACACCCCTTAGCTTGTGCCGTTGCCCCTGCCTGGAATTCCCTCCCAAGTTCCAGCTCCAGAGCCTGGTGTTTCATACCACATGACTAGGAAGACTCTGCAACTTATTGGCAAGAAACCTGTATTGTAAATTCAAGTCTTTGGAGTGACGAGTAAACCTCTTGAAAGCCGCAACTCTAAATCCAATTTGCCACCATTTGCTGATTTCATTCTTTATGTGGGAAAAATGCCCAAGGGAGGAACATGCAAACTAAAAATGTATAGTCAAATGACATACCTGTAAATCAAAACGACATTGACTGACCCCTCTTCAAAAAGCATGGGCTTTTGTGCTGCCCCCTAGTGGCTAAGGTGAAAGAGTCCCTCTCCCACAATCCCACCACCGTCAGAGGCACACACTGTGGATGGCCCAGTGGCCCGGGTTACGGAAACATTTGTGGCCAGAGTGAGGCTGCCTGCCTCACCTGGGAACTGAACCTGTTCACCTTGGCCTCAACTAATGCCAAGCCAAATGGCAACAGACGATTTGGGAATGGAATGATCTTGGATATGCCCCATGGTCAATTTGGTGATATTATTAACAGGAACCCCCAGATCACTTAAGATAATATTAAGATATGTTGGCACCTCTTCAAAGTGTTTCTCTCTGAGAAGTAGAAAGGCAGCAGGACAAACTCATCAGAAAGCAGAGGTTAAACAATCCTCCCCGTGCTGCAGCTGACAGAATGAGGTCAAACGGAGGGAGCTCCAGGTGACATCTGAGGATGCAGTCCACTTGGGCATTGTACCCAAAGCTGTATCCACAAACTGCCAATCAAAAGGCACCTTGGAAATCTGGTGTGTTTGATCTGGTTGGATAACCACATCAGGTCATGCAAGCAAAGAACTTCCAAGTTTAATGCTCCACGAGTCCACATGGATCCTATTAGCTCAGAGCTTATCCTACAGAGACATCCCCCTGGACTCCAACAGTTAGAAATTGCTGCCTTTGTCATTCCAAACCACCACTGTGCGGGCAGCTGCTCCTCTCAGACTGTCCTAATTAGCAGCATGGTGCTCATTAACAGCTGCTGCGTGTTCAAATGTTCTCCCCCGCATGGAGCCGGGCCTGCAAAGCCTCCCAAAATACATCCTCCTGCTAAAGTGGTGTGTGCCATGGCAGCAGATGTTTGCTGATGATGGGCCTGGCAATTTGCTTTTCCAGGATCTAAGATCCTGATTCCTTCCAGAGCCAGTCAGGGAGGGGCAAAGCACCCAGAGGCAAAGCCACCGTCATACAGACTCGAGGAGCTTAGCTGGGCATCTGGAATGTACTAGGCAAGAAACTAATGTTAGCTATCAACAGGGCCGATATTCAACTAGTTTGCACCCAGACTGACATAGTAGTTGTCAAAATGGCTGTCCTCCTGGATGGTAAATAGCTGCTGTCTCTAGCCCCTGCCCACCCAATGTCCACCACCACCACTAATATCACCATCACTATGGTGGTGTGAGGGCCTCTTTCTTGGGACCCCAGAACCTCTCACAAGCCAGCAGCCACTCTGATTGATCAGTGCCATAGACACAAGTCATTAAATTCAATATCATGCCTGGCTATCACTATTATCGTCCTCATCATCATTATTTAGGGACTGATATTCTCACAAACATTTCTACAGAAACTCCACCCCAGCCCTCCAGGTTCTCCCCTACTTCTCTGATTTCTCCTTATTCTCTACAGCAGGTTTTTATCCTCTGCCCATCTTTTGAATGATTATATTTCCTGAGTCATCTCATCCACAGCCAAGACTTCTCCTGCATTGCTTGGGGATTTGCCAATCCCATTGCTGGGGATTTCTTGGCCTAGCTGGGTTGGAACTATGCTTCCAATGATTCCCTTCACTGCATAGTTTTGTGTTAGCATGGACCACGAGAGGCATTTACAGGAGACTTGAAAGGCAGAAGTGAAGCAGAGACCGTTTTCCTTTCACTCTCAGAGAGCCTCTGCAAGGCAGCAGGTGCTGTTGCTGTCTCTGTCCGCCCACCTCACCAGTGTGAGGCAGCGCCAGGTGGGCCGCTTCTCCAGCTCCTGCTGGCTTTCACTCTTCAGCTGGGACAGGAGCACACTAGGCTGTGCGATGGAGGAAACAAGCTCCTCCTGCAATGAAAGCTTAAAGGTGGTGAAAACATCAACACAAGTTCTAGTCCAACCTCAAGAGTCCTGGCTCATCCTTGCAGGTCCGCTTTTGACCTGCTTCCCCACATCATATCCACCTTCCTTTCCTGGCTGCCTGCTCTGTGGACACAAAAGTACCAGCTGTTAATAAACTGTTGGCCCAGTTCCTGCAGTGCATAAGTTCAAATCCCTATAATAAATCTCTGCTTATATCTATATCTGTATGTTTATCTATATGTAGACAGATAGATGATAGATTAGATAGACAAATGATAGATTAGAGAGGTGATAGATACTTAGATGACAGATAGATACAAGATTAGATAGGTAGATAAATGATAGATAGATAGACAGACAGACAGACAGATATTGCCTCATGGTCTGCTTCTCTGATTGAGCTCTGACTGATGCAAACTTCCACCCAGTCACTTAAGCCCTAAATCTAGTATCATCTCACTTCCTGTCTCTTCATCACTCTCAACGTCTAAGTATCCA
Organism: Hylobates moloch; assembly: GCF_009828535.3. Taxonomy (NCBI): domain Eukaryota; kingdom Metazoa; phylum Chordata; class Mammalia; order Primates; family Hylobatidae; genus Hylobates; species Hylobates moloch. The sequence goes on from NW_026652286.1 coordinate 36,647,796, forward strand.
TCCAACAAGCCATTCAACCTTCCAAACCTGTTTTGTTCTCTGGGTACTTAAATATTTTTACTTTGTTCTGCCTTATGCTGGGATTTGACAATTGAACTATGTTTTCTAAATGGCAACTGGAATATCATGTTAGGAAAAGCAGAAGGGAATCATGAGTGCTTGTAGCTTAAAGGCTCAACAAAGAACGATGAACAGCCTAATGCAGGACAGCTGTCCTTTTCATCCCCTCACAACGGTGCAAACGTTAAACAACCAGACGTGAACCTTTGAAAGGGCATGGTCATCAAAGGGTGTCCACAATTGTAGGTGAGAGTTACTCACTATAGAGCATTTGCTATAACCAGTGACAAGCAGTGAACTCACTGTGGGCTTGGCAGTTCCTTAATTATTAACAATGGCTTTTTAAAAATGTCTCTGTATTTATTTATCATAAAGGCGACAGGAGTTGCTAAGCAAATTCATAACGCAAACAGGAGAAATGTCAGCCTACTTAAGAGCAAGGAGCTTAAGTACTGGCCTTTACATTCACGTAATAAATATACTCATTACACATTTTTTCTACCTCTTTAATAATCTCTAACACATCTTCCCTCTTCCCTTTTAGCATTTTTTCTGAGTGCTTGATCATAATGAAGCTACATTTCCTTACCCATGTTTTGTTTTTCCATCCTATCATTCATCATCCATTAATTCACAAAACATTTATTAAGTGCCTGTTGTTTGCCAGGTGCTGGGAATATGACAGCCTATTAGTACAGGATTTGTGTTTGTGGAGTGTCCATTCTGATAGTGGAATATCTTCTATCGAGAAGTAATCAAATAAATAACAACTTCATTTACTAATAGGCACCACAAAATACACACACACACACACACACACATATTTGGGTAAGGGATAGTGAGTGTGCATGAGTGATCAAAGTAGGCCTCTTGGTGGAGGTGACACCTAAGCAGAGATATGAACAAAAGGAAGAAACCAGCCATGTGACCATATGGCACAAGAGCTTCCCAGGCAGCGGGAATAGCAAGGTTAAAGGCCATCAGCAGGAAGGGTCCTGGGTCCTGTCATGCATTTATACTGACTTTAAAAAAGGTGGGAGGGAGTACGGAACATTTCTTTCAGTTTCTGGAATGCTCCCAGCTGTTTTCTGCCTTGGGGCCTGTGCACATCCTATTCTGTTACCTGCATCACTCTGGCCCCTGGGCTCACCTGAATGACTCATTGTTCAGGTCTCAATTCTAAACATTGTTTTTTCAGAGGAGCAGTCCCTGACTATGCAACCTCAAGTGGGTCCTTCTTGTTATTTTCTCTAACAACACCTGCTTTCACCCTCACAAGGCAATACTGTTTGCATGTGTACTTATTCAACACATAGAAAGCACTCAGCATCATTGCTGAAGAGAGGAACGACTGAGTGGACCGTAACAGTCATCCACAGAGCATCCAAACCAGGAAAGTTGAGAACTGGGGAAAGGGGTGGGGTGGAATACAAAAGAAAGAAAGTTATTGAGAAAAATAGTGATTTAAGGAAAAGTGAAAAAGGAGGAAGGGAAGACTGCTAAGGGGAGCCAAGCAGAGGGACTGGGCTAGGGAGAAAGTGGCAGAGGACTGGCCAGGCAAGGCAGTGGACAGCAGGGACAGAGAGAGTCTAATACCAAAACAGCAGCTGCACCACAGGCTCATGCCAGCGAAGGCTTCAGCACTCAGAGGGACAGAGCCACACATAGCCTGAGATGCAAGGCCTGGCACATCCACCTGCTCACCTGCTACCTACCACCCAATCCTGCCTGGACACTGTTAACAATGGACAGGGTCCCAGCACCAGTTCTGCATCAACCCCACATGCTAGTCTTTTCTTCTGTACTCAGAGCATTCATAGTCCCTTAACAATTCATCATGAGACAGTGGCCAAGCCATCCACCTTCTGTGCACCCCACAATACATTCCAGTTTGCTGAGATCCTTTTGCAGTGTTGCACACAATGGTACGCAGGGCACCAGATGCAGCTGAAGCCCCATGCACTGGCACAACTGCCACATTTGGAATCGTGACAGCATGACCTTCTCAGGGCCTTTGAAATTGGCAAACCCACAGCTGGGAGAAGGCTTGGGATGGCAATGAGTTCCGCCTGCTTTGACAGGACAGGTTACAGCAGATGCTGTTGTATTTTATTGTGTGGCAAATGGATGTGACATGGGAGGAGAGGAAAATAGAACCTGGGAAAGGGCAAGCGAGTCTTTCTGGGCGGCCCCAACAGATGGGGCCATATATAACGAGATAACACAGGTTCCAATCCCAGAGCCAGCTACTCAGGCGTGACTTCCTTCTTAATGGAAAAAGTAGAAATTCTCCTTGAAATGAGAACTACAAGGCAGACATATGTGCCCAAGGAGAGCTTGAGGATTGAATGGCCCCACAGGGCTCTTTGGGGAGCCAGCAGTTTCTACTGAAAATGCCACCGCAGGTGGAGGCGGACTCCTGGTTACCTGCTCAGACTGGATGAGAAACAAACCTGAGAATTCTGTGTGCATTTTCCATAGGCTCAGGGAGACCGCATCTCTGATTGATGTCATTTTGGGCAGCTGTCTCCTTGGAGCTATTATTTCTCCAATTTTCTTTTGCCAGAAAAACAACTAAAGAGCTCCAGTACCCCCACTTCCCTGGAACATTTTTTTTTAGAACGTATCCATAAAATTCTATCTTTAAAAAGGAGTTGCTCAGTTTTCAACATGTGGATAATTGATTTGTTACAACTCACAAAAGAGCATTTGTCATTTTGCAACAACCAAGACCAACGTGCTTCCTCCAGAGATGAGCGTGGAAGCACTTGACTTATTGCTGCCATTAAAGTGAAGTGTTCGGCTGATTATTTGGTATTTCAGAATTCCTTATAAATCGCCGCCTTATTTTGGTGGCTACAATTTTAAGAAGAGATGCTTGATTTAGTGGCAGCAACAGGGAGGATGGGGATAGAGAGGGAGGGGCTGGCAGGAGGAGCAGCAAAGGCAAGAAGCTCAATAAACATACAATTGGAAACATCCGTCTGGTACATTGCCCTCTTCTCCATAACTTGCAGCTCAAGTGATATGCCTACACCTAGGAAATTTTCATTGTTGGGCCTTTGTCAGAAAAAATATAAGGAGAGGAAGGGGCCCGGGCTCTTTGCAGTGTGGGATGTGCCACTGCCCTCGGGGTTCTGGTTTCCTGCTAGTTGGGGGTAGAAGAGAGTAGAGCTCCAAAGTGAAGTTCATCCTATAGTAATGCATGGGCAAGCCATGAGATCTGGGCCCATGTTCACAGAGGAAACAAGCAAGCAGAGGGCTGGCTCCAGCTCGACACAGCTGGATTCTGAGATGCAACGAAGTGGAAAATGACTTCTTAAGCCCCAGTGAGTCCATCAATCAACTGCATTTATTGACAGCTAAAGGGAGGCAGACCAATGCAGCAGGTGCTTGGAGGGATCCAGGAACGGTTAGACTCAATGTCTGCCCTGGGTAAACTTACAGACTAACAGAGCAGGCCCAAGTGGCATGCAGATTGTCCACCACAGATTAAAAAGCTATGCAAATTAAGTCCTGGATGTGGTCGTGCATAGGTGGCACTTGGTTCTTCACGTCTCCCCCAGCTGTAAGTTGGTATCTGAAATGTCTGTCTTGGGGAATGAAGACCTCTCCTCCCACAATGAGAGGCCAGGCTTGAATGTCAAATGCCCCAGGAGAAGGAATGTGTTGGTAGACCCTGCCTGGTAGAATATGTTCAATGCCGAATTTTTAAAGTTGGAGCATATACAGATGCCTAGGTGTCCAGAATGGTGGGAGAACCCAAAACTAGTCCCATAGGGAATATGTAAAGAAAATAGCACACTCAGCCTAGAGAAAAGAAGCGTCATGAGAGCTCGCATGGACCTGAAAGGCTGTCATGGGAAGGGGGAAACAATTTGTTTCGTAATTGCTCTAGAGAGGAGAGTGAGGACTGCTGGTGGGAAGCTGCAGAGAGGCAAGTTTCAGTTCATTCTACGCTAGCAATTAGAGCTACCTGGATGTGGAGGATTGGCACATGGTGAGTGTCCTGCCATGGGAGGAGTTAAAGGACAGTCTAGGTGGCCATGTTAGAGTCACAAATCAGAGAATCTCTGCATTCGGTGGAATGTAAAACTAGATGCAATTCAAGGTCCGTTGCCACTGTAAGATTATATGACACTGTGACCTAAATTCACACTAAAGTATGAATGGTTGGTAGGTTATTTCCAGAAAGTATATTGTACTGAAACCAGAGGAGAATTTATTATAAAAAACAATGGATATGCTAACAAAACCACATGTGCCTCTAACAGGAGAAATGGGCTTTGAAATGGATGATGACTGTGGGCGTCCATTTCAGCACTGAGACTCAGAGTGTTTAAAAGGCTTGCCCCAAAACATATAACCATTCACAGAAAGAGGGACATCTAGTTTATGAACCAGGGCCTATTTGACTTCATTACCCATGCTATTTTCCATAATGTTATAAGTAAGGTGGGACTTATAGGTATTCCTAACCTCCAGGATATTAAGTCGTGGGCTAAGGCCACATATGTGGCTTTGAACACACAGTGATGCCCAAAGAGAGTAGGGGGTGCTGTATGAAAAGACAGTAGTATAGGCTCCCATGTCCCATGCTCCATACACCCTCCACGTGCCTGGCTGAATGTGTGCATACACACACGGCCACACATACATGGCTGCACGTGTGCCTATACAGCCATATACATATACTGCTAGCCGTCTGATGAAAAGTTCCAGGGTAAAGGTGGGTTTCACTTCAGCAAGGCTGTTGTCTGTTCCCTGACAGTCTCCCAGGGTAGCATTCACTACTTTAGCAAATTCCCTAGTCTAGGGCCTGGTCCTCATCCTCTTAGGCCTAAAAACAAGATTCTGTCAGTTCCCCAGAGGAAGAGGACTCAGGAAGGCGAATTCACCCAAAGCTCACAAGGGATGGGCATCTAAACCAGTTACCAGTGTATTCATTTGCAGCCAGGGCTCTCAGTGCCAAGGCGCCTGGATATGTGAGCCTGAGCATGTCCCTTCCCCCTGGAGACAGCTTTGTACAAAGCCAGCAGGCAGCAGGCAGCAGGCAACCGGGGCACATGGAGCCAGCTCAGGGTCACTGGGAAGGACTGGGCTTCTTGGGCCAGCATGGCTTGATACTTCATCCCCCAGAAAGACAGGCTGCCAGAGGAGCAGATGGAGGCCTCGCCCTCCACTCTCCCTGCACAAGCCTCCACCTCTGCCCTTGCAGCTCTTGATGAGGGCTCCTGAAGCTGGCCAGCCCTCCTTCTGCCTGACTGTCCCCACCTCTTTCCAGAGGTTGCAGTCTCCATGTCTCGCTGCCTCTCTATGGTGGCTCTGCTAAGCTCTACCTGATCCTATCTGACCTACTTTATGGTTGAACTCTAAGAGAAGATTCCATTTCCCTTACCTCCTGATGGTTGGAGTCCTAGCACCATCACTGCCCCTCCCTACACACACCTGGAGACACCCCTCACTTGCAGGAGCAGGCGGAGGCCCTCTGCAGGCAGAGTCAGCCAGGCTGGGGAAAAGGTGCTTCAAGGGTATCATGGTCTGCTTCCTGGTGCTGCATATACTGCTGAGCGGGCCCACGCTGCAAGATCCCCTAACCCCATCCCACCAGAGAGCATCTCAGGAATTTCAGCTCCCATCGTCAGCCTGAAAGTGGGTTCCTTCGCCCCAGACCTGGGAAGGCATATGCAGCTCTGAGGCTCTTTCTGAGTCCAGTTTCCTGCATCCACAGCCCTGGAGTTTCCTCTTTCAACCACTGTCCCCATAACTAGCTGTCTTCCCTGCTGTGTATCCCAACCTCCCTCCAAACTTGAGCCCAACCCTGAGCTCCTGCAGCTGCTCCCCACAGAGCCCATTCTACTTCCTGGAGCTCCCCATGGCCTCCTGGTACCCTTTTAGAAGGGAACATTCATTCGGTTAATAACAAAACATTAGTAATAGCAAGAGCTTACCATATGCCACCAAGCACCCTGCTGAATGCTTTACATGCATTAGAATCTCATTTAATCCTCCAAACAACCCCAAGAGGTCACCCACATTTCATGGATGAGGAAACCAAGAAGCCAAGAGTAGAATCCCCAGTGTCACACAGCTAATACGTGCCAGAGCCAGAACTAGCACTCAGATCTGTCTGCCTCCAGAGCCCACGATTATAAGTGCTACCCTATCTTGCCACACCTGGGGCAGCACCCTCCGGCTAGTGACAGTACCAGACCTGCCTCACAAGGGAAGGGAGTAGTGAGAGGCCTTATCCCTTCCATCATTTGTTCAGAAGGGCTAGGAAGAAAAGCAAAAGTAGCCTAGAGGAAAGGAGTAATGGGGGTTGCTATTTAGATAGGATGATCAGAGTTTCACTCTGCCAACTGCCCCCCAACTTTAATCTGAACTATTACACTCTTCTTAGTTCTATATGTATTGCAAGAGCAGCTTTGATCTTGTTTTAGCCAAGTTGTCACCCCCTAAAGCCTTCCGACATGAAAACTCTGGAGCCATCCTGACTTGATTCTTCCATCATTATCCTGGGATAGGACCACTTACAGGCAAACCTCTTGGTACCAGTATCTGTCCTCCCTAGAACCAAGCTCTGAGGCCAGGACAGCTTTTGGCAAGCTGTGCCTGTGCCCTGGCTAGTTTGCTTTCTCCCATGGGCCCCTAGCTCCCCAGCTCACAAACTTTGGGGCTTTCTGCACCCAGGCTGCCTCTTGCAGTGCCTCCCCATTATGCTTGGAAAAAGCTCCTTCCATCCCATGGTTCATTGACGTGCATCCAAAAAGAGGAAAATTGCAATGAGAGAGAGAGAAAAAAAAAACTAGCTACAGTTTTAAGATTTCCTGGCATAATTCAAAGGAAGATTATGCTAAGTATGGGGAAAAAATCTTTTCAGCAAAGGAACATCATTAGAATTTTCCACATCATTTAAGCCTCTGTGATGATTTAAACCAGTGGATTTCTTAAAATAATAATAACACTAATAATATGACTACCATTCTAAAAGCACACAAAACATGGTTAAGCAAATGCTTGGGAAGCTGCTCACCATGGCTTTTGATGGGTCTTTTTTCCCTTTCAATACCGATAGGAACTGACAATCACGATTTCCTAAGTAACTACCATGAAAAGGGAATTGGCCAGAAAACCTTGCCTATGGGACTGTAGCATGCACAGGAGAGAAGTTGAGAGGAGCCACGATTAGACAATTAGGAATGGCAAGACTGTTCAACAAATATATTTTGAGTACCTACTGTATGCCAGGACCTGTGCTAGGCATTTATGATACAAATTTCTAAAAAGAAGAAAAAAAAAGACCTGGTCCCTGGCCTCAGACAGCTCCCAGTCCAGTAGGGGTGATAGAATGGTGAGCCAGCCACTACAGCATGGTAAAAGTTCAGGGTACCTTTCATACGCACACAGCCAGCAACTCTAGAGTTCAAACTCCAACTTGTTGGTTCACTTGGGAGAGTCATCGAATCTCTCTGTGCCTCTCTTTCTTCACATAGAAAATAAGGATAGCAGCGATGAGCTGAAATACATAAAAGGGCCCAGAAGAGTGCCTGTCACGAGCTGTATGTACTGGCCACTCTTGTTATTGTGGGCAGGACACCCAAGCTAGATGGGAAGTTAGCCCAGCGGAGAAGGTGGGGAGTGGAGGGAACGGCATGGGCAAAGCAGAGGCATCAATGGTAGCTTGTATGTGAGTTGCTCTGTCCCTGGGATGATGGAAGATGAAATTTGGAGAGAAGGATAGTAGCAGATACAGTAGGGAGGTACAAAGGGGTCGCCCAATAGGGAATCTCTGTCATGCTTGAGTGTTTTATTTACATGTTGAAAGCTGGTGAAGGATTTTAAAGAGAGAAGCAACAGAATCAGATCTGCAGCCTAGAAGAGAGCTTACCCTGGGGAAAGGCCGGACGGGGTCTGGGGCTCTCACTGGCAGAGGCAGACACAAACTTCCTCTCGGGAAACCATGAGGATACAAAAGTAGGATGGATCAAAAGGAGGAATCAAAAGATATTTAGGATTTCCAGTTCAAGATGGTGGTTTGAAGACATGTGTTTTTATCTCTGCTCCCTCCTGAAACCCCACTAAAGCAACAGTAAATGATATATACATCCCAAGGACAAAGATTAAAGGTGAAGAGTCAATAGCAATAAACTTTCAGAAACCTAGAAGCAAACCATCACTTGGTGGTTGACAAGCAAGCCCAAAGATTCAACTGGATTCAAGCTGAGTATGGTCAACAAAGCCAAAAACCACAGGATCTGCCCCCACAGAAGTCCCAAAGGGCAATAACGGTCTCAAATGGGAACATAGCTGGAGGTCTATTTATGAGGCAGAGACCCAGCCCCAAGCTGGAGGACTGTCCATCCCCACTGGAGCACCCTCTCTAGCCTCTAGGGCAGTACTGCCCATAGAATTATACTGCAAGCCACATACATAATTCTAAATGTTCTAGTATCCACATTTTTAAAACTAAAAAGAAACAGGTAAAATTAACTTTAATATTATGGTTGAACCCAATATATACAAAATGTCATTTCAACATGTAATCAGTATAAGAAATTACTGATGAGATCATTTACATTTTTTCATTTCAAGAAGTATGTATTTTACGATTATAGCACATCTCCAATTTTCATTAAAAATACTTGATCTGTTGTTAGATTTCATAAAATCTACAGTTGAAAAAGTAGATCCAGATACCCAGTTTGTTCCAGAATATGTAAAAATTTTTCTATACTGAATAGATTATATATTTTGAAAAGTAAATTGATTTAATTTTTTTTTTTTGAGACAGAGTCTCGCCCTGTCACTCAGGCTAGAGTGCAGTGGCACAATCTCAGTTCACTGCAACCTCCACCTCCTGGGTTCAAGCGATTCTTCTGCCTCAGCCTCCTGAGAAGCTGGGACTACAGGTACCCGCCACCATGCCTGGCTAATTTTTGCATTTTTAATAGAGATGGGGTTTCACCATTATTGGCCAGACTGGTCTCGAACTCCTGACCTCGTGATCCACCTGCCTCGGCCTCCCAAAGTGCTGGGATTACAGGCGTGAGCCACCGTGCCTGGCCAAAATTAAAATTTTTAAGTTTAGTTCCTCAGTTGCACTGGCCACATTTCAAGTGCTCAATAGCCCCCATGTGGCTAGTGGCTATTGTACTGGATGGCAGCACAGCAAAATTACCCCACACTGAGGCCTAAGCGTGGTGAACCCAACCATAAACACACAGAGGAGGATCCCCAAACATGTGAGGAATGCCTCTAGCCTGGATACAGACGAAAGCAGATGGGGAAAAGCAATTTGAGAAAAACAGAGACTATACAGGGAAAAAACATCAAAAAATCTATTGCTATTAACCCTGGGGAAGTATCTAAAGATTTTGAATTTGTTAGATTAGAACAGCATACTATTAAAAAGCAATGTTCAGAAGACAACACACAAAAAGCACTCTTAGAAAGTAACAGAAACCTGTCAGCAGAAATGAAAGATTCAATACAAAAGCTGGAAGATAAAATTAAATAGATGACCCAGAAAGCACAGCAAAAAGATAAGGAGACGGAAAATGAGGGAGAGAAAAGATTTTAAAAACTAAAAGATCAACTCAGACAACCCAGTCGCTGAAAAATAGGAATTCTAGACGTAGAAAGGATAAAATGGTAAAGAGAGAAACACTAAAAATAAGTTCAAAAAAATATTCTGGAGCTGAAGGACATGGATTTCTAGAGTGAAAAGGCCCATTGAGTACCCAGCACAGTGGATGAAAATAGCCACTCATATGGTTTGGATGTTTGTTCCCTCCAAATCCTTTGTTGAAATGTGATTCCCAGAGTTGGAGGTAGGGCCTGGTGGGAGATGATTGGATCACAGGGGTGGATCCTTCACAAATGGTTTAGCACACCATCCCCTTGGTGATGAGTTTTCGCTCAGTCCATGTGACATCTGGTTGTTTAAGGGAGATTAGGACCTCCCCCTTCTGTCTCTCTCTCTTTCTCTTTTTAATTATTTTTTCTTAGTCTATTGTGTGTTGCTAACCCCTTCTCTCTTTCTTGCTTTCCCACTCATCATGTACCATACCTACTCCTACTTCATCTCCACCATGAGTAAAAGCTCCCCGAGGCCTCACCAGAAGCTAAGCAGATGCCAGTGCCGTGCTTCCTGTACAGCCTGTAGAACCATGAGCCAATTAAACCTCTTTCCTTTATAAATTACCCAGTCTCAGGTATTCCTTTATTGTGGCACAAAAACAGACTAATACAGTCAGTCACTCTAAAGCATATATAGAAGGGAAATTTCAGAACCCTGGGGGCAAATAAAATACCCTAGGAGCTCACAAAGAGAGTAGAGGGAAAAGATTACAAATAATGGCCCAAGCACTTAAAACCCAGCTAATGAACCCTCCAGGGGTGCAGATAAACAGCTAGTAGCATAGCTGGGACATAGGTGTCCTTCAGAAAGATGCCTCTTGGCAGGTAGTAATGTCACCTTCCTCAATACCTTTCTGGTAGGTTGAGGAAATGGAAGAGCGCAGAGAGGGATGTTAGCTTACCAAAATGTAAGTCCTTCATCAGACCCCTGGGCATTTATAACCCTTTCACATGAAATACAAAAAATTCTCAGGCCCACAATCATACAAAGTAGTTGTGATTTTAGTATTCATTGACTGAGAAAACACAATTCCAAAATACATCCCTGAAGCAACTACTGGTCTTAAGTATTTTCTTGTTCAAAAGAGCATCTATATATATTTGAAATATAAGTGAATACATAATTTCAAAATGTACTGGTTTATAGGCAATGCTTGGTGAGTGTGCAGATCCATGGAACTCTTTGCAATAAATCCTCATTTCCCAACTATCAGGGTCCAAGGTCCACTGCTGGAAAACATTGATCCAAACTATGAGGTATAGGATACTCTGCAATAGCAGAGAAATACTGCTACCCCTCATGAGGTCAAACTATTAATAGATATTACCAAGATCATCACAGAATGGAAATCTTTCAGGAGGAAGAAGGAGAAGGCCCCAAGATTCTATGGGAAGATCCAGGTCTTTATCTTCATCTCCTCCTGCATACAGTTTGCCATCCATCCCTGCAAGCACCAAAGGCATCTAAGTGTGTGGTATCAGAGCTCTCTCCCCAGTCTCCTAACAATTATCCTTGTCCCTCCACCCCTGCCCCACTCCAGTGAGCAATCCAATATGTGCCAGGCTAGGTGCTACATACTTTAGTATATGCCATCTCTTATTGTTTAATCTTTACAACAACCTCGTGGAGTGGATATTAATATCCTCATTTTAAATAAGGAAACTGAGGATCAGAGAAGTAAACTGCTTTGCCCAAGGTCACTTAGCCAATAAATAATGGAGTTAGGATCCAAATCCAGATCCTGTATGGTATAAATTTTCTTTTCACCCTAACACATTGCCTTTTCTCCTTCTGAAATATAGAATTGCTGTTGAGAGATGGGATAGAGGTAGGGGGTGGGTGGTAATCATCCTGTAAGCTGGTTCCAGGCAGAAGGAACTCCTCCTAATGGTATTTCCATAATTAGAATGAATTTTTTCTGATAGTTATAATTTAGGCAATTGCAGTGACATTCAGCTGAAACCTGGCATGCAAGATGTTCATTTCTCTTAAAAGTTCACTTTTAATTGGCCCCAGTTCTTTCCAAGTCTGGAAGAAGTGCAGAATGTATTCTTCTGATGTTTCCCATGTTGAAGTTTATTTGACACCAGCACTCAATCCCTGGAGTTTATCCTGAAGTCTCTGGTAAGAGACAGGACAGGGAGGACTACATAAGAAAGAAAGAGAAAGGGAGAAAGAAAGAGAGAGAGAGGCCTTGTCAGAGATGGGAACTGCTCCTAGAGAGAACATTATTCCCAAAGGGACTCTACAAGTTCAAGCACATTCTATATGCCATATGAAGTAGAAAATGCCTGAAGATGAGACTTTGCTCCCTCATTCTGTACAGATCTCCAGGAATACATGGGCTACAATCACGGTGCTCCACTTAGTCAGTCTGGCCAGTCTTAGCTGGATCTTCCACTTGAATAGAATCCTCAGGAGAAGCTGAATTATGTCTGGTCAAGTGAGAGGACAATTAAAGCAATACTCTTCTAGAATTCCTGTTTTGTTTGTTTCTTTGTTTGTTTTGTTGTGTGTGTGTGTTTTTTTAATTATACTTTGAGTTCTCAGATACATGTGCAGAACGTGCAGGTTTGTTACATAGGTATACATGTGCCATGGTGGATTGCTGCACCCATCAACCTGTCGTCTACATTAGGTATTTCTCCTAATGCTATCCCTCTCCTAGCCCCTCACCCCCTGACAGGCCCTGGTGTGTGATGTTCCCCTCCCTGTGTCCATGTGTTTTTACTGTTCAACTCCCACTTATGAATGAGAACATGCGGTGTTTGGTTTTCTGTTCCTGTGTTAGTTTGCTGAGAATGATGGTTTCCAGCTTCATCCATGTTCCTGCAAAGGACATGAACTAATCCTTTTTTATGGTTGCATAGTATTCCGTGGTGTATATGTGCCACTTTTTCTTTATCTAGTCTATCTTGATGGGCATTTGGGTTGGTTCCAAGTCTTTGCTATTGTAAATAGTACTGCAATAAACATACTTTTTTTTGGTTTGTTTGTTTAAGGCAAGGTCTTTCTCTGTCACCCAGGAGAGAATGCAGTGGCACAACCATGGCTCATTGCAGTCTTGACACCCCAGGGCTCAACTGATCCTCCCACCTCATTTTTTTTCTTTTTCTTTTTGTTTTTTGTAGAGACAAGGTCTCCCTATGTTACCCAAGCTGGTTTCAAATTCCTGGGCTCAGGCAATCCTCCCACCTCAGCCTCCCAAAATGCTGGGATTACAGGTGTGAGCCACCATACCCAGCCAGCCTCTAGAATTCTTAATGCACTTCTGGGCCTTAGGAATAGCCCAAATCCCGAGGAGTCCTGGAATTTGCATTAAATAAAGAGAGAAAAACCAGGGAACCAGAGTAGTATGGTAGAGAGAACAAAGGGTGAAGTGGAGCCAGAAGATGTAGATTTAAGTTCCACTGCTGCTCTGCCATTTGCTAGCTATGTAACTTCCATAAGTCTCCATTTCCCGGGACAAATGATTGAGTTAATAATCCCAAGATTATCATGAGTACTAAATGTGGCATTATATGTAGACTAGATCAAACTACTATTTCTGGTACATAGCAAACTAGGTATTCTGACAAACCCTCCAACTACCCTAAAGTATAGAAATAATTGAGTTAAGAAAAAAGTAAACAATTTTCAGAGGCCAAAAACTAAGTAAAGGCAGAAAGCCTAGAGAGAATGTTGAAATCAACTTTCCTTTGTGGGCATTTGCCAAACCCAGGTGACCATGAGCTTCAGTATTCATGACCTAGCAGTTTATAGGAAACAAGAGACATAGACTATGGCCCATCTAAACTGGAGAGTCTAATAGGAGAACCACCACCTGTGCATAAAGCTAGGAACTCAAAGTGCTATATTCTCAATGTAAGGCTGAAGTTGAAATAACAGCCTACCCTCTCACAAGAGGGAACAGCAAAGAAAGTTGACTACCTCAGAACCTGGCTACTAGGTGGACAGAACAAAAATATCTGAGAATTGCAACTACAAAGTCAGGCCATAATGGGGATTTGAAGCTCAAATTGATATTACCCAGATTGCCCATAAAACCTCAAGCTTGAAACAGTTCCAGTTTAATAGTGCCCCAGGAGGCTACTGGAAACAAACACAAATTCTTTCTAGAGAAGCTCATTTCCAATCCAGGCCTCAAATAATTCCTATAAAGTTAAAAAAGATGTGTGTTTATACTCAAAAAAGCCTAACACACAAGGAAACATGATACCGTGAGCAAAAGCCAGCAGAAACAGCACCAGCCTCATCACACCCATAAAGACTTCAGATATTAGAATTATCTGACGTAAAATATAAAATGTTTGATATGTTTAGAAATAAAAATGAGAAATCAATAGTGAACTATCAACATGACCAAACAGATTTGAAAAAAGAACCAAAGATATCATCTACAAACAAAAAATGTAATAATTGAAATCAAAAGTCAATGAATGGAGGTAACATTATTAGATATACCTAAAGAGAGAGATTTTGTCAACTCTAAGGCAAATTTTTAAAAATACCCAAAAATGCAATATAGAATTTAAAAAATTGTTTGAAAATATGAAAGAGGTCAAGAGACATTGAGGCTAAAGTGAGAAGGTCTAACTTACATCTAACCAAAGTTTCAAAAGAAGAAGAGAGAGATGTAGAGGAGAAATATTATTCGAGGAATGAATGGCTGAGATTTTTCTGAGACTAAAAAGACATTAATCTTCAGATTAAGTGAATTCCAGGCAGAATAATTTTTTTAAAAATCCATCCCTAGGCCAGGCGCAGTGGCTCATGCCTGTAATCCCAGCAGTTTGGGAGGCCAAGGTGGGCGCATTACCTGAGGTCGAGAATTGGAGACCACCCTGACCAACATGAAGAAACCCTGCCTCTACTAAAAATACAAAATGAGCCGGGCATGGTGCCATATGCCTATAATCCCAGCTACTCAGGAGACTGAGGCAGGAGAATCAGTTGAACCTGGGAAGGGGAGCCGAGATCGCGCCATTGTACCCCAGCCTGGGCAACAAGAACAAAACTCTGTCTCAAAAAAAAAAAAAATTATCCCTAGACAAGGGCCAGGTACTGTGGCTCCTGCCTGTAATCTCAGGACTTTGGGAGGCCAAGGCAAGTGGATCATTTGAGGTCAGGAATTAGAGACTAGCCTGACCAACATGGTGAAACCCCGTCTCTACTAAAAATACCAAAAAATTAGCCAGGCGTGGTGGCATACACCTGTAATTTCAGCTACTTGGGAGGCTAAGGCATGAGAATCACTTGAATCCAGGAGGCAAAGGTTGCAGTGAGCCAAGACTGTGCCACTGCACTCTAGCCTGGGCGACAGAGTGACACTCCGTCAAAAAAAAAAAAATCCATCCCTAGATATATCACAGTAAATCAAAGGCAAAGAAAATGTCTTTAAAAGGACCAGGAAAAAAAGACAAATAACAACCTAAAGACAATGGAAGAAAGTCTTCATATGCTGAGAAAAAAATAAATTGTACACCCAGCAAAATTTCACCCATCAAGACTTGGGGTGAAATTTTTAGAGACAGGTGTTATCAGAAGACCCTCAGTATGCCAGCTATCAATTTATTGTCTCTCAGACACAAATTTATCCTTCTGCTCTGCTCCTGTATACCCCTATACAGAAGCTTTGTGTGATAGTCTAAGTTTGGCCAGGCACAGTGGTTCATTTCTGTAATCCCAGTATTATGAGAGGTCCAGGTGGGAGGATTACTTGAGGCCAGGTAAAGGTAGAGAGAAGGTCTTTAAATATTTTTTCTTTGCCAGCTGGCATCACATTAAGCTGGTATCATGTTATGGTCAATAGAATGTACTGGAGGGATATTGCAGGATATAGGGATTTTCCTTCCTGATTCCAATTCCCGACCTCCCAGAAAGCTCCGTGAGGAAGCCCAGCACCAGCCTCCTCCAGTGCATGGCAATCAGCATCACCCAGCAGACAACAGCTTCCTCCAACTACTCCCTTTGGTGGTTTCATGGTGGAGCACCTCTGGCAATAGCTCCTGATGAATAGCTTTCCCTGGCAACCTAGAGGACATATTTTTAACAAGTTCTTCCAGTGTAGAAACAGCAATTTTTCTGCCATTCAGTGAGCCACAATCATGCTTTTTTCCAACAAGTTCTGGGTCTCAGCCCTGTGGAGCTCATTCCTTGGATGCTCTATCTCAGCTTGTAGGAGTGGTGATTGCTTTCTATAGCTGCTATTCCTCTTAAAGTTCTCTTTACTACTTACCACCAATCCCTTGTTACTGCATTCCCCCATTATAGTTAATTATTCTTTGTATTAAACTTTCCCTGCATGAATTAATGTGTGATTTCTTTCTCCTGATTGGACCTTGGCTGACATATTCACTAAAGAGCATCTTTCATGCAAAGAAAAATAATCACAAATAGATATAGAATGCAAGAAGAAATGATGACTAAAAAGCAATAAATATGTAAATCTAAAAAATGCACGCTGATTTTCTTTTTAAATTTTTAAATACTTTTTTCACAAACACAATGTTTTAGGATCATTTTTCTGTTTTATATCTTCCTATGCCTTGGAATATATTCCTATTCCAAGAAATTCCACCTTTGGTCCTCTCCTCCTAGCAGAGCCAAAATGATGGCATGATGAAGCATAAACTTTGGAGTCAGATAAACCAAGCTATAAATCACAGCTCTGCTACTTGCCAGCTATGTAACTTGAGAGAAATTCCTTAACCTATCTAAGTCTGTTTCCTAACTCACCCAGTTGCCATGAGACTTAACTGAGATAACTGATATGAAAGTGCCTGGAACATGGTAGGTTCTCTATTTCTTTTGAAGAAATCATTTTGAAGAGACACTTTCCCCCAGAGATCTCTGAATTCCTCTTCTAGTCATAAAACTTTCTTTCCTCCAGAGGAGCACCATGCTCTTGAAAGGATTCTTCAATGTTCTCTTCCTAATGGGTTTATTTAATTAGCTGATGTCTGCACATAACTCTGAAGAAAAATGCTGATCTAGCTCTCTCCATCAGCTGACTCTCTTCCCTACATAATGGACTTCTAAATTTTTAAATCTGAGCCCTAGGTATCTACTGGCTCTAATGCTGTAAGGAGATCCAGGAGAAACCAACAGTTCTGAGCCAAGGATAAAGTGGCAAGGCAAGTTAATGCTTACACATGCTCTAAGGATATTTGCTGTGCCATGAGTTTTAAGTCAGCCCATCTTTGCTAGCACTGATTAAGCATTTTGTAATATACAGGGCTGGTGGGTTGGAGAGTTTGGTATCAATACTCTTCTCCAAGCCTATAACGTAATCTGGATATCAGCCAACTCTGCTAACCTACCCACCATGTGTTTCCATCTAGCTAGTTTGAATGAATACAGCTAGATCCCATATTCAGGATTCACAACCACAGTTATGCAGCCACTCAGATATTACTTTGTTAGTGACACAAACTGAACATTCTGTGTGCAAAGCCTAGCATGAGGACCTGAATGGGACAAGTGGAAAATTTATCTCTGCCTCCTGGGAGTTCATTCAAGAAAGAGCAAGTAAACTCAAAGTTTCACAATCTTAGAACCAAGATAAAGTCCTCAGAAGTTGTCAAGTGCCATCTGCTTCCTAACCCAGGACTTTCAGCCCCTGCTTAAACATTTCCAAACATGGAGAGTTAACATTCTCCAGGGAATGGAGTGTAGCTAATATTAGAAAGTTCTTCTGCTCTTGCAGTCGAAAATTTTCTTCCATGCAGAGGATACAATGCCAATCCCCAGAGCAAGCGGAGAGGCCAGTATCTGAACTACAGATGTGTGAGGTAATTGGAGTGTCCCATGACTGGCATTCATAGGAAAGTATTCAGTGAATGCTTCATGGCAGAGGCAATCATTATTCACTCGAGTTGGGACCTTCCACTGATGTCATTTGAATCCAAAATCTCTCCCCAGAGAGGAGGACTTTCTCTTGTGGGGAGATATAGTAAACATACTTTCTTCTATTTCTCCTGCTATGTGTAACTAAAAACCTTGATATTATTTTTTTTAAAAAAAAGAAAGAAAGAAAAGTCTGGCAGATAGAAGTAGGCAGATGAGTAGAGACTTTGGAACTAAGGAATTACACGGTGATGAGTTCCCTGGATTTCATTTTTGTTTCACATATCCTAGACATGGAGCTAAAGAAGTGAGCAACTGGAAAATGCCAAGAGGTGCAGACCAAAAAAAAAAAAAAAAAGAAAGCCTCAACAGAAAAGCCTATTCTTTCTAGATAAAGGATCAGAAAAGGAACATCCTAGTAACACAGAAAACTTTTAGACAATAACCTCTCCACCCCAACCAAACACCACATGAGACAATCTGTGGCCTCATCAACACCCATGCCAGCAAATGTTGAGAGGGGAGCCTAGACTTCGTTCATGTGAGATTGTTAACAAGGCACCCATATTAGTCAGGGTTCTCCAGAGAAACAGAACAAATAGACTTAAGACATGTAGATATTTTTTGGTTTATACAATTAAGGAGGCTGAGAAGTCACACAATCTGTCATCTGTAAGCTGGGGAACCAGGAAAGCTGGTGCTATGATTCAATCCAAGTCCAAAGGCCTGAGAATCAGGAGCTCTGGTGTCCAAGGGCAGGAGAAGATGGATGTCCCAACTCAAGGAGAAAGAGAGAAAATAGTGCTTCCTCTGCCTTTTTGTTCTATTTAGGCCTTCAGTGGACTGGACGATACCTGCTCACATTGGTGAAGGCATATCTTCTTTGTTCAGTCTACCAATTTAAATACTAATTTTTTCTGGAAATGCCCTTACAGACACACCCAGAAATGATGCTTTACCAGCTATCTGGGCATCCCTTAGCCAAGTTGAGTTGACACTAAAATTAATCATTACAGTACCCTAACATCCAGGCATGATGATATCAAAAGATAAGGAGGGAGCTGGGACTTATGTCCCTGCTGGATAGTAATGAGGCCAACTACCTCTCCCTCCTGCAGTGTCAGTGGAGACCACACTGGGATTCTGGACCTTCACCCCCACCAAGCAGTAATAGGGCATCTTTCCACTATTCACTGGAGTGGTGTCAGAGGAGGCCTAGTGGAGAATAAAGACTTTCACCATAGCCCAGCAGCAACAAGGTCACCCCATAGGGTGTCAACAGAGGCTAAGTAGGAAACCTATACTTCTACTTCCACCTAGCAGTAATGAGGCAACAGTGCCTTCCCCAGAAGGGATTGAATTTAAACAGAAGATCTGAGTACTATTTAGAGCCTTATAATTTTTTAAAGTACAAGTTTCTATTGAAAATATCTTGTCATATCAAGAACCAGAAAATCTCAAACTTAATGAAAAAAATACAATCTAAAGATGCCAACCCCAAGATGGAAGAAATGTTAGAATTATCTGACAAAGATCTTAAAGCAGCTGTGAATTTTTTTAATACATTAATGAGAAATTACTAATATGCTTGATGAAAATATTGGAAAACTCTTAGCAAAGAAATAAAATGTTTCAGAAAGGATGTAGAAGATATAACAAAAAACCAAATGAAAATCTGAGAACTAAAAAATACAATACCTATAATAAAAATCTCAGTGGATGGGTTCAACAGCAGAATGGACAGAGGGAAGCAATTAGTGAAGTAGAGGACAGAACAATAGAAATTTTCCAATCTGAAAAATAGAGAGAAAATAGACTGAAAAAAGTATGAACAAACTTTAAGAGCCTGTGAAACTGTGACAAAACATCTAACATTCATGTCACTGGAGTCTCAGAAGGAGACTACAAGAGTAGAGGTATGAAAAAGTATTCAAAGAAATAATGGCTGGCTGGGCGTGGTGGCTCACGCCTGTAATCCCAGTACTTTGGGAGGCCGAGGCGGGCAGATCATGAGGTCAGGAGATTGAGACCATCCTGGCTAACATGGTGAAACCCCGTCTCAACTAAAAATACAAAAACAATTAGCCGGGTGTGGTGGCAGGCACCTGTAGCCCCAGCTACTTGGGAGGCTGAGGCAGGAGAGTGGTGTGAACCCAGGAGGCGGAGCTTGCAGTGAGCTGAGATCACACCACTGCACTCCAGCCTGGGTGACAGAGTGAGACTCCGTCTCAAAAAAAAAAAAAAAAAAAAGAAATAATGTCTGAAAACTTCCCAGATTTGGCAAAAGATATAAACTTACAGACTCAAGAAGCTGAGTGAATCCCAAACAGGATAAACCCAAAAAAATTTACAACGAGATATACTATAATTAAAATTCTAAAAACTAAAGACAAAAAAATTGTTTGAAAACAACAGGAGAGAAATAACATCTTACATATATGAGAAAAGCAATTTAAATGACAACAGATTTGTCATCCAAAACTATGGAGGATGAAAGAAAGTGGCATAACATTATTTTAAGTGCTGACTTTAGAAAACAATTATCATCCCAGAATTTTTTATATGTTAAAAATATTCTACAGGGATGAAAAGGAAATCAAGACATTTTTAGGTAGAGGAAAACTAAGAGAGTCTGTCACCAGCAGATCTATCCTCAATAACTAAAGCGTTTTTTTTCTTTTTTATAGAGACTGGGTCTTGCCATGTTGCCTGAGCTCATCTTGAAATCCTGGGCTCAAGTGATCCTCCTGCCTCAGCCTCCCAAAGTACTGGGATTATAGGCCTGAGCCACCATTCTTGGCCAAGAGTCTTCCCTAAACAGAGAGGAAATAATAAAAAGAGGAATTCAGGAACAACAGAATGAAAAAAGGGACATGATAAGCAAAAATATAGATAAGTACAATAGAGTATCTTTCTCCTCTTGAGTTTTCTAAAATATGCCTGAGAGTTGAAGCAAAAATTATAACACTGTCTAATGTGATTCTAAATATATGTAGGTGAAATATTTAAGACAATTTTATTATAAATGGGAAGAAGTAAAGAAACATGAAGGGAGGTGAGGTTTCTACACATTACTCAAAGTGATAAATAATGGTACCAGTAGACTGTGAGAGTTATGTGTATATAATGTAGTACCTACATTTGGCAACCACCAAAAAAGTGACCAAAGAGATATATTAAACAACACTGTAGATATCAAAATGAAATTCTAAAAAACATTCAAGTAGCCTACAAGAAGGCAGGGAAAGGAAAACAGAAAAATGAAAGATGGCAAAAACAAACAGAAAACAAAAAACCAAATAGTAGACTTAATTCCAACATATCAATAATTACATTAAATGTGAATGCAGTCAAACTACATCAAACGAAAAACACAGATTGTCAGAGTGGATTAAAAAAATGTATCTCACATATGTTGTCTATAAAAGATTCACTTCAAGTCTAATTATATAGGTGGGGCGCAGGAAATGTATAGAAAAAGATATATGAACGTTAAACAAAGGAA
Organism: Hylobates moloch; assembly: GCF_009828535.3. NCBI lineage: Eukaryota > Metazoa > Chordata > Mammalia > Primates > Hylobatidae > Hylobates > Hylobates moloch. The sequence continues at coordinate 36,668,852 of NW_026652286.1, forward strand.
AGCAAAAGTGACTATATTAGTATTAGAGCAAAAAGCAAAATTATCAGAGACATTATGAATGACAAAAGGATCGTCCTATTGAGAAGATGTAGCAATCCTAAGTGGGTACGCACCAAAAAACAGAGCAGCAAAGTATATGAGGGCAAAAGCTAACAAAAATGAAAGGAGAGGCCTGGCGGGTGGCTCACCCCTGTAATCCCAGCACTTTGGGAGGCCAAGGCAGGCGGATTACCTGAGGTCAGGAGTTAGAGACCAGCCTGGACAACATGGTGAAACCCCATCTATACTAATAATGCAAAAATTAGCTGGGCGTGGTGGTGAATGCCTGTAATCCCAGCTACTCGGGAGGCTGAGGCAGGATAATCACTTGATCCCAGGAGGCAGAGATTGAAGTGAGCCAAGATTGTGCCATTGCACTTCACACAAGAGTGAAACTCTGTCTCAAAAAAAAAAAAAAGATGAAACAGACAAATGCAAGATTATAGTTAGAGATTTCAACACCCCATTCTCAACAAGTTATACGAAAAGTAATCAGAAAAAGTGATTAAGAACCTAAGAACACTATTAACCACAGAAATCTAATCAGCATTTACGGAACACTCATCCAACAATAGCCACATACACAGTTTTTTCAAGTGTCCATAGAACATATACCAAGATTGATCTTATCCTTGGCCATAAAATAAACATAAACAATTTCTAAAAATTTAAATCATACAGAGTATGTTCTCTGATCACATTGAAATAAAACTTAAAATCATTAACAGAAAGGTAAGAGGAAAATCTCCAATCACTTAGAAAATAAACAATACATTTCTAAATAATCAATAGATCAAAGAGGAAGTCTCAAAAAATTAAAAATACACTAAAAAAACTAAATAAAATAAAAATAAAACTATCAAAATTTGTGGGACACAACTAAACCAGCACCAAGAGAGAAATGTCTATAAGTAAATGCTACCCTAAAGAAGTGGAAAGTTCTCAGATCAATCACCTAAACTCCCATCTCAAAAACCTAGAAGAGGAAAAGCAAAATAAACCCAAAGCAAGCAAAAGGAAGAAAATAATAAAGATAAAATCAGAAATCAGTGATATGATATTAAGACAGTAAACCAATAGATAAAATCAATGAAACGAAGATCTGGTTCTTTGAAAAGATTGTAAAATTCACAAACCTCTAGCAAGGGACAAAGATAATAAAGAAAGAAGACATAAATTACCAACATTGGGAATTAAACAGGGGAAATGACCACAGGCCCAGCAGACATCAATGGATGATTTAAAAAAATACTAAGAACTTCACACGCATAAACTTGAAACATTAGACAAAATGAGTCAATTCCTTGAAAAACACAAATGATCACAATTCACCCAATATAAACAGACTGTTTAAATGACACTATAACTATTAAAGAAATTTAATTCATAATTTTAAAACTCACGATTGAAAATAATTTTTAAAAAGTCATAATTTTTAAAAATCTTTGGAGCCAGATACTTACATTTAATGAAAAATTAACACCAATTCTACACAAACTCTTCCAGGAAACAGAAGAGGAGGAAATACTTCCTAGTTCATTTTAGAAGCTAATATTACCCTCATACCAAACAGACAAAAACAGCACAAAAAAGAAAAAAAACAGCACAAAAAAGAAAACTACAGACTACTGTCCCCCACAAATAAAGACATAAAAATCCTTTAATGAAATAGTAGCAAATAGAATTCATGGTATTTAAAAAAAGTATACACAATGACCAAGTGTGGTTTATTTCAGAAATGCAAGGTGGGTTCAATATTAAAAATTAATCAACATAATCCACCAGATTAACAGGTAAAAACAGAAAAAAATCACATGATTGTATCAATCATGCAAAATAGCATGAGACAAAATTATTTGACACCCATTCAAAATTTAAAAAAAAAAAAGCCCTCTCAGCAGACACGAATAGGAACAGAAGGGAAACTTTCTCACCTTGATAAAGTATACCTCCAAAAACCCTACAGCTAACATTATACTTAATGGTAGAAAACTAAATGCTTTTCCCTTAAGATCAGGAACAAGGCAAGGATGTCCACTCTCACCATTCTTATCAACATAAAAACATGAAAGGCTGTATTGGAAGTTCTTACTGGTGCAATAAGGCAAGAAAAGGAAAGAGAAGGGAAGGAGAACGATAAAACTATCCTTATTTGAAGATGACATGATTGCCTATGTTAGAAATCCCAAGGAATCTACAAAATAACCCTTAGAACTAATAAGCATGTTCAGCAAGGTCAGAGGCTACAAGGTGAATAAAAACTCACCATATTTTTATATACTATGGAGGTGAACACATGGATACAGATACTCAAATATAATACCATTTATCATAACTCACAAATATAAAATATTTATAGATAAATCTAACAAAACAAATGCAGGACTTATAAGCTGAAAACTACTGATGAAAGAAACCAAAGAAGAATTAAATAAATGAAGATATTTCATATTCATGGATTGGAAGACTCAAAAAAGTAAAGATGTCGATTCTCTTCAAATTGATACACAGGCTTAATGCAATTCTTACCAAAATCCCAACAAGATTTTTGTAGGTAAAAGCACAATTATTTAAAAATTCATATGGAAAGATAAAAGAAGTAGAATAGCTAAAACAATTTTGAAAAAGAATAATGTGAAATGAATCAGTCTATCAAATTTCAAGATTTATGGCCTTGCTACTCTAATCAGATATCTGGTACTAGCAGAAGGATAGACACAGTGATCAATGGAAGGAATAGGTAACCCAGAAATAGACCCCACAAAATGCCCAAATGATTTTTGACAAAGGTGGATAAGCAGTTCAATGGAAGAAAGATTGCCTTCTCAAAAAATGGTGCTGGAGTAATTGGACATCCAAAGACAAAAAAAAAAAAAAAAGAACCTTGACTGAAGTCTCATGTGTTATACAAAAATTAACTCAAAGGGGAAGAAGCAAGCAAGTCTGAGGTGACTGCTTAGAGCAGCAGATCTTCCATCCCAATCATTTTCCAGTGCCCACCAGAAGGTCACTAGGTCCTTGGTAGCATAAGACAATGCACCTCCTGGTTACCTGGCTTTGTCCCAAAAGCCAGATGCAAGGTGAGGCCTCGGTTCCTTGGGTCAGCTTTTGGGGATATGCAGAGTAGCAGAACACCTCTGGATTATCCATTTCTCTGCTGTCCAACTGAGGCAAGATGCAGAACAAAGCCCCTCCTCCAAGGACTAAATGTTGTGGAGGTGACCTGATCCTACACAGGTATCGTCTAATTCTATTTTTCAATCCCATTAAGTCCTCCAGCACTCCCTTAGTATCAGATTCTCTGGGGCACCTAATATTTTCCCCAGCTGTGCACCCTCCTGGCATATTTCATCAAAAGTGAGCCTGATGTGGGTCTCAACCTGGTGGTCAAAGGAGTCCACCATTACAGGTCATGGCTGCTAGAAATTGTTCCCAAGAGAAAGTCTACTGACCTTTGGTGACCTTGGATCCAAGGGGGATCCAGATTGTTGTGGGCAGTTTGGGGTGCTGTAACTTGAGTAGAAGATCAGCAGGCAGCTGTGTGTCCAGGAAGTCCCAGAACCCAGAGAAAGGTGAAAGAACCACAGCTTCCTAACCTGGAGATAAGACTTGGTGCACAGTTTTTCTCTTCAGAAATCTGAGGGCTGCCATGGAGAAAGGGAATTGTGTTCTGTATGGCTCCCTGAGTGACAGCTGGGACAGCCTAAAAGAAGACACAGATAATTTTCTTTTCCCTAGAACTTCACAATCATGAAATGGGCTGCCTGGGACAAGAGCAAGATCTGGAAGTCAGTGGAGATGTTACAGCTGATGGCTTTTGGAAGGAATGTTGTGGGGCTGAAATCTTAGAGAATTTACAGACTTTCACAACAGGGGTCAAACTAGAATAGAAAATTCTATGGATCCTTCCAGCACTAAATCTATAACTCCAAGAGGCTGGACCAGGGATGAGGCCTATTAGGAAGCCAGAATCCATGCTGCAGGTAAGGGCCTTCACCCACTGACCCTAACAAACCTGAGGGTCCAGCCCTAGAGAAATCCTAGAATCAGATCCTTAGTTTCCCCAGACCCAGATACCATATTGAGAACTCCTGAAAGGGGAGGAAACCTCATCTGAGGAGAGCCCAGGTTGCTCTGCCGCCAGGACACAGGCACCTGGGCAGCTCTGAAGTGTCCTGAGTGAAAGCCCTCTATCAATCAGCCAGGTGCCATTAGAGCAAAGCCCTCTGGAGCTCTATGCAGCATCTCAACAGACCAGCTAAAACCAGTGGCTACTAAAGCCAGCTCAGATGCCCCAAGCCCAGCCTGAACCACACTGGCCTGAGCAGAGACCACCTTGTACACACCCTTGCAAGAGACATATGTTGACTTGCTGCCCAGCCTCCTAACTCTGCCATCCAGCTGGTCATTGCCTTAAACCAGAAGTTTGCAAACTTTTTCTTTAAAGAGCCTGAAAGTAAGTATTTTGGACTTCATGGGCCATATAGTCTCTGCTATAACTGCACAAAAGCACAGACACATCATGTAAATGAATGTGCATGACTGTGTTCCAATAAAACTTTAGCTACAAAAACAGGGGTGGGCCAGATGGGACCAGCAGGCCATAATTTGTCAACCCCGATCCAAACTCATGACCACATTAGCCTGACAGGCTGGATTCTCCTGGACTCTGAGTTACCTCCATCACAGAGCCCTTCCCCTCTGTGCCTGGCCAATTCTCCTGCCTCTTTGGGGACTCTGGCTCATTTGGGGCTGACAAAGACCAGAGAGCCCACCCCTGGATATCTCCAACTTCCTGATTCCTGCCATGCTACTCCTTGCCTCTTGCTGTATTCTCCAAGACACCCAGTGTCTTGCAAAGTTTCCCTCCACTCCTCTACCCATGCTGTTGCCCTGCCTGGACTGCCCTTCCCAACCCTCTTCACCAGCTGCCTCTCCCACCTTTAAGAAGCAGCTCAGCCATCTGACCTTCCAGGAGGCCTTCCTTGTACCACCTTCCCTCACTCTGCATCCCAGGCTGAGCCTAAGGCCTCCTCTTCTCCATTCTCATAATATTCCCTGCTTTCCCCATTGTTTGAATATTGTCCATTTGTTGGCCTGCCTCTCTAATTAGATTATGGATTCCTGGAGAACAAGAACAGTGCCACACTCATCTATGTGTCCCTAGAACCCATCACAGGGCTCAGCATAGATTCTCGGAAACAATTCGCCCAGTGGTGAATGTGTATCTCCTCATCTGCTCACATACCACCCTGGATCTTTGTGCAATCATTTCTCCACAACTGACTTTTGTTTCCATCCCTACCCCACCTGCATTTCTAATGCTTTCATTTAGCAATCTCCTTAGAGGTCGGAGTCATGTGCATGCTTCTTCCTCCTTCTTCTCTGGACTTCAGGAGAGTTCCATCTCTCTGCCACCTCAGCTTCCCCACAGAGGTAAGCATTTCTTTAACAGATATAAACCAAAAATAAAATTTAAAGGCCCCAACCATCTGAATGGGCTTCCTTCTCAGCCAGGGCTCTTAAATTTTAACTTGAAAGTCTGGTTCAGGCCATGAACGGAAGTGGGGGTCTGACATGCCTCATCATGCCTCTCTGGCACTAACGTCAACACAGACTTTAAGTCTGATAAGAAACATTGTACAACCTATTCTCGCTGAAGCCTGCTAGCTAAAAGCTTCATCCGCATGGTAAAATTTTGGTCTCCACAACCCCTTATCCCAACCCACACGTTCCTTTCTATTGATTCCAGGTCTTTAGACAAACTCAACCAATTGTCAACTAGAAAATGTTTAAATTTATTTATAGCCTGGAAGCCTCCACTTTGAGTTGTCCCACCCTTCTGGACCAAACCAACCTATTTCTTAAATGTATTTGATTGAAGTCTCATGCCTCCCTAAAATGTATTAAAAAAAAAAAAAAAGCTGCACCCCAACCACCTTGGGCACACGTTCCCAGGATCTCCTGAGGGCTGTGTCACAGGCAATGTGACATATTTGGCCTGGAATAAAGCTCTTGAAATATTTCACAGAGTTTGACTCTTTTCATCGACACAGAGATAATGAAGGGCTTGAAGTATTTCATCCCTGGGAATAAATAAGAACTTTTCAAACCTGGGAGCATCATTACCACTAGAAGACACTCTGCTGGCTACTAATCAAAAGAGCCCATGGATGCCAAGAGGCTGGCAGTGTAAGAAGAAGGAAAACTCAAACCTAGATCCCAGCTACAGAGAGCATAGTATTTGGGTGAGAAGTAGAAATGGTGAATTATAGCCAGGGAGAAAGCTGAAGATCCTGTTTTCTCCAGCCCCTCCTGTCTCTCAACTCTCAAGCAAAACAGCTACACGATCAGCTCTGGCCAGTCCTTGAGGTTTCCCCGAGCAGGATGGGAAGAAGGCTGGGAGTCTCGGCCCCATTAGCAGGTGGGACCCAAGAGAACTCAGGACCACTGTGTTCTCACAGACTCGTTGGCTTCCCTGAGTTCTATCATGTTAATCTAGGTCATATGACTGGGCTTCTGCCTCTGTTTCCTGCCTAGCATGTCAATTATCTGCCGGAACTGGCTGTGCCCTGAGCCTCAGTCTCCAAGGCTGCAGCATGGCTCCTGGCCTAGCTCTTCCCATCATTTCTCTGGATTCCAGGATCTGCCTCCTGTGCTCTGCTGTTACCACCCACTTGACACAGATGCAATGCCAACACACAAGAGGGGCTCATTGAAGGGCCATTCTGATCCTCTCTGGGCTCCCTGCTTTCCTGAGATGCCTGCTGCCCCTCCCCATAGGCCCCTGCACCAGATGATGCCAGCCTGCACCAGGCTCATTTCATTGGGGTACCTGGCAGCCACCACAGGAACTGGTCCAGTAACCCTACCAAGCTCCAGTCTGATCAGTTCTGGCACCTCTCCTGCCCACAGGTCTGGTCCTGCTGTACCTCCAGAGTCCTCCTACCAAGTTATCACTCTAGCTGTGCTAGAGAAGAAGAGGCAGGTAGGATCCTCCTCTTAAAGCATTTTAGGGACTGGAACTGGCCCCTCAGGAAGGAGAGTTAAATCTTTGAGCTTTGAGGCTGTACCCTAGCAGCCCCTCCCACCTAGTTCCAGGGCCTAAGGCTCTCCTGGCCAAGCCAGTGAAGAGGATTGTCATGGCTCTACCAAGGGCTGAGGGGAGGTAGCAGGTGAGGTCTGCAGGCAGAGATTCCTGAAAGAGCCCAGGAGCACCAGCTGAGATGACCTGGGGGGTCCTCCCTTGGAATAGGGTTCTGCCAGGGACTGGTTACACAGAGTGAGCTGCATCCACCTCCCCTAGGCTGGAGCGGAGTGGGAAGGTGTTGGGGACCGGAGAGTGGGCAGGAAGTTAGCAAGACCCAGGGAGGGCTTGTGTACGAAACTGCCCTTCCTGCCTCCCGCTGACCCAGCCCCTCCTCTCAGCCCAGGGCAGCTAGGTTAGAAGCAATAATTCCCCAGGAAGGGGAAGGATGAAACAACACCCAGGAATCCAGTATCACAGCCAGCATGATCTGAGAGAAGGCTGGAGAGGAGCACAGGACAGAGAAGGAGGCATGCTTCTGAGGGGCCAAGGTAGCGTCACCAAGATGCAAATGGCTGCCTTTTACTGAGCAATTTCCCAGGGCCTGGCACTGGGCTAGGAGGTTTCCAGACCTTACTTCAGCCTGACCACAACTCTTCTCTGCAGGCATACCATCCTCATTTTACAGTTGAGGGAAGGGAGGTTCTGAGAGTGACCTCTCTAAGGCAGCACATAAAGTGATGGGGTCGGAATTCAGCATTGCTCTGCCTGCCTCTGAGAGCAGCAAGACATGACCTCCCTAGAAAACATGTCCAAGAGGAAGGCAGGGAGTGGAGCCAGCCCCGGGAGGCAGGGCCGGCAGCACGGAGATGAGCAGATGGATCTGAGCAGTGTGTACCAGGCAGGCCTCCCCACGGAAGCCACTGCCTTGGGTGTGGCATGGGAGGGCAGGAGAAAGAGAAACCCCAGATCCCCAAGATAACTGGGGCAGAGGGACCAGTAGGTGGCCAGCCTCTAAGCGGGGTGTTCCGTGAGCACTGCCACCCAAAAGCAGTGCCTGAGACCAGCTGTTTGGGATCTCAAGTGTCCTGCTTTGATCTCCATCCTCCTTCTTTCCTCTCCTGTTATCTTTCTCTTCTAGAATGTTCTCCCTCCTCCTGGTGCCCTGAGTTCCTGGAACATAATCCAGACTCTGAATCCTCCTTTTGGCAGCATTTCTTCAAGTAATCTTTCATCCACGTTGATCCCCTGAAAAATGACTTCCTCATTATCCGTCTTGCAGTTTCCACTTGGCAGCCTGAATGGTAAAGCATCTGACAAGTTCAGATTCTCTCTGGTGCGATGGGAAGAGCCAGGGCTTTGGGATCAAACAGACCTGAGAAGAGGCCCAGCTCTACAACTCTCCAGCTGTGTGCCCTTGGGTGAGTCACTTGGCTTCTCTGAGCCTCAGTTTCCCCATTTGTAAACAGGTTGAAAGCACATGCCTCATGGGGTTGTTGAGAAGACCAAATGACACAATTCATCTGAGATTTTTTGCAAACTGCTATACAGGTGTAAAGCCTGTTTTGATTATTACTGTTTTTCACTGGTTCCCAGGTGGACTGAAGCTGATCTCTGGCTTGTAGGCCTCAGAGAGGCAAAGCTAAGGTCACAGGCTTAAGAGGTATCCTCAAATGCTCCTCGTCATCCCACTGGCCAAAGAAGTTACAGCATGCCCTGCAAGGCAAAAGCCCAGATATGACTGAGTCTCAAAGTGAAAGCCAAAATATAGGGGGCTCATCTCAGCTGCAGAAATATAGAAGTAAGAAAAAAATGTGCAACCTTGCTCATGATAGAAAAATGAAGATTAAAACTATATCGAGACTTGATTTCTCATCATCCAATCAGCTAAAATCCAAGTTAGACAACAAATTCTATTGGTGAAACTGAGGGGGAACAGGCAGTCTTTACATTGCTGATGGGAATGCAAAAGGTTACAGCTCCTATGGAGGAGAATTTGGCAATATCTAGAAAAACTACATAGTTATTCATCTTTTAAGCTAGAATCCCACATCTAGGAGTCAAAGGAACACTTGTAAAACACAAAAGGAAAAAAAAGTAAAGGAACGTTTATTCATTGCAGCAGTATTTATAAAAGCAAAAACTGGAAATCACCCAAACACCCTCATCCAAAGGGGACTGGTTCATTATATGATGGTGGGTCCGTGTGAAGGGGCATGAGGCACCTGCGGAAAGGAATGAAGATCTCTAAGTAATACTGTGGAGTGTTTGCTAAAATACCAGGGTAAGTGAGGAAAGCAAGCTGGAATACAGTGTATATAGTATTATTTTACCATTTATCTAAGCAAGAGGGGATATGTACACCTATTTGCCTATAGTTTTCAAAAAAAAACCCACAATGAAAGGAGAGTTGGACTCTTTATGCCCATCTTCCATTCACAGGCCACCCCTTGGCTCCATCCAGCCACTACTATAGCTATAGGTGTACTATAGCTGTGCACACCTGCAGCCTGACACAGCCTTTTCCTTGCCCAGGCTGCACTGTATATATCTCCTGCAGGTTTCTCTGAGATGTCTCAGCCACTGCTGACAACCTCTTTGGCTTAGGAGCACGCCTGGAAATTCAAGGGCATTAACACCCCCAGGGCAATCCTTGATCAACAGGGAACAAGAACACACAGGGGCTGAGGATCAATACTCCCGCCTTCCTGTCTTGGACAGGCGATCCTCAGGCACATTCTGCATGGTTCCTCAGAAGGTCCTCTGTGGGCCTCAGCCCAGTTTCCCGTTGTCATCAGCTCAACAACACCTTCTTAGCTTGGCGTTCCTTCGTTTCCCTCTTCCACAGTCTCTCATGACTGTCTCCTGGGGTCACCTCCCCAAATTAATTACCTGCACACAGCCATTGTCTCAGACTCTGCTTTGTAGAAAAACCCAAACCATGGCAAGGGGCAAACCATTAAAAAAACGTTTTTTAATGATTACCGATAGGGGCAGGATAGACTAAGGTGGAGGAAACAGGAATAGAAATTATATTTTATAAATACAGTTTACATTTTAGACTCGGGTTTTGAAGCATTTAAATATTTTACATAATTATAAAACACAATTACATTTCGAAAGGTAATTCCTAAAATTAGAAGTAAAATGAAACAAACAAATTTAAATGTGTACAATGTTGTAGGCATAATCACACAGAAAAGAACTATTCCAAGTGCCTTTAAAAGGTATTTTAAAAATAAAAAATAATCTTAAACTCTTTTCAGTAGTCACATTGTTAGTGGTAGGGTTGCTATTGCTATTCTGAGATTGTTGTGTGTATAGTTATGAGATAAAACAATAAGCAATTATACTAATGTCATTGAGAGCCTGGATTTTTAACATGAGTAAAAGAAGGTATAGATATAAGGTTGATGATATTTTTTAAAACCTGTAGCTACGCATTTGAGTTACAACGATCAATTTTTATAAACCTCAAAGTATATGTTATCTTTAAAAATAAATACATACTTCCCAGTGCCATCTCTTTATAGAGCCAAGAAACAATGATTAAAATGATTAGAAACAGTATTAACAAAAACCCTAGTGCCCAAATCGTAGTTCTTTAAAACCATTTCCCACTTAAAAAAAAAAAAACAAAAGCGATAATTCTTGGAGAAATGGCTCATTCCAGATTAGGGCAAGGAATGTACAAGATGAGCCTGGAACATTTTGTCATACCAGAAAGCAAAGAAGCTTCAAAAGACTCTTAGGCTTGGGGCAAAGGGTCTGGAGACCCTTGAATAAATTCTTCATGGTCATCCAGTGATGGGGTGGACAATACGAGCACCAACAGGGATAAGCACCCCCATGGACTGAACCGTATCCAGTGTTTACACTTTCCAAATTGGTAAATAAATAAAAAAAAGAATCCAGCATTTTTTCCTGCCTTTCCTATATGACTGTACTTCAGAATAATTAAACAGCTCATAAAGGGAAACTTCTCTCTATAGATGTAATAATTTAATAAACAAAAGAAAAAATGGTAGAAGCAGACTATCATCATTTTGCAATCCAGACAAAATGAATTGACAGATCCAGCCAATGATTTTCAATAGTTGTAACATCACAGAGTATGAGGCAATTAGATGTTATGTACTTCTTGATGGTCTAAACTCAAACTTGGATCTGACCAAACTTACGGATCTACCTACCAAGCTAGGGTAAATACAGAAGACAGAGGAAGGTGTTAATAACACCACAGGAAGACAAGCAGCGAAAGTCAGCCTGTAGGAAACTACAAGGCATACGACTCTCTTTCTTCAACAAATAAACTTTAAAGAAAAACTGAAGAGAGACTTGAGAGACATCAAACAATTGTAGCATATGGCTCTTATTTGGATCCCATTAGGCTTGGCATGAACGTCAAAGACAGGACTCGGCTTTGACCATGCTCTACAATGTACAACTGAGGTCGGGACTTTTCTGTGCTGGGAATCAATAGAGGCCTATTGGGGAAACCCTTGGCCAGTATTCATGTTCCCTGGCTCTTCAATCCACTATCCCGTACCCCTGCCACACCCTCCAGCCCTCTCACTGCTCATGGCATCAGCCCTGAACTGTGTGTCCTGCTCCATGGCCTTTATCCCATCCTGTTCTTCACTTCTGCTGTTTACAGGCCTCATTGTTCATTCTCCTGTTTCTGACTTCATCCATCTCTCCAGAAGCGACACTCAACACTACCATCCCACTGAGTCCTGGGCTCCCCCACTACATCCTCCAATCCAGCTCCTCCCTCCAACCATGCTGCCTCATTTGTTGCTTTGAGTTAATGACATGCCAGTGGCCCCCCAATCTCCAAACTCCATAGGTCACTCACTACACAGCTCACTGGGCCCATCAGTGCCACCCAGACAGTCCATAAACTCTTCTGACTGCACCCAGTCTCTCTACACTTTCAGGGAGTTGCAGAATGTCAGAGTGAAAATTGTCCTGCCTCTGCTGATGGATATTAGTCCTATGCTCCAAGAGAGCCTCTATCCAATGAGTCTAACTGGTAAAGACTCCACTGTGCCCACCAGCATGGACTGACTGAGGCCTGGCCCAACAGAAGTCAGGAATGATAGGGACAATGGGCTTCTATTCATATATTTACAGAAGCGGCCAGACATGTTCTAATAATTCCCCTGAGTTATCTTTCACCCCAGGTTAGCTGTCTTGGTGGGGGTTAGGACAGAGATATTGGCCTCTAACCCTTTGCAGAACTTAAGACAGAGGCTTTGGGGATGGGATGGGGACCCCCTCTGGGGACATTAAGCTCAGGTGAGTCATCCAGCCCCAGAATGAGAAGTCCATTTTCAGACTTAAAAGAGCCTCTTCAGAGCTAACCAAAGAGACAAGCAGCCCCTGGTTGAAAATAAACAATTGTTAGGGCTAGATGCCTTGTACTTGTGTGTTCTGTTTCTCATTTTTAAAAAATGAAAAGTGACTCAATAATTTACATTAGAAACTATGATAACGCAGGCCAAAAGGAAAGGGAATTAAAAAGTAAGCATTCTTCTAGGAGAAAAACATAAACAAAGCAACATAAAAAGCAAGTTGGCTTTTGAACCCAGCCATGACTGTGAGGAATTTTGCCCTTCCTCCTGCCATGGCACTCCTTTGGGAAGCTTCTGTCTTCTGAATGGAAAGGGAAAGGTCCTTGGGTAGCCACTATGGGGAAGGTGTTGTGCTGGGTGTACAATCCCGACAGTGCTGAGCAATAAGCATTTCTGTTTCCATCTCACTGATTAAGTACTGAAGCTTGAGGAGGTCATGTGGCTTGACCATTGTCACCTGGTAAAATGAGAAGGAACCAGCACATGAACCCACATCTGTCTGGCTCCAAATCTCCTGCTTCTTATTTAACTCTTTGCTGCCTCTGGTACAAATCAGAATACCTAATTCTCCCTTCCCACAAAAGTGCTTCACAGTTTCAAAAACAACCGCCAGCTCCCCTCCTCTTCTCTGCTTCCAGACCAATGTTTCGCAGCCCAAATAGTCCCAGTCCTTCATCAGTCAGCATGACATGGCTTCAAATCTTTGCATCTTTCTTCTCTGAATATGTTCCAATTTGCCCAAATCCCCTTAAACATCTGAGGCCCAGAAGTGGACATGGATTTTCAGATCTGGGCTGATGGGCTGACCAAAGCAAAGCCTGCAGGGATTATCTCCCCCTTTGATCTGGAATCGAAGCTGACGGTAGCACAACTTAGGATGGATTCATTAGCTTCGCTGACAGCCACAACACATAGCTGGCTCATAATGAGTGTTCACTCAGCTAAAGCTCCCCAGTGCTTTGCACCCTGACCTCTGCTAAGCCAGCTTTCCTTGTCCTACACTTGAGCAATTTGTTGTTTGGAGCCTCCATTCAGGATTTTCCCATTATTGATTTCAGTTCCACTCAACAAACACCTACTGAGCTAGGCACAAGCGCCGGTTGCTGGGGAGCTGGGAGACGCAGGCACCATTGAGCTCTGCACTGCTATTTTCCATCCCTAGCCCTACTCAGAGCTCCTCTGGGCTCCCCTGCATCACGCCTCTGAGGCCCTGGCACACACTGCACTCTTCTCCCAACAGTTCCTTTTGCCTTCCTCAAGAGCAGAGCCACACCTTGAAAATTGCCAGGTCCCTGGAGTAGTTTTTGAGTGACCAGAGCTGTGCCAAGCAGGGTATTTTTGTTAGTGAGTGAGCAGCTGCTCAGAATAGTTCAGGAGATGATTTCCTCCTTCTCTCAGAGCTGCTTATACCAGAGCTCTCTGTTCCCATCACAGCCTGCACCTCCCCTGAAAACTCCATCACAATTTGTGATCTGAGAGGAGCCTGTTTTCCTGAAGGAAGAAAAATTCTCTGTTTCTTTCTGCCAGGTTTTCTCGCTTGTCCAGGATGTGTCCCCCTGGCCTGGAAATAAGGGTGGAAGTGTAGGGGCTATTAGCTGACCCCAGCCTGGACCCTGACCAGCAGTTTGTCTGCAGTTGTAGGTGTCATGTCCTTGGCCCCTACCCTCTGACAAGCTGATAGTGCCTCGGCTGAGTTATGAAGCATTCAACCCCATAAGGCCCGGAGACCATAGTACAATTCTGGCCCTTTCCAATTCCTTGACCCAAAGCTTGCATTTTAGCTAAAATGTCTTGCAACTTGGTTTGGTGCAAATGGTGGCTGCATGGTATTGTGACAAGAGCTCTAAGCTGGGAGCCAGAGACCTGGGTCTGGGTTCAAACTCTACCCCTCACCGGCTATTTGACCTGGGTCTGGGCCTCAGTTTCCTCATCTGCCATAAGAGGGCTGACATATAGACTCTCCAAAGGCTCTTCACATTGCAGTATTATCTAGTAGTGTGGGTTGTGAGCATGGTTATGGAGCCACAGTGCCTGGGTTCACCCCAGCTCTGGCATTTACCAGCTGAGTGACCTGAGGCAAGTTACTTAGTTTCTTTAAACCTTACTTCTCTCTTCTGTACATGGGGATAATACTAGTACTTACCTCCTAGGATTCTTATGAGGATTAAAGAAGCACAAAAGTGCTTACAGTGGTACCAGACACATAGTAAATGTGCAGTAGTTGTGGTAGTGTTCTTGTTTTTATCACTAAGTATCAAGCTGAGTCTAGCCTTAGCTATCAGGGATGAGGGCTTCCTGTAGAAACAGCTGTACTGGCAGCATCGTGTCTTCCTGACAGAGTCTGTGAAGTCAGTTACTACAACAAGAAAACCAGTGACCTCAGAACCAAAGTTCACTTGAAGCCTCCTCCAGCCCCAGCCTCAGCCCAGCCCAGCCCCGGACCTAGCCCAGGCCTGAGGCTTCCCAACCAGGCCCAGCCCCAAACTCACTCTCTCCCAAGTTCAGGCAGACCCCTGGGCCTGAGGGGTGGATTAGCACACTTGGGCCCCCAAGTCCCGAATCACCAGGCGATTAAACTTGCCTTTTATTGTGGTCCTGAGGATTATAAACAAGCAGGCCTGACATACAGGTCATTCCTGAGACTCCTGCTTCCTTGGCTTTAAGGGCCCCTTGGCAGTAAAGAATTTCAAAGCTGCTAACACCATAGTATATTAAAGCGGAATAAATTCCTCTGAATGATCCTCAGGTGAGAACCAGTGCTGAGCAAATAAATACCTCCTGGCTTCCTCTTGTAGGACCCAAGACTGACCCCTGGTGGTCTCTAAGACCTGCTGAAGCCCAGGCTTTACCATGGCCATCCTTGAGAACCTTCTGTGTCTGAATCTGGTGTTCTCTCTTTCTCTTTCTCTTTCTCTCTCTCTCTTTCTCTCTCTCTCTCTCTCTCATCTATTAGAACTCTTTCTTTGTTCTATCAAAGAAAAGACAGAAGTCATTTCCTGAGTCCCTTGGTGGTGGGAATGGCAATGGAGGGAAGCTTCAAAGCCAGTGCTGAAAGTAACGAGTGGCAGAATATACCAAGCTCAGACCTACCTTCCTGCCCTCACCCTCTGCACAGGCATCAGAGTCCCACTTCTGGCATATGGCCAGGCAACCATCACTGGGCTCATGCTGCACGCCCTGCTTTAAGGCCAGGACCAAAGAGCTTGGTCCCAGGCTGTGTCTACACAACCTATGCCTTCAGGGCCAGTGTCTGGACAACCTGCATCTCAATAATCCAATCTGCATACCATGCTTTTGTAACTCCTGTATGTGAAGTTCATATCTCTACAATCCAATTTCTGTACACTCTATGTCTCTTTAACATTTGTCCCTACAATGTCTGTACAACTCCCCTGTATAAAATCCTGTCCTGGGAAGCACATATCCAAACAACACACTCATGCTGTCACATGGGTTTCTGCACACAGCATGTCAGGGCATAGAATGGATGACCAACCAGGAGGAGTTTTGCTTGTGACTCATTTTGAAAAGAACGCCTACCTCCTCAATTCATACTCCAGGATGGTGACTGCAAAAGCCATCTGGATTGTTCCTCCAGAAATGGCTCCTTTATCTCAAGACTTCATAAAGACAAGAAAAAAGTTAAATGAGAAGAGCTAAAAACCTTACTAAGAAATAGCATGAAAAAGAGATTCTCTATTATGTTTTTGAGGTAATCAAATTCACTATATTTTACTTGTAAAATAAACTTTGAAAAAAAAACCTATCTCTAGCTTGCTTCCCTTTTAAAGTAGTTTACACTGTCCATTTATACTAATTGAGTTAATTGGCACAATATCAGTGATGTCATCATCACAAGGGTTAAGGTTAAGGTTAGGTAAGGTGAAGATCAAATTTCTGCAGAAAATATAGTTCACAACTTTAAACAAGATAAAAAAGGACAGTTTTCTCCAAAAAAATGAAATATTCTTCATTACAATAAATATATTCTAATAAATGTTTCCTATAACAATTTTAGAGTCTTGAGCTTAAAATTATTGTTTAAAAATTAAACTTTAAAAATGTTTAATATTAAAGGAAGGCTCTTTGTCCATCTTAATAAACAGATTTAAAAACTCAATTTATGATGACAAGATATAGAATAAGCATAGATTTCACTTAAATTTTAAGGCACAAACTATCTAAATCGTTGCTAAGATTTTAGCCATCTAATCTTGTTTCTCAGTGGAATTCTGCTGGCATTTGGGGTTAAGAATATTCTCACCATGTGTCAGGCTGTCCCAGGCATTGCGGGATATTTAGCATTCTTGGTCCTATCCACTGAGTACCAAAGACACCCCCCAGTCAATGTGACAACCATAACCACTCCCAGACATTTTCAAACACACCCCACGGGGTGGCACTGACCCCAATTAAGAAGTGCTGGTCTCAACAAAACTTAATTGCTTATCCAGGGCTCTACATTCTCAAAGCAGGGGTGGACAGCTCCTTAAAGTTTTCCTCAAGGTTTTTGTTAAAAACCTGTAGGCTTTGGCTTTATTTTTTACTGAAATTTTTATTGAGATGATTATAAAGTCACATGCAGTTATAAGAAATAATACAGGGAGAGTCTTTGTACACTATGTCCAGCTTCCCGATGATAACAAAATGTTTGTTTTGTTTTGCAAGACTATAGTACAATATCACTGATTGACACTGACACAATCCACACATCTTATCCTGATTTCCCATTTTACCTGTACTGATTTGTGTGTGTTTGTGGGGTGTGGGGTGTTTCACACATTGTCATCACTGTGTTATGCTCATGCCTCCACCACACAGTGAAGACATTTCAACACCACCAGGATCCCTCAGCTGACCTTTCATAATCACACCTATCTTCCTCCCACGCCAACCGCCTTCCCCTAGGTCCTAACCCTGGGCAACCACTAGTCTGTCTCCCAATTCTAAAATGCTCTCATTTCAAGAATGTTATATAAATGAAATCATGCAGCATGCAACCTCTTGGTATTAGCTTTTTCTCTAAGAAAGAAAAAGGAAAAGAAATAAAAAAGAATGAGCAAAAGTCACGAACAATTTACCTAAAAAAGATATAAAATGCCCCTAAACACTCATGAGAAGTTGTTCAACTCATTATAAGAGAAATGCAAATTAAAACTACATTGAAATGACATTTATCACCTATGAATAATGAGCAAAAATTTTAGAACTTGGCAACACTCTATGTTGGCAAGGCTGAGGAGAAACAGACACTCTTACACATTGCTGGTAGGAATGCAAAATGATACAGCCTTATGGACAGGAATTTGGCAGTATTTAACAACACTATATATGCATTTACCTTTTGTTCCAGAAATCCCACTTCTAGGAATTTACTCTAAAAATAAGCCTGCAAAAATACAAAATTATATATGTACAAGTTTATTCACTGCAGTATTATCTGTCATTGCAAAATATTGGTAATAACCTAAATGCTCATAGATTCATTGAATAAACTAAATTATATCCACACAATGCAGTGCTGTGCAGTGGTAAAAGAGAATGAAGATAAAGCAACATGGAGTGATTTCCAGGACATATTTTGTAAGTGAAAAAGCAAAGTGCAAAAGAGTATACGTAATATTCTATCTTTTGTGTAGGAAGAGGAAATAAGAAAATTACATGTATTTGCTTACTTAGTTGTGAAAGGAAATTGAGAAAAGATAAGCCAGAAACTAATGAGAATGGTTCCCTACAGGGTAGATGGGCTGGTCTCAAACTCCTGACCTCACGTGATCCACCCACCTCGGCCTTCAAAAGTGCTGGGTTTACAGATATAATCAGCCTCCCAGTAGCTGGGACTAAAGGCACACCACACCCAGCTAATTTTTGTATTTTTTGTAGAAATAGAATTTTGCCACGTTGCCTAGGCTGGTCTTGAACTCCTAAGCTCAAGCAATCTGGCCACCTTGGCCTCCCAAAGTGTTGGGATTACAGGCATGAGCCACCGTGCCGGCCCAGGTCTTCTAAACATTGTTTCTTACAATAATTTGAGGGTTTCTTGAAGAAACGGCTGATTGCAAGTTTGAGCCAAGAAGGACCTGGGATATCTTAAAAGTAAAAAAGTGCTTAAAAAAAAAAAAAAAATGAAGCAGCAGCAGCACATCAAAAAACATAGAGGCCAATTCAAGGGGGCTTCTCCTGGCCAAATCTGGGTCAATGCGAACATCAAAATACATAGCAATAATAATGACTTAAAACTCATTGAAGGCCAGGCGCAGTGGCTCTCACCTGTAATCCCAGAAATTTGGGAGGCCAAGGTGGGCAGATCACCTGAGGTCAGGAGCTTGAGACCAGCCTGGTCAACATGGTGAAACCCCGTCTCTACTAAAAATACAAAAATTAGCCTGGCGTGGTGGTGCGTGCCTGTAATCCCAGCTACTTGGGAGGCTAAGGCAGGAGAATCACTTGAACTTGGGAGGTGGAGGTTGCAGTGAGCCAAGATCGTGCCATTGCACTCCAGCCTGGACAAGAGTGAAAATCCATTTCAAAAAAAAAAAAAAACTCATTGAATAAAATAAGAATCTATGAGTGTATGCTGATATAATTAAATAAGTGAATAAATAAGTAGGAGATCTTAATAAGCGAATTAAATAAGTGAATAAATAAGAAATAATAAGATCTTTCTTTTAGAATTATGCCAACAAATTAATGTAGAAAAAATGATGGAGTGAGATAAATCGCCATTTTGCAATCATCAGTTATTATAGATTCAAGAGTTAAACAAAGTTTATGGGAGGCCCCTGTTTTGGACGAGCCTCCTGCATCAGGACCAAGCAGACCAGACCAAACCAGAATGGAAATTTTGTGCTGAGTGCCATGTCATCAAACTGAACTTTGAAATAGGCAAGTTTTCCAAAAAGCAAGAGATTCTAGTCTACCTGAGTCAGCATAAGGAAGTCCCCTCTGTTTTAACCCCATAATGAGAGCAACTTTGAAACAACCAGTCCACTTTTTATTCTGTTTCTGCTTTCTGCAGCCCTTTTCAGCCTATAAAGTCAATCTCTTCTGCTCAGCTCATTAGAACAGTCATTCTCAATGAGATGTTGCCTGATTCTGGAATGGCAAATGGAAGTCAACTCAATCTTTAAACTAAATTTGTTGTAATTTTTTCTTTTGACACAAGTAAGAATTATCAGTGGGTGCTAAAACTAGTGGGTGATGATTCAATAAGGAACAGGATATTTGCCTAGTTTTAAAGTATCTTTCAAAAATTACTTATTAATTACACAGGGGAAAAGAATAACTTACAGTGAGGAAACCTGGAGGACACCAGTGTAACCAAGGGATCAATGCCACCATCACCCATGAGACAAAGCAACCACATGTGCCTTCGAATACCATGTTCTGAGAAGGACACAACATACATCTGTGAGTTTCAAGCTCAAATGCAAGATCTGAATCTCATCATAAGGAAATGTTAGACAAACCCAAACTGAGGGACAATTTACAAAATTACTGACCTGTACTATTCAAAAATGTCAAGGTCAAAAGCTGAGGAAATGTTCCAAATTAAAGCAGACTGGAGAAATATGAGAACTAAATGCAATACTGGATCAAATCTTGGACCGGGGGAAAAAATTGCTATAAAGGCAATTGGCAAAATTTGGATTTGGGCTGAAGATTAGATGACAGCATTTTGTCAGAGTTAAATTTCCCAATTTTCATCACTGTACCGTGGTTATATAACAAAATGTCCTGTTCTAATAAAATACACACTGATATATTTGGAGGTAAAGGAATGTAATGCCTACTTACTTTCAAATGGTTCAGGAAAAAAACCATTAATACTTAGAACAAATGATAATGCAAATAGGCCAAAATGCTAACTTGGTGAATCTGAGGGAAGGGTATATGGGAGTTGTTTGTACTATTGCAATTTTCTGTACATGTAAAATTATATCAAAATTAAAATTTACCCCCCAAAATCTTTTTCCACCAGTAAAATTTTTTCTTAAGTGAAATTCCACCTGGAAGCCCAAAGTGTCCAACAAATAAACTTGGAGTCATTTGAGTGAAATGGGGATGGTAGCTCCAGAGGTCTGCCCACAGATTCCCCTCCCACTGTCCACAGCTACATCTGAAGGGCAAGGCCATAGCAACTTAGCTGTTCACAACCAGTCCCTCTCCATCAGAGCACTGGATGTGCCTAGGGTGGCATCTCTGTCCTCACCTCTATTCAGAGCCTCTTCCCTGATCACCTCTGCCCTCCACTTTCCTCTGAGTCACGCTCACTGTGCTAATCAGGCCTCTTCCTAATATTTATGCAAATATGTTAATTGCAGAGAATTCTCACACTGTCTGCTATTGCCTAGGGTCCACGACACTCACAAATGTTCTTCCCCAATCACACAGGGCTTCCCAGTTGCTAGTCTCATTTCTGCTTCAGGCTGTAGCTGCCCACATCTGTACTACAGATGGGCTTCAGAAGAAGGAGCGCTTCTTGAAGAAGTCAGTACACTATGCTGATCCCTGCTATCTCTTCTTGGCCCTGTAAAATACCTCTGGCAGCTGCAGTGGAACTCTTTGGCATTAAGCAAGGAAAAGATACTGTATTCGTTCCTACTGCAACAAACTACCATTATTATGGTGACTTAAAACAACACAAATTTATTCTCTCACAGTTCTGGTAGTACATAGCCCAAAACCAATTTCACTGGACAAAAGTTGGGGTGTTGACAGTGCTAATTCCTTCCAGAGGCTTTGAAAGGAGAATCTGTTTCCTTGTTTCTTTCAGCTGCTGGTGCCTGTCTGTCTTCCTTGGCTTGTGGCCTCCTCCTCCATCTTCAAAGTTCATCACTTCAATCTCTGCTTCCACCATCACATCACCTTCTCCTCTCCTGTGGAATCTCCCTCTGCCTCTCTTCTATCAGGACACTCGTGATTACCTTTAGGGTCCACTCAAAGAACCCAGAATCATCTCCCCATTGCAAGCTGCTTAATCACATCTGCAAAATACCCTTTGCCATATTATAAAGTAACATTCACAGGTTCTGAGGATTCAGAAGTAGATATCTTTAGGGGCTACTATTCAGCCTACCACAGAGACCTAAATTGATTGCTGCCCAACAGTTTTTCCCTGTTACTCAAATTCCCCAGCCTTTATGATGATTTGCTGTCTTTCATTTAGTTATTCCCCCAGGTGCACTGATTTGAGTTCAGAGCAGCTCGTTTGTAACGTAGGCTGCCTTCATTTTGCTGCTCTGCCCTATTGTGCCCCCTGCCGGCAGGTGACACTACAGAGCTTGTACCCGCACAGCCCTCACCTCATACATGCCCGTTGTCAAATAAATTGATGGATAGCCCTAGCCCTGGATGGAATCCCCTGAAAGCAACAGAAAGGGGATTGAGCAAGAAGATCCTCCACTGTTTTCCAAGCCTCTTGCTGGGGCAGATTGAGGTCTCCCTGGGAGATCTCATCAGCAACAACCACACTCATAAATCAAAAAGGAACTGAGCCACAGTGCTCCTGGAAAATGAAAGGGAAAAAAGAACATTGGTTCATGTTTGGGCTGATTCTAAACTATATGGGAATGAAAGCTTTGGGGGTGATGAATTTCCCTTTAATGCTGTCACATCTGTAGTCCTGGAGGTTTAACCTCTGATTTTTGGCTGTAAAACCAACATTATTTCTGCAAAGTTGACACCAGATGTTGCCAGAGAGATATAGCTAAAGTGATAAAAATCTATTTAACAGATTTAGTGAAGCAAATACAAACTAATTAACAATTTTAGAATTGGGATTAAACACTAATTCTTTTAAACCATAAAAACTGAGATGAACAAAAGGAAAAAAAAAATCTTCTCCCTCTGAATAACTCAAAGGAGCCATCTGTTTGTCATTGAGAAAATGGCCCAATTGATAAATTTTGAACAAATTCCTACTTTTTTTCTGGATTTGAATGCATTATGGACAGCCAGCCCAGAAAGAAAGCACATTACTCCCTGGCTAATGTGTCAATCTGGGCTTCCCTGAAGCTTCAGAAAACAAGCTATTTGTGTACTGACTCAGAAATAAGGAGGCAAAGACTAAAATGATATCTTTATGAATCCTGCTTGAGGCATATGTTTTTGACCATTAGTAAGAAACGATGGCCTGAGGTTCCTTCTAGCTTCCTCATGCAGTAGCCATTGGTGAGACACAAGTTCTTCATTAGCATCTCTCAACAAGGGCTGAGGAGCCTCTCTGCTGCCATTCTGAGACTTCCCAAATTAGGCCAAGTCTGAACCATGAAATTGTGGAGACTGGACTTGCTGACCTCCCATCTCCCCACCTGGATGTTCTCAGCCTCAATATGCAGTTTAATTCTAGAACGCAGGCTACAAAATTAATCCCATCCTAATCAGGGTCGGGTGATGAGGAGAAATTCTGTTTACTCTGGTCGCAAATTCAGTTGATTTGACATCAAATCTGTCTGATTGTTGGACCCCTTCTGAGTGGCCCCTGGGAAGAACTCAGTTCTACTGTGAGCTACTTGAGGATGGAGATCTTTGCATCCCTTGTGCCTAACCCAGAGGCCTGCATACATAAATGCTCAATTAATAATAAATTACCACTTATTGAGTGCCAATTATGTGCCAGACACTGTGCTATCCCGTTTAGTCCTCTCAATAACACTATGAAATAGATGTTATTACGATCCCTGTTTATGGATAAGAATACGACATCTTAGATTAAGTAATTTGTCTAAGTTCATACAGCTCCTATGTGGCAAGATTAAGTTAAAACTCAGGCCTGTCTAATTCCTGAACTGATCTATAACCACTACACATATTCTGCCATATGCATGTACACAATAAATCATTCATTCAAATTTCACTGTATTCTAAAAAAATGTTTGTGATTACTTTACAGAAATACAGCTAGTAGAACTCAATTGGGAGTATTGAGTTTCAGGAAAAATAAGAGTGGAAAGTCAAATTGTTAAGTGCATCGTCAGTCCAAACGAGGTCAGTGGCATCACTTGGGGAACAATCTGAGGTGCTCCTTGAGGTTTGGTCCTTGGACCCTTGAAGCAGGCAAGGCTGTGGACAACTGGTTCCAGGATGCCAGAGAAAGTCCCATCAAGCTGTGATGACCACAGAAAAGTTGGCCAAAGACCATGGAGGGTGAGCTGCAAGTGGACCAAGCCTGTCAACAGGACTTTGGGAACAGATCCCATGGATCTGGTACTATGCTGCCTCATTTTCTCCAAAGTGGGTCAGTGTTTGGAGTCTAGAAACAACATGTTTTAACAACTCAAAATTCTTCATTGGGTTAGGGTGTTATCAAAGCCAGTTACAGCCCATGTCCTTTTCATCTGCCCATCCTGTAAAAGGCAACCAAGCTCATGGATTCCTTGTAGTTGTCTGAACGTTTGCTTGGTCAGTGTTCCTTCTTTACTCCAAAAGGTCCTTTACGACTAGAAATATATGCCATTCTCTTGGGACCTCCTAATGGCTATTATCTAAAATTCTCCTGATGATACAGATACACACTCAAATACATATTGGAATAGCATAAACATTTTTCAGACTAGAGTTTCCAGTCTGTACTTCTGGACAATGAGTGGCCACATTAGACCCCTAATTCCTAAGCCTACCACTGGGCAGGATGGCAAGTGGTCACTATCAGAGAGGCATGGCAGCACCATACCAGATACAGAATAATAGCTGAAGATCAGAACACGAATGAGCAATTAAGTTGCCTTAGTTTGCCGGTAAATCTGAGAACAGACCAACTTGGATGCAATATAGATTAGAGCAAGAAACTGATTTTGTCACCCTCTGGCAGTGTAAGCCCCGATCTTTCCCTCAATTCTTGCCCCATATCAGGGAGCTAGTCATGCCATTGGGCCTTTCATGCCAGTATTTCTCAAACTAGGGCCTCTGGACATTTTCTCTGGGTTCGTGAGATTCTGCTGGTTTTTTTAAATTTGTTTTCATATTGATGAAAATAGAAAAATAATCAATATTCATATCTTGTGTGTCAACTGGATGACCAACTCAAACCACAGAATTTCTATGTCCACATGTAGATTTGTGTTTATGACAGCATAAGGGTCAAATAGAACTGCTTTAATTCTCTCAGACTAGTGAAAAGTGAGTGTGATGGACTTCAACACAATGTGATCATTGACAAGTGAAGAACAAATGACCTCACAGCATCCTGTAGAAACAAAGGTGTCATGATATTTAGGATAGAGGAAGATGGCGGACACGCTGAGTCATTATTTGGCATGCAGCACATTCAGCAGAGTCGTGGGCAACTCACGCAAACCTGTGCCATAGCCCCAGGACCATATCCACATGGCAAGAAATGATTTTGTTTTAGCAAACCAACATCATTGATCCTATTAAAGATTAATCTGAATTCTATTGATTTTGTGGATTTGTATTTTATAAATTCATAAAAACTTCTCTAAGCTTTTATGTTAAATGTTAACGCTTACACAGTATTGCTTATACTTAAATTTATACATGTGTTATGTTTTTAAGATTATACTTAGTTTAGCATCTGTGTATATTTAAATTAATTATGATAATAAAATTATTTGTCAGCATTGTTTTCTTCTAAAAAGAGACTATGCATCATTCAAGCTGGAAGCACTATTTATTATTCTCTGAGTATTACATCATCAATTTCTCTAATACGGTGGCACTTGCCCTCTATTGGTCAATGAGTGTGTCTAATGTATTCTAATGGCTGGACTAACTTCTTTACTTTGTTATGGCCTCCTTGCATGCTCCTGAAGAATGCTGAAATGGTCAGTAGTGTTAAACAGGAGTAGAACATAAAGTCCCAGAAGGTTCTCAAGGCAAGTCCTCAAGGGCTAGCATTTTGTCAGAAGGGAAAAGCAGAAACCCAGCATCAGATCTGGGTAAGACTTAGTTGTACCCAGGCAACAGGACAGTCCAATGCTCATCCCTGGGGTATCTTGATCTCCTCCCACCATAACCATTAAAAACAGGCCTGGAGGACCAAGCCTGCAGCTGAAAATCCACCGGCCCCAGGTGTGAAGTGGCAAAGGCTGAGAGGCAGGACCCAGACTGATGAATTCACAGATCGATTGCTGGCCACAGAGAAAATAAATTATTTTAGATATAATTAAGTGTAGACAATAAAACACCAAGGCCATCCCAATAAAACATCACATTACTTCTGACTTGAGCTACATACAAAAGAAGAGAAGCAAGATCCCGTTGGAAGAAATTGTTGACATATTAGAGCTTTGCCCTTAAGCCCCATCCATGGCCCTTTAAATGTGGCCAGCCTGTATGTGGACAGCGCTGGGATCTGAGGAGGGGATGGCACCTGGGACAGAGTGACAGTCAAGGTCAGTAATGCTCGCTCTGGGCCACTGACTAAAACAGTTCCTGCCGGTCCTGAAGCAAATACCCACAAAATCCAAGAGAGCTATATGAATGAAGGAGATAGACAAGCTTTTACATGCAGACACACTAGGTTTATATTAAATACATACACATACTTTTTAATCCCACAAAGAACTATGCTTTCTGCCATTTTTCTTGAAACATACAACCCCTTTTGGGCTATCTTTCATGTGTTTTCATTGTTACTGAAGACATGGATACACACAAATACTTTTTTTTATTTTATTATTATTATACTTTAAGTTTTAGGGTACATGTGCACAAAGTGCAGGTTTGTTACATATGTATACATGTGCCATGTTGTTGTTTTGCACCCATTAACTCATCATTTAGCATTAGGTATATCTTCTAATGCTATCCCTCCCCCCTCCCCCAACCCCACAACAGTCCCCGGTGTGTGATGTTCCCCTTCCTGTGTTCATGTGTTCTCATTGTTCAATTCCCATCTATGAGTGAGAACATGCGGTGTTTGGTTTTTTGTCCTTGCGATAGTTTGCTGAGAATGATGGTTTCCAGTTTCATCCATGTCCCTACAAAGGACATGAACTCATCATTTTTTATGGCTGCATAGTATTCCATGGTGTATATGTGCCACATTTTCTTAATCCAGTCCATCATTGTTGGACATTTAGGTTGGTTCCAAGTCTTTGCTATTGACACACAAATACTTTTATATCATAAAGGAAACAATAGTGCAAGGGTGCTGCAAAGGATATGGGACACACAGTTTAAAGTGAAGAGATGGTGTGCTGAACTCAACAGCACTTGCTCTGAAAATCGCAGGCCCTGCCCAGGCCCACTGAAGCCACTGCATATGCCTTGCTAAGGCAAATATCAGTTCTGCTCAGCATTAATTCCAGGCGACTACAAAGGGAGCAGAGGATGAAATGATGTTCAAAGGCCATTCATCCTTCAGATTTGGGCCAACCATTCTCCAGTGTAACCAGTTTGCTGCTGGGCATCTTTTTCTGTAATACATTTATTAATTAACAACCTATATCAGATAATAGAAGTAGATTCCCAATGCAGAATACCATTACGTGTCTGGGTACACATAATGATGCCGTTCCCACATCTTGGCCAACAGCCCACACTAACACGGCCCTGCTGATGTGGGTATAACAAATTCTATTAAATGAAAAACCCAACATAATGGCAGCTATTAATATCTTCTAATATTAATAGGCAGCATTAATCTTATATAATAGAATCTGTCCACTTACCAAGCACTTCGTTTCACAGCTCTTCCCAATTTCTTTAAGTGTCCTCCCACCACCCTGATCACTATCTGCTGGACACTCTCTGATTTGTCATAACTACCAAGGTGGGGGCTGGAGGGGGCCACCAATGCACTAACAGCACATAAAAAGTAACCTCAATTAGGACTCTAAAGCTCTCTTATTCTCTCAGCTACATCCACCCCAAGAGGAGAATGAACACAGGAGACATCCTCTTTAGTATAACACACTCTTGCTATCCTTCAGATCTCAGCTTTGGTGTCACTTCCATCAGGAAGGCTTATCTGCCTGTCTCCTCTACCTCAGTAACAACAACAACAATAACCGGATTAAGTGTGCTCCAACAAGGTTCCCCCGGACCGTTGGTTTTTCCGTATTTGCCATCATCTCCTGCGGTCTTCTTGTTAGCGGGGGGCATCTCTCCAACCAAGGCATAGAAAGCATTCAATAAATATTGAGTAAGTGGACAAATGACTGAATAGATTTTTAGATGGATTAATGCATAGGTAGATGGGAGGATGGGTGGATGGGTGGATGGGTGGGTGGCTGGGTGGATGGATGGATGGATAGATGGGTGGGTGGGTGGGTGGATGGATGGATAGATGGGTGGGTGGGTGGATGGATGGATGGATGATGGGTAGGTGGGTGGATGGATGGATGGATGGATGGATGGATGGATGGATGGATGGATGAATGAATGTTCTTTGCCTTTGTTAGAGGTTCTGTCTAAGGAAAGGAGTGTTCTCTGGTATGATGGTTTAAAGGTGATCTTGCCACAAGATGGCACTCATAATTTTCTTAATTTATGGGTTTTATAGAAAATTTTCATGTCAAATTTTAAATTGTCTTAGAATCATTATATATGTTTCACAGCTAATGTAACTTATTTACTATACTGTCCATGTTTCATGTTCCAACACATTTCACTCAATAACTAACATGTTCTTTCCTCCTGGAACATCAAAACGACCCTGCAGCATTTTGCTGTGATGTTGGGTGGGTTGCTTTGGGGCTCTGTGAAGAGTGCAGAGAACCAAGTCCCTCGATAGTACAGGGAATCAAGGCATTGTTCTTCTACCGCACCATCTCCAACAACAGAGTCAGCAGAAAAGTGAAACCTCGACTTGAAATATCCATTAACCTTTGAAAACATGAATCTTGCCTTGACAAAATAATAATCTCTTACATTTACATAGTGTTTTATGCCACACAAAGCAATTTTGCATCACCAAAAAACAGTTTTTGAGTACTTGAGAACATGCCAGTCACTTTGGATTTAGTAACTACATTTAACCTTCATGCCAACCCTATGAATTATTCCTTAATATCTCCCATCTTACAGATAATAAAATGAAGGTTCAGAGAGGGGATGTGACTCACCAGAATTACCTAGGTGGTAAGTGGCAGAGGTATAGTTCGGACTCAAGTTTTATTTTTAACTCTACATTAATTTGCTTCCCGTTATTTGCTGTGACATAAGCTATTTCAGTGTTAAGGAGACCGTGTTAGACAATAAGGAGGAAAGGAAACTTCCACGTATAACTTCCTGTGATTATGTGCATATATTTACATGCACATGCATACACACACACACACACACACACACATACATAAACTCACCAGCTCTATAAAGGGAGTAATAATTACCATTTTCAAGTAACCACAACATGCTAGGCACAATACCAAAAGGCTCTTTCACACATCATTTCATTTTATCCCTACCTACTTCTGTGAGAAAGATCATTATCCCCATTTTACACATGTGAAAATTGTAGCACAGAAAGATTAAATGGCTTATGTTATGTCACAGAGGAGCTAAGCACCAGGGCTGAAATTCAAGTTCAACTCCACCTGACTTCAAAGCATCAGTCCTTTCTGTGGCCACCTGAGTACGGGTGAGGGGTAACTTGGGAATTCTGGGAAGGATTCCTGGAGTTGCCTCTCTGCTCTTTCTGCTCTTATCAAACTGCCTATAGTCACCAAAACTTCCTCTGAGCCCTCACATCTTCTGTTCCTCTGCTGGAAATGCCCTCCCCTACAGAGTCTGCCCGGAAAGTGCCTGCCACCTTTGAGCCCCAGCTCAAATACCACTTCTCCTATGGTGCCTCCTCTGATAGCCCCCACCAAATGTATACACACATCCTCATGCCACATCCATTGTCCTTCCTCTAAATCTCACCCTCTTTCCCTATACACACATACACTCATCTTGTCAGTCTTTATAGAATCCTAAATATCCCACTGAATGGTGTCAACTGTGAATGGCCTGAGATTTTTATCTATCTGTAAGCTAACAAATTGACCTGCCACAGACTCACAGATGCTGGCAGAAGATGCAGATGACGTCTTCACTCTCTATCTCTGGCACCTTTAACGATGGCCTGCTCATAGGAGGAGTTCTGTCCATGATTGCTGAGTAACTGAGAAAGTAAGTTCAATGCAAGTCCAAATGGTTGATGATACATAGCTATGGATAGACAGGCTGTTGGCAGATTTGTGAGGAGTGAAGGAAAGAGCTGTGAAAAGAAAGGCATGAGCAGTGGCAGCAGGTGGAGTCTGGGAGGATGCAGGTTCCCCTCCATGGACTAGCTAGAAAGCCTATGTCTATTTTTAAGTATTTAAGTCTCAAGCTGGAAAATTCGAGAATTAAGCCTAGCACAGTGGCACACGCCTGTAATGCTAATTACTTGGGAGACTGAGGCAGGAGGATCCCTTGAGCCCAGGAGCTTGAGACAAGGCTAGGCAACATAGTAAGACAGATGAAAGAAAAGAAAAAGAAAAAGAAAGAAGGAAGGGGAAGGGAGAAGGGGGAAGGGGGAAGGGGAAAGGGGAAGCGAAAGGAAAGGGAAAAGGAAAGAAAAAGAAAATTCAGGAATCAATCTCTCTCGCTCTCGCTCTCGCTCTCTCCCTCGCTCAGACTGCAGTGCTGTGGTGCTATCACGGTGTGCTGGCACCTGAAACTCCTGGGCTCAAGCAGTCCTTCCACCTCAGCCTCCCAAGTAGCTGAGACTACAAGTGTGTCCCATGACACCTGGCTAGTTTTTATATTATGTGTAGAGACCATTTCGCTATGTTGGCTGGTCTCAAACTCCAGGTTTCAAGCAGTCCTCCCACCTTGGCCTCCCAAAGCACTGGGATTACAGGCATGAGCCACTGTACCTGCATCTCTTTTTTCTTTTATTTTATTAACAAACACTTACACATGGCACTTACTTTGTGCCAAGCACTGGCTTGAAGAACTTTACATTTATTAACATATATGTTACATCTATGTTCATCTTCACAGCCTCTGTGACTGCTGCAGGGAATTCAGTTGAATGTGGCAAGAACGACACCCCCTGACTTCAGGGTAAACACCTCAACTAGTCTGAGGCAGGCTGCAGGAAGTCCACGTGGAGAGAGAGGGCTGTCTCTTGTTCCAGCCCCCAGTTGCTTGAGTGTTCGCAGGCCTGGCCCAGACTGACAGGAAGGCTGCAAGATGACCCCAGCCCCCATTAAAACCAAGAGAGAGCCTACCTGAACCATCTACTCCTAGATTTGAGAGAAAAGTAGCTGTTTTGAAGCCACTGCTCTGGTATGACTTGCTATGCTACACTAGATGACTGACACAGGCTTGGGTTTCCTTCGAGATGAGTGCTGTTCTTAGCCCCAGAGTCCAAGTCCCTGACCACTACACTAAGGTCCCTCTAGTTAAGCCCATAAAATGAAACTAACTAGATAATCCCATCAACACGCCAGATCTCCAAGTTGCAACCACCTCTACTAAGGATTCCTGCGTGTTTCAAAAATGTCTGCTAATCCTTTGTTGTTTTGGTCATTCTGCTTGGCTCCAGTTAACAATAACTCTAGGGTTGCAGCACTTTCAGCTCTTCCAAAGTATGCACACAAACAAGTTTAAGTGAAGCCTAGAAAGACCTCTAATGCCCACAGCAAAACAAAAATGAAAACAGTCGAGGGCCCGCTCTTCAGCTGTGTACCTTGACCAGTAGTAAGAAGTCTAAACAACAAAAATGCTGTTGGTTAATGTGGAGTACAGCTATACCACAGAACTTTATTTAAAACACATTTTGGGCCAGGTACGGTGGCTCACACCTGTAATCCCAGCACTTTGGGAGGCCGAGGTGGGTGGATCACTTGATGTCAGGAGTTCAAGACCAGCCTGGCCAACATGCCAACATGGTGAAACCCTGTCTCCACTCAAAATACAAAAATTAGCAGGGTGTGGTGGTGCATATCTGTAGTCCCAGCTACTCGGGAGGCTGAGGCAGGAGAATGGCTTGAACCTGGGAGGCGGAGTTTGCAGTGAGCCGAGATTGTGCCACTGCACTCCAGCCTGGGCGATAGAGCGAGACTCAATCTAAAAAAAATAAAATTAAAATAAAAACAAAAAATAAAACACACTTTGGGGGGAAAGAAGTATACCTGACAAGAAGATTCTCTAGATCGGGGGTGAGCAAACTACGACCTATAGGCCAAATCCAACTGGCCACTTGAGTTTGTAAATAAAGCCTTATTAGAACACAGCCATATCCATTCACTTATATGTTGCCAGTGGCAGCAGCAGAGTTGAGTCGTTGTGAGAGGCTGCGTAGCCCACAAAGCCAAAAAGATTTATTCTTTACAGAAAAAACTTTGTCAAATCCTGCTTTAGGTAAGAGACATTTTGCTCCTCTTTAATGTTTTAAATGCCTCTCAAATCATTCACCCCTTTCCCTCATTCTTGTTTTTAAATGTTTAATTATGAGATATTTCAAACATACAGACAATACAACTAAATGGTAACTAACTTGCTTATGTACCCATCACTGACATTAAACAGATGTTAACATTTGTCATATTTGTTTCCGCTCATCTTTAAAAAAATAAAAAATATACAGCTAAAGTATCCCTATCTCTTTTTCTTCCCTGCTTCTCCACAGGTTGTCATTTCTTAAAGTTGGAGTGTTTCCTTCCTATTCACGTTTTTGCACATCACTACAAACCTATACAATTTGCTACAGGCTTGTACCGTTTTTCCATAAATACTATCATATCGCATGTGTCTTTTGGCCACATTTTTCCACTCAGTATTACGTTTTTGAGATGTATAGTTATTGACACATGTATATCTAGTTCATTCACTTTCATTGCACATGGCATTCCTTTTTATGAATAAACCACAGCTTACATTAACAGTTATGTAACAACATGATGAGAGACAATTCGGTTGTTTCCACTTTTCTCTGTTATCCACAGTGCTACATTCAATATCTTTGTATACATCTCCTGTTGCACAAATATATGAGTTTCTCTAGGGCATGTTCCTTTGAGGAATAGCTGGTCAATAGGTGGGAACATGATAAATTATCTTCCATTCACCCTTCCAGAGTCCAGTTTCCACTCATTCCCATCCTGCTCTGGGCCCTCAGAGCTGAATAGTGTGGACTAACCAGCTGGCTCCCTTGCCTTCTGTCCCCTTGTGTTGAGCCAATGCAGAAGACCAATGGGAAGCAACGGGAAGTTGGAAGGTGGAGGAAAGTGCAATCGGGGTACTTATTTCCCCAGTTCCCTCCCCGTGGGATCAGTGCAGGCTGGCGAGGCCCCGCTCCTGAGGGTCACAACCCTCTCTGTCTCCAGGTTCCAGTAACTGCTCCGGCAGCTTTGCCCTTCAGGCCTACGGGTGGTCAGGTCCCACTGACACTAATTCCTGGGTACTGCCCCATCCCTTGTGCTTTTCCTGTACCTTGTCCATATCTTTCTAAATAGTCCTATTATTAAACTGCCCTCAAATTATCAAGTTTGAGGGTGCCAACTGTTTCTGCCAGAGCCCTAGCTGACATGACGTGCATCCTCAGCTTTATAGTCTTTGTAAACTGCTCCCCAAAAGACCTGTATCAACCTGTACCCCCACACATTTGTGTATGAGTTCCTATTTCTTCACATTTTCTCCAAAACTTGGTGTGATCTGATTTATAACTTTTTCCAATGAGGCTGAGCAGGAGCATCTTTTAATATATTTATTGGTCATTTGTACATTGTCTGCTCATATTGTTTGCCTGATTTTCAGGCTTTTTCTTTTTCTTGATAATGTAAATGAGTCCTTTAGGTATACTGAACACTCATTCTTGTTTGACTGGGAAGAAATCTCCTAATCTGGGTCTGGTCATTTCCCTTGATTTATAGTGGTGGGTTTCAATTTGAAGGTAGTCAACATTGTCAATCTTTTGCTGATTTTGCTTTTTATAACTTAAAGTCTTTCCTAACTTATTGCCATAAACATAATCTCTTATACTTTCTCCCAAAAGTTGCATAGTTTTGCTTTTTCATCTTTAGCCTATCTGGAGTATATTTTATTCCAGGTATTAGGTGAAAGGTAGGAATATAATTTTATTTTTCCATACAAATAGCCATTAGATTATTGATTAGCCCTCCCTATCTTCACTAATTCATAAGGCCCCTTTGCCATATTTTAAGACTCCATATATACACGGGGTTGTTTCTGGGCTCTGTTATTTTGTTCCATTCGTCTACGTGTCTATCCCTCTCCCAGTCACACTGCCTTTGTGAAAAGTCTGGAAGTATCCTACTACCTTCCCCCAAATCTGCTTCTTCTTCAAAATTATCCTAAGTGTACTTTCTCATGTGCATTTTAGGTTGTAGATGTGTGGTGTTATTTCTGAGGTCTATGTTCTGCTCCATCATTTCAGTCCCAAAACTCCTCAAACTTACAAGCAACTTCAGCAAAGTCTCAGGATACAAAATCAATATGCTAAATCACAAGCATTCCTTTACACCAACATTAGGCAAGCAGAGATCCAAATCATGAATAAACTCCCATTTACAATCTCTACAAAGAGAATAAAATACCTAGGAATACAGCTCTAGCATGCCACCATTATGGTTTTGCACAGATTCATCTAAGCTACATCAGCAAAGTGTGCAAAGTGTGACCACAGTTTGACCTAAATCTTTGCAGAGCACCCTGCCATCCTCCCAAGAACATAGCATGGCAGACAAATACTCCCTATTTTGCAAGAGGTTGTCATGAGTCAGTTTCTTATCTGCCTGCCTAGTTCTGGTGAAGCATGAGCTTTCAACCTTAATCATCCCCCACCCTGCTAGAGTACAGCCACACCTTATAAAACTGCTTATCTATAGCCTAGAATTGGTTCCCCCATAACAGAGCAACCTACTGCTCATATCATCTGTCATCTGGACCCTTTCATTTTGGTGTCATCCTGGGGACAAGGTACATAGGGAGCTGACACCATACTGATCGTGGTTTTTGCTATCTATGTAAGTAGTAAACTGTAGGTTTGTTTTGTCTTTATCGACCAAATCTAAGGCTGGGTGATAAACCCTCGTAACTACTGCAGTAGTCAATGATGCCTGGAAGCTGCTTCACTCATTGGAATGATGTTGCTAATAGTCTTCTTCACGATTTTTAAAGTTAAAATCTCATTTTCCTTCTAATATATATTTGAGACTTAGCTCTTGTTTTTCTAATTAAATCTTATTAGAGGTGCATCTATCTGATTAGCTTTTTCAAAGAACCAGCTTTAGTTTTATAGATATTCTCTTTGTTTGTTTACAATATATTTTCAGGTCTTTATTATGTTCTTTTTTTTATATTTGTTTAGTTCTTTTTCAAGTTTCTTGTAGTGGATACTTAACCCATTACTTTTCAATCTTCCTCTCTCTAATATTTGGTAAATTTTAAGGGTATACATTTCCCCTAAGTACGTTTCACTTGTATCTCACATGTCTAGTGAGTTGTAGAGTTTTGTTTTCTTGTTTATTTCGTTTTGTTTTGGTCATTCAGTTCCAAAAACATTTCTCATCTCAATAATTATTTTTTCTTTGAGTCATAAATTATTTGGAATTTTTAAAGTTTATAAATACATAGAGGATTGGCTGGTTATCTTTTCATTAATGATGCCTAACTTTATTAAATCGGAGACAGACAATATAGCTGTTTGATAATGAGTCTTCACTTTGTGGCTTAGTGTGTGGTCAAATTTTAGAACTGTTCTAGGTATTCTTGAAAAGAATTTGTATTCTTAAATGATTATGTTTAAAGCTCTGTATATTTCCATTGAATTAAGCTCATTAATTTTGTTCTTCAAATCTCCTAGATCCATATTAAATTTTGCCTATTTGGTCTACTAATACTGAGAAAAATGTTAGCCTCCCATTATGATTACAGGCTTGTCAATTCTGTCTTATGATTCTACCAGTGTTGCTCTGTGTATTTTAAGGCTGCATAAAAATTCATAATTATTTTAGCTTCCTGCTTTATTGTTTTATCATTATTTAATAACCCTCTTTTTACTTAACAAAAATAAAACCCGTATTATCTTACTAACATATCTATACTAGTTTTCTTACGATTGGTATTTTCATTTACATATTTTCTTTTTTCAATTTTCCATTTTCATTTTTTATTTTCTTTATTTTCATCATTCTCAGTTCCTATGTTTTTGAAATAACTCCCCTAAACAGCATTTTGTTTTGTAGCCAGTTTGAGAGCTTCTGGGTTTTTTGTTTGTTTGTTTGTTTGTTTGTTTGTTTGTTTGTTTTTGAGATAAAGTCTCACTCTGTCGCCCAGGCTGGAGTGCAGTGGCGCAATCTCGGCCCAGTGCAACCTCCGCTTCCCGGGTTCAAGCAATTCTCTCTGCCTCAGCCTCCTGAGTAGCTGGGATTACAGGTGTGCACCACCACCACACGCAGCTAATTTTTGTATTTTGAGTAGAGACAGGGTTTCACCGTGTTGGCCAGGCTGGTCTCAAACTCCTGACCTCAGGTGATCCACCCGCCTTGGCCTCCCAAAGTGCTGGGATTACAGGCATGAGCCACTGCGCCTGGCCAAGAGCTTCTGTTTTTTAAGTGGTGAGTTTGTTTCATTTGTAATTATTTCATTTATTGATATATTTGTATTTGTTTCTACCTTCTTATTTTATGCCTTCTACTTACTCTAGTTTTTCTTTTTGTTTTCTTTTTTCCTGCCTGCCATTGGATTGAGTTTTATTTATTCCCTCTCTTTCTACCCTCTATTGATTTCTAAGGCCTACCATCTATGAGTTCTTATAGTGGTTACTCTTAATTTTTGAACATGCATACTGATTTTAACAATATCTAAGTTTTATGTACATATTGTTTTACTGCTCTTACTAATAACAATATTTTTTAACTTTACTTTTGCTTATCATTTATGTTATTTCTGTCCAGTATTATTTGTATACCATAGGAATTGGTTGTTATTTTCCTTATTCTATACAGTAAGGAGGGATGTATCCTTTGTATATACCCAAAACTGTAATGATTTATTTGCTCATTGTCATTTTTCTACATCCCATTTCTTCCTTTTAGGTTTGTTTTCAATTTTTTCTGAAATGTGCTCTTGACTAGTTCTTTAAGGAAGGGTCAGTTAGTGGTAATTTATACAGTCCTCATCTAAAAACGCTTTTACTTAACCTTCACTCTTGAGTGATAATGGAACAGAATTCTCAGTTGACAGTTATTTTCCCTCAGCTCTTGAAAATAGTCTTTCATTGTCTTCTAGAATCTATTGTTGCAGTTAAGAAGACTGTCGTCAATCTAGTGTCCTTTTATTAGCAATTTGTCTTTTTTCTCTCGTTGCTGTTATGATTTTCTTTTTGTTCTCAGAGCTCTGCAGCCCCTCTAATATAAGGCTTTTTTGCAGTAAGTCTCAGGATTCATGGCATTTCTGAATCTGCAGTTCCTTGCCTTTTGTCAGTTCTGGAAGAGTATCAGCTAATATCTCTTTAACTCTTTAAATACTGTCTCTACCCCATTCTCTGTATTCTGTGCATTTGGAATTTGGAACTTCATACACATAAACACGCACGCACACACACATGCATGTGCATGCACACAGGAATGTTTATATGAAATTCTTATGTTTACTCTCAGGTATACGCACACACACACACACACACACATATACACCCATATTTTTCCATACTTTTGTCTCTCTGTCCTGCTTTTTGGGAATTTCCTCAGATCTTGCTTCCATTTCACTAATTTGGTCTTCAACTGTATTTGCTGTTTAACAAATCCAGTGACTTTTTAAATTTCCAATGATTATAGTTTTATCTAAAAATTATATTTGTTGGCCAGGCGAGGTGGCTCGCTCCTGTAATCCCAGCACTTTGGGAGGCCGAGGTGGGTGGATCACAAGGTCAAGAGGTGGAGACCATCCTGGCCAATGTGGTGAAACCCCGTGTCTGCTAAAATTAGCTGGGCGTGGTGATGTGTGTCTGTAGTACCAGCTGCTGGGGAGGCTGAGGCAGGAGAATCACTTGAACCCGGGAGGCGGAGGTTGCAGTGAGCTGAGATCACTGCACTGCATGCCAGATTTACTAATAGAATCGAGTCCTAGCTATTCCTGCAACACTATTCTATGCTCCATTCTATTAGATTTGCTAATAGAATAGAGTGAGACTCCATCTCAAAAACAAAACAAAAAAATATATATTTGTTATTTTAAATTTGCTCATTCTTTCATCTTGATAATGTTAAAAATCCTTATTATATATTCTTTTTCATATTGATTTTTGGTGTCTTAAACTCTTAGATATCTAATTATCCCTTTTATTGCATTTCCTGACTTTTATTCTGAATGGATCATTTCTTCGTTTATTTTGTGATTTTTATGGTGAGATAACATATTGTTTCATGCCAGGGTCTCAATTCTAACAGTCTGCCTTAAGCAAGGTCAAGACTCTGCTCTCATCCTACTGTGGATGTTATAACCAAAATTAGCAAGACCAGTAACACACACACACACACACACACACACACACACACACACACACCAGCTACAACCTCAGCTCTGTATTTACTGCTTTTGTTTTCAGTTCCTTCTTCACTTTGGGCCTCTAGGGGATCTCTTTTTTCTTGAAAACTCAGCTATTCGTTCTGAGTGGTTATTATAATACCTTACCCAGCATTTCTAGGTGTTTTTATATGGAAAGTTTTATGCTTTCCTAATCTGCCATCTTGTTGGAACCAGAGGTCAAACTGAACTTACTGGCATGTTGCATGTAATATTTTTTAACTATTGTGAAGTCAAAATTGGGTCATTAATGAGCAGATAACTGGTGGGGACACATCAGTGTATAAGTCATGAAATTACACGTGTGAACTTCAGCAGGGTTTCACAGAAATACCTTAGCCCTTCAAGATCCATAGACATTGCTTTGAATTTTAGCTCTGCAAAAGGTAATACCTATGTGATCTTAGGTAACTTAGGATCTCTAAAACTCAATATTTTCACCTGCAAAATAGAAATGTTCATCTTTCACAGTCACTAGTGATGCCAAACCTAAAAACATGTATTAAGATCTATTTGGAATAAAAATATTTTAAAATTGTATGACACACTTGCATGCCTTCTTCCAAAGAATAAAAATTACTTTACCTTGTCTTAGACACTCGGAGTCATTGCTTCCAGCCTGAGCGACCATGCTGAGAAGGGAAGAGAGGAACATGCATCAGGATGAGTGTGGTCTGTTGGCCTTTTCCCCATACACAGGATGCCACCAATACAAAAGGGCTAGATGACAAGTGACACGAGTCTGCCATGCTACATGCCAGGGCAGCCTCACAGTTAGCATCTGCTCTCAAGATGCTCATACTTAGAAAAAAGTCAACCATGGAAATATAAGAACAAGTACAAAGAAGTGTCCGCCAAGACCTTTCTATACATCCTCTCAAGAATTTTCACAACAGCCCTGAGAAAATTATATTACGCCCATTTTACATATTAGGAAACTGAGTTTCACTAAAGGTTATATGATCACAATAATTGAGGAAGCCAAAAATGAGACCTTCTTAACTGCTCCACCACCCCTCCTCCATCAGTCAATTAGGCTCTCCCTCCTCCACACTCCCAGAACGCTTTGTGCTTGCCCGATATAGCACTTACCACACTGAA
Source organism: Hylobates moloch (assembly GCF_009828535.3). Taxonomy (NCBI): domain Eukaryota; kingdom Metazoa; phylum Chordata; class Mammalia; order Primates; family Hylobatidae; genus Hylobates; species Hylobates moloch. The sequence goes on from NW_026652286.1 coordinate 36,707,864, forward strand.
CTCAGTTTTCGGTTCAGAGTCTATCCCCACCCTTAGAGCTTCTTGAGGACACTACTTGTCTTGTATTCATCTTTGAATCCCAAGCCTCTGGACAAGGTGACTCTAACAAGATTTGCTAAATGAAACTCAGACCTATCTCCAAATCCAGTTTTCTTTCTTCTGTCCCACACTATCTCCTGGTCGTTATCACAGAAAGCACCAGAGCCCACCTGGAATAGCCCCCTGCCCATTTGCATCTGAATCCATGACTCTCTCCCAAGGTCAGGAAATAGACAAGGCTTTTACTGTGGATAGCAGGAACTAAAGCCAGACCCATTGCTGTGTCCCTCTCCAGGCTGGGCACAGAGTCTGGCATGGGGCTGGGTACCTCTTAGGGAATCAGAAAGCCTGGGTGATTGAAATTGATTAGCCTTTTGATTTGAGGAGCCTCAGACACAGAGCAGTGCTGACTCGGGGAATCACAGCTCCCACAATGACTCACACATCAGGACCTCTTTAATGGGAAATTATGGAGATGTGCTGCCCGGAGCTGTCTTAATTAAGAACAACCTGATCTTGATTGCAGCGTCTGAGTGAACTCCCCTCCCCTCTCCTTTTCTCCTTGACACCAAGAAGCGGAATCTGGCTGCCTTTGACAAGGCTTTCCTTCCCCCAGTCACGCTGCTGACAGGCTGTGGTTGGTGACAGTTGAGCTAGATGGGTGTGGCAGCCCTTCAGCCAGCATGAGGCTCCCTAATGGACAACATCAATCAGTGAGTAGCAGAGATCTCGGAGCCTCTATCCTGTCCCAGGTCTCAGGAAAGGCTGGGGCTAAGTCTGGGAAGAGGCAAAACGTAATCAGGTTGGATGTTTTTCTGGCACCCATTCTCCCCACCTCTGTCCCAAAGCTAGTTTATCCTGGAGACTATATTCCAACTAGAAAAGAAAGATAGACCCCCTTTACAACCTATCACCTCTGAGCTCCAGCCCCCAACCTAAGGGCAAGCTGGGCCTGAGCCCCCAAGGGAAGGAAGGGTACAGCCATTCTCTCTCCATGCTCATGGACATCCTATTAACCCATTAATGCCAGAGGTTGCAATTTTTTTGAAGTACTCACGTGGGAAAAATCAGACCTTGGCAATGACCTTGAGCAGTAGGATGTAAATAACTCCCAGATGCTTAGCGTTCCAATAGTGGAACACTAGGCATAAATGGGTTTAATATACTCAGGGTCCAAAAAGATGACTGGGCTCCAGGAAGGTCTGGCTTCTCAAGCCAACATTCTAAACCCCAGCCCCGAGCCAGATACAACCTGACAATTTCCTGTCAGCCCAGATTCCCTCATTCAGTCCATCCCTGGATTCCCCATTACCATACTCTATCCAGGTGCCACAGCCTCATTCAGCAAACATTTGCTCGTGTGTGTGAGGCCCTGACACTCTGTGGCTCTGTGTCCTTCTCCCCTCCCTCTCCAAACACACACACACACTTATAATTTTGAAGTCGAGTATTTATTGAACTGATAAAAGAGTTTTCAAAGAAGTTTTATCACCATGTGTGACTCATCTTTTAGTTGGTGGCTTTAGGTTTCTCTTGTCCCCAGCTTCTCAAGAGAGTAATTAATAAAGCACAAACAAACACTTAAATCATTTGGGAACTCACTATTTAAATGCTCTAAGAGTGAGCTTCATGTAATGATACAGCCATTCCTTAAATCATCTGTGGGCAAAATCTCCTTAAACAGGAAGACCCTGGGATAGAAGTCCCACTTGAATGAATAGGGCTGTTAAACCTCACCTGACAGGACAAGATGGGGGATAGTGTGTATCTACTCTCCGTATATCAGCTGCCCTAACTTGTTCACAAGGGCTACCGGAAACCTTAATCCTAGAAAACACCCCTTTTACCTGAGGCTTGGCTCTGCTTCTCCTACCTAACCCTTTCCGGTGGCTTCGTGTTACCCAGATGAGTAATTATCAGAATGTGGTTCCCAAACCAACAGCATCAGCATCACTGGGAACATAAAAGAAATGCAAAATCTCATGCCTCACCCAAGACCTACAAACCAGAAACCCTACGGGTAGGGAGGACCGGCAATCTGTGTTTCAAGCAGCCTTCCGGGAGACTCTAATGAGAAAAGCTTGAGAACCACTGCCCTACATAGAGATGCAGCCTTCACAAGACCTGCAAGGCCCTCTACAAAGACGTTGCTAGCCCACAGGACCCCTTGTGTAAATTACAAAGAGTCTTCTCTGGAAGGATGTGACCACAAGCACACACTTGTCACACAGAGCCAGAGCTGTATTTTAGCCCCACTCGGCCCCCTTGGCTGGGCACCCTCATAAAGTAAACAGCCCACACGGTAAGACGTAGCAGCCCTGCCCCTAGGAACAGACTCTCTGACCCAAGGCTTCACCACTGGCCTCCTCATCCCCTATGTTGCAGCCACTCCAGACACTTTGCAATTCCCTGCACACATCATGGTACTTCCCGCCTCTTGCATGCTTTTGCCCAGGCTAGTCTCTCTACCTAGAATTCTCTCTCCCTTCCCCATGTTTCTACCTAGAAAACTCCTGCAACCTTTAAGACTCAGCTTGGTTGTCTCCTCTTTCAAGAAATAATTGCTGACTGCAGGAGAGTCTGATTCCACTCCTCTCAGCTCCCTTACTGCGCTGTGTTCGCCTCTCACATTGCCCTTACCTAGCTGCATTTTAATTGTTTGTTTCCTTGTCTCTGTCCTCCTCAAGGGCAGGATCTGTGTCTGATTCACCTTTTAACACAATATCAGCACAGTGCCTGGCGTATTCATGCTGTGACAAAATCTACTGAATGTCAGTTCAGTACCAGAGATACAGTGAAGATTTCACCAGACAGATTGACCTCATGGAGGTAATTCACAGTTAAGGGAATGGTGGAAAGGGAAGGAAGGAAGAAAGGAAGAAGAAAGGCCTTTGCAGAAGTGGTGGGACATAATTGCCTTTCTGGTGATTTGGAATGATTTAGAAGCTGCCTCAAAAACATGATAACTTCCTCCAGCTCTGGGAGGATGAATTCATTTTCTGTAAGGCCCTCTCCAGGTACAGTCACAAAGCCAAAAACGTCAAGACCAGTCCAAAGCAGAAAAAACATTCTCTAATCAGGAGGCCAGTCCTCCTATGGAAGCCTGGCTCAGTACCAGGTACTGAAGGGCCACCTTGCCATCCAGAGTGTTCAGTGCCTTCCCGTAGGGGCTACCACCGGGATAGTGAACAGGACAAGACCAGATTTGAAGTCTTGATGCCTCACCTCCTGCAACTAAGGCTCAAATCGCTTCATCAAGACTCAAATCAGGTTGGCATGACCCTCCTCAATTGGCAGCTAATCTAATAATGAGGCTTGAATTGCAAGTTTCTGTTTGCTGCAGTAATGTAATAATGGGGGTTCTAGTTGAAGCCATTTGACTTCTGGACTAATTTCTACATCCAGTGAGCAACGGCAATTAATAAAATAGGCATTCAGTTTATACACAGGAAAGATGACTTTTCTCAAAAATAAAAGAGCAGGTTTGGAGGTGGGAGGAAAAGTGATAGGGAAGAGGCTGTTGCAATCACCCAGGAGAGAGATGATGAAGCCTGCACGAGGGGAGAGGCAGTGGATGGAGAGGTCATTCTAGAAGGACATAGATGTTTGGGATATAGAACTGGATGTAGGAGAAAGAGAACAAGAGGAAGCAGGAGGGAGGTGAAGGGGTCTGGTCTGGATTCTGAAGGTGCTGCAGGAATAGCTAGGACAGATTTGCTAATAGAATCAATTTTTAAGCACACTCCCCAGCCTAAGCCCAGATTTACATGCATACACACAGACAGAGGCCTTCTCACCCATAGACCCACATACAAACAGAGAAGGCATAAAATTGCACATACAAGCTCATCACAGAACAAATGGGGACTCATTGACAGATATGCATAAACATATTCACTCACTTAAAACCAGAGTTTTGAAATAATTATTCAGAAAATGAACATAAAAATAGTTTAGTGTCAATTATAGGCATACTTTATTTTATTGGGTTTTGCTTTCTTTTTTTTTTTTTATTATACTTTAGGGTTTTAGGGTACATTTGCACAATGTGCAGGTTTGTTACATATGTATCCATGTGCCATGTTGATTTCCTGGACTTGGCATATATTGTGTTTTTACAAATCAAAGGTCTGTGGCAAGTCTATTGGTGCCATTTCTCCAACAGCATGTGTTCACTTCATGTCTCTGTGCCACATTTGGGTAATTCTTGTAATATTTCAAATATTTTTATCATAATTATGTCTGTTATGGTGATCTGTGATCAGTGATCTTCGATGTTATTGTAATTGTTTGGGGACACTATGAACCATGCCCATATAAGATGATGAAATTAATTGGTAAATGTCATGTGGGTTCTGACTGCTCCACTAACCAATTGTTTTCCTGTCTCTCTCCTTCTCCTTGGTCCTTCCTATTCCCTAAAACACAACAATATTGATATTAGGCCAATTAGTAATCCTACAATGGACTCTATGTGTTCAAGTGAAAAGAAGAGTTGCATGTCTCACTTTAAATCAAAAGCTAGAAATGATTAAGCTTAGTGAGGAAGGCATATTGAAATCTGAGATAGGCTGAAAGCTGGGCCTCTTCTGCCAAACAAGTAGCCAAGTTGTAAATACAAAGGATATATTGTTAAAGGAAATTGAAAGCACTACTCCAGTGAACACACAAATGATGAGAAAGACTTATTGCTGATATACAAAAGTTTGAGTGGTCTGGATAGAAAATCAAACGAGCCACAACATACCCTTAAGCCAAAGCCAAATCCAGAGCAAAGCCCTAACTCTCTTCAATTCTGTGAAGGCTGAGAGAAGTGAGGAAGCTACAGAAGAGAAGTTTGAAGCTAGCAGAGCTAGCTTCACATGGCTCTTGAGGTTTAAGGAAAGAGGCCATCTCCATAACATCAAAGTACAAAGTGAAGCGGCGAGTGCTGATGGCGAAGGTGAAGCAAGTTATCCAGAAGATCTAGCTAAACAACAGATTTTCAGTGTAGATGCAACAGATGGGAAAAGATGACATCTAGGACTTTCATGGCTACAGACAGTCAATGCCTGGCTTCAAAGCTTCAAAGGACAGGCCAACTCTCTTATTAGGGACTAATGCAGCTGTTAACTTTAAGTTGAAGCCAAAGCTCATTTACCATTCTGAAAATCCTAGTGCCCTTAGGAATTATGCTAAATCCTCATAGATGTAAAAAGTAGAACTCTGTTTATTAGAGGCTGGGAAGAACAGGGAGGAAGAGAGGATATAGAGAGGCTGGTTAATGGATATGAAATTACAGCTAGATAGGAGGAGTTCTAGTGTCTATAGCACTATAGCATAAATATGGTTAACAATAATTTAGCGTATATGTTCAAAAGCTAGAAGAGAGGATTTTGAACAACACAAAGAAATGATAAATGTTTGAGGTGATGGATATGCTAATTACCCTGATTTGGTCATTACACACTGTACACATGTATCAAAATAACACTCTGTATCCTGTAAATATGTACAAGTATCACGTGTCAATAAAAAAAAGAAAAAAGAAACCATTCATGAAAAAAGTTATGCTGAATCTACTCTGCCTGTGCTCTATAAATGGAAAAACAGAGCCTGATGACAGCACATCTATTTATGGCATGATTTATTGAATATTTTAAGCCCACTGTTGAGACCTACTACACATAAGAAAAGATCCCTTTGAAAATATTCCTGCTCATTGACAATACAGCTGACTACCCAAGAGCTCTGAGGGAGACATACAAAAAGAAAAAGATGAACGTTGTTTTCATGCCTGCTAACACATTCATTCTGCAGCCCACGGATCAAGCAGTATTTTTTCTTTTTTTTGAGATGGAGTTTCGCTCTTGTTGCCAAGGCTAGAGTGCAATGGCATGATTTCAGCTCACTGCAACCTCCACATCCGCCACCATGCCCAACTAATTTTTTTGTATTTTTAGTATAGATGTGGTTTCACCAAGTTGGCCAGGTTGATCTCGAACTCCTGACCTCAGGTGATTCACCTGCCTCAGGCTCCCAAAGTGCTGGGATTACAGGCGTGAGCCACCACACCTAGCCTCAAGGAGTAATTTTGACTTTCAAGTCTTATAATTTAAGAAGCACATTTCATAAGGCTATAGCTGCCATACATAGTGATTTCTCTCATGGAGCTGGGCAAAGTCAATGGAAAACCTTCTGGAAAGGATTCACCATTCTAGATGCCATTAAGAACATTTATGATTCATGGGAGGAAGCCAAAATATCAACATTACTAAGAGTTTGGAAGGAGCTGATTCCAACCTTCAGGGATGACTCCGTGGCATTCAAGACTTCAGTGGAGGAAGGAACCGCACAGGCGGTAGAAAGAGCAAAAGAACTAGAATTGGAAGTGGAGCCTGTAGATGTGACCAAATTGCTGCAATCTCATAATAAAACTTGAATGGATAACTAGTTGCTCCCTGTGGATGAGCAAAGAAAGAGGTCTTTTGAGATGGAAGTTACTCCTGGTGAACATTGTTGAAATGACAAAAAAGGATTTAGAATATTACATAAGCTTAGTTGATAAAGCAGCAGCAGGGTTTGGGAGAATTGACTCCAATTTTGAAAGAAGTTCTACTGTGGGTAAAATGCTATCAAACAGCATCACATGCTACAGAGAAATCTTTCAGTGTTGTCTTAGTTCAAGAAATTGCCACAGTTACCCCAGCTTTCAGCAACCACAACCCTGATTAGTCAGCGGATATCAGCATCAAGTCAAGACACCCCCACCACCAGCAAAAAGACTGAAATTAACTGGGAGGCTCAGGTGGCAAAAAATGTTTTTCATTTGTTTGTATTTTGGGGGAGGTTTTTCATAGTTTTTTGGGGGGAGGAGGTGTTTTTGCTGTTGTTGTTTGACACAGCCTTTCTCTGTCACCCAGGCTGGAGTGCAGTGGCATGATCATGGCTCGCTACAGCCTGGAATTCCCAGGCTTAAGGAATCCTCCTGCCTCAGCCTCCTGAGTAACTGGAACTACAGGCACATACCACCATACCTGGCTAAAAAGATATTTTTAAATTAAGGTACGTACGCTGCTTTTTAGACCTAATGCTGTTGCATACTTAATAGACTACAGTATAGTGTAAACATAATTTTAATATGCATTAGGAAACCAAAAAAAATTGTGTGACTCATTTTATCAAAATATCCACTTTATTGCAGTGGTCTGGAACTAAACCTGCAATAGCTCTGGAGTGTGCCAGTGTCTGGATTTTTTATTCGTAAGTAATGAATTGTTTTATTAAAATGTTCTATGATTATAAACCCTCTCCATCTATAAAACATCTTGTATTTGCATGGCACAGTTTACTTTTCAAAGAAAATTCATAAATGTTATCCCCTTAAAACCTCCAAATGCATTTTGTGCTGTGTACTGCCTATTAGCACTCAGAACGATGCCAGCTCTTTTCAGCTCTTCTAGTGTCACCAGGAGCTGGAAACCAAAAGACTACATTTTCCCAGATCCCTCTGCCAGCAGGGTTCTGATTTTTATTCCACCAGTAAGAAGCATTCTCATGAGATTTGGAAGGTGGGAGAGGAACAAGCCATTATTGGTACTCAGACATTGGAGGGCAGAAGATTTTACAAGTGATTTCCATAGGTCCTCCTAGGAATCACCCACATCAGTACTTCAGGCAGCTGGAATCATTGGTGGAGAGATTTTTTTAGCAACTTTTTGATTTTCTGAGGCCATCAGCAGTTTTTCCTGATCTTCAGTCTTCCAGCTCTTTCAAATATGTTCTAAACATCAAGTTTTCTGTATCAATTTCTTCCTGCATGTAATACCTTAAGCAGTTTTCCTGACTGATACAAATGTGTACATTACACACAGGTAAACATTAGTAATTATTTTTCCACTGTCAGGTTAAACAGCATCTTCACAAACAATAAACTAACAGTACCATTTTACTTTTCTATAGGCTGTCAGATTTGGATATTTGCTTATGCTATCTGTATTAATTTGCTAGGAGTGCTGTAACAAAGTACCATAAACTGAATCGTGTAAACAACAGAAATATGTTATCTCAGTTCTGGGGGCTGGAAGTCCCAGATCACAGTGTTGTCAGGGCTGATTGAGGGCTGTGAGGGGAAATCTGTTCCAGACCTCTCTCCTAGCTTCTGGTGGTTTGCTGACAATTTTTGGCATTCCTTGGATCCTGCCACATCATCCAATCTCTGCTTTCATATTCTATGATGCGTGTGTGTGTCTGTGTCTCTGTTCAAATTTCCCCTTTTTTATAAGAATACCAGACATATTGGATTAGGGTGCACCTTAATATCTTTTTATAACTTGATTGCTTCTGTAAAGACCCTATTTCTGAATGAGGTCACATTCTGAGGTACTGAGAGGTAGCATGCAACATATTTTGGGGGAAAATGATACAACCCACCACGCTATTCAATTCCAGGTGGAAACTCCCAGCAGCAAAGATATATAAATTAGGAATTTAGGGAAGATGTAGGCCAGAGATACAGAATTGGGAGTATTAGCAAAAAGTGGCATTGAAGTCACTGGGAAATTCAATCAGAGAGAATAAATAGAAGAAGAGAAGAGGTCTGTAAGCAGAATGTGGAGAACACTGACATGTAAGTGAGGGGTAGGTAAATGCGAGGCTGAAAAAGAGGGAGAAGAAAGGCAAAGACAAAGAAGTATCCCAGAGCCAAAGGAGGGGCAAGGTGAGGCATGAGGAGAGAGAAGTAGAAGATGGGGCAGGTTGGACTCTGGGCGGCACAGAGCTTCAGACAAGTTCTGTTCCTAGAAACTAGGAATTGAGACTCCACGTGCTAGGCAGCTCAACCCCGTGCACTGGGCAGCTCAACCCCGTGCACTGGGCAGCTCAACCCCATGCACTGGGAAGCTCTACTCCATGTACTGGGAAGCTCTACCCCATGCACTGGGAGGCTCTACCCTATGCACCAGCCAGCTCTACCCCATGCACGGGGAAGCTCTACCCCATGCACCGGGAAGCTCTACCCCATGTACCGGGAAGCTCTACCCCATGCACCGGGAAGCTCAATCCCATGCACCGGGAAGCTCTACCCCATGCACCGGGAAGCTCTACCCCATGCACTGGGAAGCTCTACCCCATGCACCAGGCAGCTCAACCCCATGCACCGGGCAGTTCTACCCCATGCACCGGGCAGCTCCCATGTACTGGGCAGCAGCTCGACTCCCACTGGTACTGCTGCCACCAGGCCATCTATTCATGGCACTGTCTTCCTGACCTCTCACTCCCAGATCCCACTAGCCCTCTTCAGTGGGCCCTGCTAGAGTGAGAGAGGCAGCAGTTTCCTCATTGAAGTCATCAGGAATCTTTCAGAAGTGTTTAGAAGTGATAAAACTTAAACTCAAAAGACCTTTAACAAAAAATGAGAATATGTTGCTGGAGTGGCTCAGAGAACTGAAGGGGATGATGAAGAAGCAGAACAGCTTCAGGAACCCCGGGACAGGCTGGTTCCCAGGAAGCAACCCCGCAGATGAACATTCCTGTGGAGGATGTTAGCTCATTAAGGAGAGCCTGTGGAAAGGAAGGAAGCAGGGTTAGGCGAAGGGAGGACTTGAGGTGTGAAACTGCATCACTCAGCAGAGGCCCCACCTACCCCAGGGGAGTTCTGAAGCTGGGGTGATGGTGCCAAGTTTTTATCTCCCCATGTTGGTCGGCTGCCCTGAGTTGAGGCAGGGATGCCAGGTCTGTATACCCCACACCATAAAGGAGGGTGTGACCTTAGACAAGGCAGCTGTCCTCAGCTGAGTTACCATATGAGACTGGCAGCCCAGGGCCTCCTGCCAGCAGCTCCCAGCAGCTTGAAGTAAATAGCCCTTCATCCCGTTACAAACTGAAAGTTTCTGTCCTCCACCACCCCACCCCAAGTCATATGTTGAAGCCCTAACCCCCACCGTGACTTGATTTGGAGATGGGATCTGTGAAGTAGTAAAGATTAAGTAAAGTCATGAGATTGGCGCCCTAATCCAAGAAAGCTGGTGTCCTTATATGGGGCAGAAAAGACATCAGAGCCCTCTCTCTCCACCATGTGAGCACACAGAGAGAAGGCAGTTGTCTGCAAGCCAGGAACAGAGCCCTCACCAGAAATCAACCATGCTGGCACCGGATCTTAGGCTTTCCAGTCTCCAGAATTGTGAGAAAATACATTTCTGTTGTTTAAGCCACCAGTCTATGATATTTTGTTATTATGGCAGCCCTAGCTGACTCATATAATTTCAAAGGACAGTGTCTGCAGCATATTCCAGGGGCCAGCACAGGAGCTGAACCAGGGACACAGTTACTCAGGACTGACTCTCTCTCTCTCTCTGTCTCTCTCTCTCTCTCTCTCTCTCTCTCACTCCACCTCTGCTCTTTTCCCTAAATTGTAAGAGACAACATGACCATCTACAGCCCCTCCCCTGAAGCCATGATCCAAGCAAGAAGAGCACTCTCCCTCAGGCTTTAATCTGAAAGATCCCAGGAAGGACTCTAATTTGCCCAGTTTATACCATGTGCACCCTCCTGGGCCAAACCCGAGGTCAGTAGCATGGGGCACTATGATTGACTTTGCCTTTGATCAAATAGGCTAAATCTAGCTATCAACAGACAAAGGAGCAAGGGGGAGATGCTGAGCAGAAACAGGAAATAGATATGATACCCATTATTTTACCAATCGTTTGCTCAGTCAAATGTCAGTAACTTGGCCAGAAGCAGTGGCTCCCACCTCTAATTCCAGCACTTTGGGAGGCCAAGGTGGGCAGAATGCTTGAGCCCAGGAGTTCAAGACCAGCCTGGGCAACATAGTGAAACCAAGTCTCTATTAAAAAAAAATACAAAAATTAGCTGGGCCTGGTGGTGTGTACCTCTAGCCCCAGCTACTTGGGAGGCTGAGGTGGGAGGAGCCCTTGAACCTGGGAGTTTGAGGCTACAGTGAGCCATGATCACACCACTGCACTCCAGCCTAGGTGAAAGAGTAAGAACCTACCTCAAAAAAAAAAAAAAAAAAATTTAGTAGCTCACCAACCTTGTGACATCAAGCAAATCAGTGCCTCTTTGAGCTTTCTCGTCCTCTGTCAAGTGGTGATGACCGTGGTCATAGTGAGAATAAATGAGATAATGCATATAATAAGCCTCCCAGGCACAGGGTTGGCACATAGTAAATGTCCAATAGAAGATAACATCTATTACTTTTATTATCTGAATACTGCTATAAGAAAATATAATTTTGCACCTCAAATTTCTGAGCCAATTTTCAAAGCATGGATGATAAGAAAAATCCAATTATATTTGCCCGAGGTCCAAAAACTCATAAAGTTACCTGGAATATGCATTTTTCAAATAAGGAAACCGAAGCCCAGAGAAGTTAATAACTGTCCCAAGATCTGAAAAAAAGAAGAGATAGGGCTGGAATCAACAACCCTGAACTCTAAAATCATCCCCAGATACCCCCAAACCAGCTGCCACTCCACCCTGCCATTGTCTCCACAGGCACCCACAACCAGACTCCAATCCATCCTAGCCCAGAGATGCAGCCTCATCTTTTTGTTCCCAGACACCCAAGCTATATGATCAAGCCCAGGCTGCTCAGTAAGCATTGCTGTGATGGAATTGAAGCCCTATAGGATATCTAGAAAGCAAGTGGGATATCTGGAAGTAATAAACTTCTGACTGCTTGTTCATTTGGAACCCAGGGTGGGTAGCACAGATTCTTCTCATCTCTCTTCCTTAAGAATCAATAAAAAAGTAGTGATGCATTTAGCAGGGATTAAATAAGTGAAATAGCCTTTTATGGGACTGATACTTTGGTTACATTCCTAAAAGTCACTTGGGGTTAATTTGATATACCATTTGGTAATTGAAGTACAAATTTCAAAAACTGAGTCTTTGTATCCTGAGAAGAAAAAGAAGTGTTTGGCCAGGGGATGTGGGAGCAACAAGTAGAAAGTAGCATTTTTAGTTGAGCGTTGAAGGATGACTAAGTAGCGTTGGGCATTCCAGGCAGGAAAACACAGTGTGAGCAAAGATACAGAAGTAAGAAACTGGGAATGTGTCTGGGACTGGCAGGATCAGATGGGAGTTCAGAGGTTTTTTGGTGAGCATCGGAGGCTGGCCTGGAGTCAGGGTGAGGCTGGCTGCAATGGCCCCTGTACTGCCCCTGGGCTAAACAGAGGCGTGAAGTTGCAGAGGAGGGTGTGCAGACAAAGGCATTCAGGCTTCAAAGCAATAGTATTTGGGGACAAATTTGTCTTTTCTGATCCTAACTTAGGAGTGCGGTAGGAAGACAGACCTGAGTTCAAATCCCACTTCTGCCATTTCTGTGATATGAGGTTTTACGGAAGTGGCTCACCCCGGTGAACAACTATTTTTTCAGGTGCTAGAGACAATAATAATGCTCCCCTTAGAGTATGTAGACCCAAGGCCGGTAGGTGCCAGGAAAGTAAGGTAAATAACATCGCCTGGCTATAATATAACAAGTAGTAGAGACTGCATTCAATTCTAATCCTAAAAGTAGTCAGACTCAAACATTTAAAAATATTGGGCAGACTAAACGAAATGCACTTGGGCAGCATATAGCCAGCATGTGAATTGTTGACTATCTCATAAGGTTGTTGCAGGAATTAAGTGAGATAATGAATATAAAGTGCTTTGCACAGTAGAGGAGCCAGACAAAAAGAGGTCATATACTATGATTCATTTATATGAAGTTCAAGAACAGGCAAACTAGTCTACGGGGAGAGAAATGAGAAAAGTGTTTACCTGGGAGGAGGAAGGGAGGTTGGCAGTGAGGGGGTCTACAGGAACCTTATGGGGTATTGCAAATGTCCTATGTCTGGCTCTAGTTTTGGTTACATGTTTTTAAACATACATAAAAATTCATTGAGATATACACAAGTTTTGTGAGCTTTATTGCAACAAGTTACACTTCAATCAAAAGGGAAATTTTAAAACAAGTCCTTCACAGCGTAATAAGAGCTTAATGAATGGTTGTTGTAGTTATTATTATCATTACTACTTTTACTACCACTTTCATTATTATTAAGCTACAAAGTCAGTAAAACAACAAACAAGCAACAAGTAATCATCAAAGACCCGCTAGATGCTGGGTGCTGAGTGTTTATGTCAGATTACATTTCCCAAAAATGACTATATATATAGATACTTAGCCCTCTATATCCATAGGTTCCACATATCCTTTCTTGTCATTATTTCCTAAACAACATGGAATAACAACTATTTATATAGCATTTATATTATATTAGGTATTACAGGTAATCAGAGATTATTTAAAGTACATGGGAGGATGTGTGTGTTATATGGAAAGTCTACAAATTCTACATCATTTTATATCAGAGACTTGAGCATCTTTGGATTTTGGTGTCTAAGGAAGGAACCAATTCCCCATGGATACCAAGGAATGAGGCTGTGTGTGTGTGTGTGTGTGTGTGTGCACGTGCTATGACATGTTTCATTTCCCCCACCAAGAGGTGGAGTCTATGTTCCCTCCCGTTGGATCTGGGCTCGGCTTGTGACTATTCTCACCAATAGAGTGTGGCAGATGTGATGCTATGTGACTTCTGAGACAGGTCATGAAAACCATATGACTTCTATCTGCCTCTCTCTTGAAACATATGCCTTGGGAGCCCTTCTTCCCATGCTGCAGGAATTATGTGGAGAGGCTACATAAAGATGCCTGAGAAGCCCTGGCTATTCTAGCCCTTAGCTGTTCAAGGCTTCTTAGCCCAGGAACTGGATACATGAGTCAAGAAGCCTTTTCAATGGTCCTAGACACCATCTGACTGCAGCTTCATGAGAGACCCTGAGCCAGAACCACTCAGCCAAGCTGCTCCTGTATTCCTGACCCATAGAAATCATGAGAGATAATAAATGATTATTACTGCTTTAAGCCAGTAAGTTTTGAGGTGATTTGTTAGCAGCAACAGATAACTGATATAGATGTTGGTACCCGGAAGGAAGGTGATGCTGCAACAACAAAAACTAAAAGTGGAGCAGTGTCTTTGAGGGCAGAAATTGGAAGGACTTTGAAGAGACAATGGCATCTGATGGCTTCAGGGAGGTGGGTTGGAGCCATAATCTTGAAAGACACAATCTCAAATGCCATAATTCTGAAAGATTAAAATCCTGAAAGATTAAAATCTCAAAAACATAATTCCAGAAAAAATAATTTTAAAAATTATTTAAAAGACATTTATTTACATTTTAAAAGGGGTTTTATTTGGGAAACATATTTAAAAATGACAGAACACTTCATAGGCCACTTTATATGATAAAATAGGCAATAATAACCTACATATTTTTGTAAGCATAAGTGCTCATGTATTCTAGGGACAGTCACAGGGGTATAGCAGTTATGAGCAGATTAACCATATTCATAAAGAAATAGGTCAAAAAGTAAAATGTAGAAACATCTGTCACTACAGTTGGTAGTTGCGTGCACCCAGCTTTATAACTGCAGTCATCTGAAATACTGTGATGGACACCTTATGTCTTTTGATGAGATCCTTCAAAAACCATTATGGGTCACCACTGCATATGCAGTTGCCCAAAGAACCAAGATCTCAAGAGATTTTATTTTTAACAATGCAGATGTACAAAAAGGACATATCATCATTTATTGAGGAATTTTCCATGTTTTTACATTGAGAATCAGGGCAGCCAGCTGTGTTAGTCTCCGACTAAGGCCAAAAGCCTCGGGGCCTGGGTAAAACCTGGTGTGAAGTCCTGGAGTCCGAAGGCTAGCAAGCCTGGAGTTCTGATGTCCAAGGCAGCAGAAGAAAAACCTCTCCCAACTCTCAGAGAAAGACCAATTCACCTTCTGTATTTGTTCTTTCTGGGCCCCCAGATGATTAAATGGTGCTCACCAATATTGAGGGCAGATCTTCCCCACCTAGTCCACCCAGACTCACACAATAACCTCCTCTAGAAACACCATCACAGACACACCCAAAATAATGCTTCACCAAGTTTGTAGGTATTCCTTATTCCAGTCAAGATGACATCTCAAATTAAGTCCACAACTCCACCCCTTGCCAATTTGGCACCCGCACATACCTCCTTTTACCTCCTTAAATAAAGACAGTAACAAGGTAATAGTTCCACCTAACATGATGCAGCTATCCTGTGTACAACCAAAAACACAGTAATTCCTCCCCCAGAATTTGGCTTTCAGGATTTCAACATTCTAGATTTTAATCTTTCAGGATTGTGATTTATAGGATTTTAGACTTTGGGGATTTTGATCTTTATGGATTTTGATCTTTTAGTATTTCAACATTCAGATATACAGCACCTGGAATTGTGTTTTTTGGGATTACAACCAGCACTGCAAGAAGGCTATCCATGAGTGCTTAATGGAAAGTAAGAAAGGTGATATTAGAAAATAGAGGAAAGGGAATCTTTATAATATGGTCTATCAGTCTGCTTGAACTGCCATAACAAAATACCATCAACTGAGTGGCTTAAACAACAAAATTTATTTTTCACAGTTCTGGAGGCTGGGAAATCCAAGATCAAGATTCTGGCTGATTTGATTCCTTGTGAGGGCTCTCTTCCTGGCTTGCAGATGGCTGTCTTACTGTTGTGTCTTCACCTGGAAGAGCAAATGCTCAGATGTCTCTTTCTCTCTCTTTTTTTTTTTTTTTTTGAGACAGGTTCTTGCTCTGTTGCCCAGGCTGGAGTGCAGTGGCACAATCTTGTCTCACTGCAACCTCTGCCTCCCAAGCTCAAGTGATTCTCCCACCTTAGCTCCCGAGTGGCTGGGACTACAGGCACACACCACCACACCCAGCTAATTTTTTGTATTTGTAGAGGCAGGGTTTTAACCATGTTGCCCAAGCTGGTCTTGAACTCCTGAGCACAAGTGATCTGCCTGCCTCAGCCTCCTAAAGTGCTGGGATTATAGGTGTGAGCCATGGCACCCCGCCCTCTTCCTCTTCTTTAAGGGCCCTGGCCTGATGGAATTAGTGCCCCACCCTTAGTGACCTCATTTAAACTTTATCACCTCCTCATTGACTCTGTCTCCAAATACAGTCACATTAGGGGTTAGGCCTTCACCACATGAATATGTGAGAGGATATAAATGTTCAATCCATAGTATACAGTGAGGGAAAACTCAGCAATACTATCTTCTACAGTAAAATGGAAAGTAGAAAATATACCTAATGAACTGGATGATCTAGCAAAGGAGATTTCCAGGCAGAGTGTTGAAGGTGCCACCTGGCTTCTGGTTGCTTATAATAAAATGTGAAAAGTGAGAAGATGTGTTAAAGAAAGCACCATTGAACATAAAGGGGCCAGGACTTGCTGAGTTTAAAAATAAAAATGTCTTATTGCTAAATTCTCGAGATAGGAAATGATACTGAAATTTTAAAACGTCCTCCAGGCAAAGATCAAATTCAGTGTCCCGGCAGGAAAAATGGTCTAAAGATGAAACTGACAGAGTGAATGCAAAGCCCTTTATTAAGACCTCAGAAATATGTAAGGTGGTGCTTCAAACAGGGGAAAAAAGAGGTCCCTCACCCATAAACAATACAGCTTCTGGTAATCTTAATTGTGATATCCCATAGCAGCCTTACAGGAAACTCAAGATGCAAAGTAGCCTATCACATTGATACTTGTGGTTGTGACTTTTAACTAATGGAGTTAATGCCAATAGAATTTATAGAGTCTTATTCATAGATTATAAGGTTATTACATTGTGTGAAATATTGTCTGCATGGATTACAAGGGACAGTGACCATATACAATGAAAATGGGTCTTTGCAGGAGGTAGAGGTTGCAGTGAGCCGAGATCGCGCCATTACACTCCAGCCTGGATGACAAGAGCAAAACTCCATCTCAAAAAAAAAAAAAAAAAAAAAGAAAGAAAAGAAAATAGATCTTTGGACCTTTAAACCACTATAAGAAAGCAGGCTGAGAAAACTGCTTAGCTGCAAACACTGGCTGTTTTTTATGGGAAAGAGAAGATGACTCAGCTTCTGCCTCTGAGCCCAGAGACTGGAGCCAAGAGCCATAGGAAACTGTTCTCAGGCAGTAGGACTGAGTTCTAACCAAGAAACTGCCCATGTTCCCAGCAGAATTTCAGAATTGCTGAGGACCCCTGTGTACCTCCCATTTTCCTTTCTTCTTCCTTCTTTCAGGATGATCTATAATGTTTATCCTATGCCTGCCCTACCATTGTATATTAGGTAGAGGGAAGATAATATGTTTCTTTTTTCATGGGTCTATAGATCAAGAGGAACTGTGCAGGAGGTACTATATTTGAGAAATTTACCCAAGGAGCCGCATTTGAACCTGGACCCAATTAGATGACAAGACCTGGGAGTTCAAACTGATAGTATAATATGATGAGACTTTTATGGGCCTTGGGAAGGGACAAGTGTATGTTTGATGGGAAAGCTATGAATCACCAGGAGTCAGAGGTAGATGGAAGTAGCCAGCCTCCTATGATCCTTGCCTCCTGGTATCCTTGCCCTCACGTAATCCCCTCCCACACTGAATCACAGCTAGCCCTGAGTGACCAATACGATACAGAAGAAATGAGGCTGGGTCATAAAAGGCCTTGCAGCTTCTGCCTTGGACCCTCAGACCTCTTGGTCCAAAGGAAGCCAGCTGCCATGATGTGAAACATCCATGGTGCCCTATGGAGAGTAACTGAGGCCCCCTCCAATGGCCAGCACTAACTCACCTGCCAGTGAGTGATCCACCTTGAGAGTAGATCCTCCTCTGTCAGCCCCAGTCAAGCCTTCAGATGACTGCAGCCCTGGCTGACATTGGAGGCAAGCTCATGAGAGACCCTGAGCCAGAACCACCCAGCCATGCTGCTCCAGAATTTCCAGAACCTGAGCCAGAACCACCCAGCCATGCTGCTCCAGAATTTCTGGGCCAAACAAACTATGAGAGGGAAAAAATAATTATTGTTGTTTAAAGCCATTAAGTTTTGGGGTGATTTGTTACACAGCAGTAGATACCTAAAACAACTCTATAGAACATGCAAAGAACTTGCAATAGAGTGAGAAGGAAACGTATAGACACTGGAGCACACACAGTTTAGGGCAGCATGAGATTCACTTGGCCAGCTTGTTAAAGGACAATTTCTCTTTCCTGCTGGGGTGTTGGCAGAAATAAGGAGCCTGGAGGTGGTGAGATTTTGGGAGACAGTTTCAAGAGGTGAGTTGGCACCTTAGAGAGAAGGTTCTCCTTTCAGCATTAAATTCTATCACGTCCTGGCTTTGTTGTTGCAAAAGAGATCTTTCCATTTACAGAGCTTTTTTGCATTAGCTCTGTTACTGTGGGACAGAGGCAGGTCAGGGATTATCTTGTCTATGAAACAGCGGATAAAACTGAGGGTCCCACTGGGTAATTGGCTTGCCTGAGCCCTGGGCACTTTCTGCTTCCGTAACAGCGCTCAGCGGCACAGAGCTGCCTTTGACTGCCAAAAGAATCAGAATTCAAAATGCCAAGGCTGGCCGGGCATGATGACTCATGCCTGTAATCCCAGCATTTTGGGAGGCTGAGGCAGGCGGATCACGAAATCAGGAGTTCGAGACCAGCCTGGCTAACATGGTGAAACCCCGTCTCTACTAAAGATACAAAAAAAAAAAAATTAGCTGGGCATGGTGGCACGTGCCTGTAATCCCAGCTACTCAGGAGGCTGAGGCAGGAGAATTGGTTGAACCCAGGAGGCGGAGGTTGCAGTGAGCTGAGATCACAGCACTGCACTCCAGCCTGGGTGACAGGGTGAGACTCCATCTCAAAACAAAAAAAAAAAAAAAAAAAAAGCCAAGCCAAGGCTGGGCCATAAACACACATTAAGAAACAACAGGGAGGGAAAATGCAGGCCAATTGCTCTGAGACCCTCAATAACTAATAACAGACTTTGGCTGCCTTAAAATAATCTTTCACACTCATTAAAATCTGTCCCTCAGGGTGCTAAAGCTGAACTAATATCATAGCCAAGATTATGCACCTCTCTTTGCTGTGTGACCTCAGGCCTTTCTGGGTCTCTAAGCCTGATCAATATTATGTGGGATTAGACTGGTCTCTAAGGCTTCATGTGGTTCTGACATCATAGGATTCATGAGGAATTTGTGGGCCCTTCAACATGGAAGTTGGGATAATAATACCAGGCAGTTTCCATCTTGAGTCTCCGATCTACAAGATCAATGCCAAACAGGAAATTGCAGGCAGTAATTTATTCTGAATTCTCTCACCGTGGGACTTGTTTATATACTTTGCTACATGGACTCTAATAAAACATTAAACAGACAAAGAAGGTTTCTGCCAGCTTCCCAGCCCCTTGACATATGCTCCTTTTCCTGCCAGCGCCCCCTGGAGAGAGGACCTCCCGGGGACTACAGCTGTGATCCAGAAAAACTGCAGAGAGCCAGGCAGGAGGTCGGTTGCAAAAATAACCAAGCCCATAAAATAAAATGACATAAGAATAAAACATTATATAAAAAATAAAGTGATCAAGCTAGATCAATATCAGAGGACACTCTGATCAATACCCACCTTTGGTCTGTATGTCTAAAGGAGGAGAGACACAAATTGCAGTGTCTGCCTGCCCAGCACCGCCCAATTGACTTTGCCCTACTGTATTAGTCTGGGTTCTCCAGAGAAGCAGTACCAATAGAGTAGGTAGATAGATACAGATATATAGATAAATAATAAAGAGATTTACTATCAGGAATTAGCTCACACAAGTGTGGCAGCTGGGAGGTCCAAGATCTGTAGCCAGCAAGATAAAGACCTAGAAGAGCTAATGGTGTAGTTCCAGTATGAGTGCAAAGGCCTGAGAACCAGAAGAGCCAAAGGTATAAATCCGTCTGAGTCCAAGTCCAAAGGCAGAAGACTGATGTCCCAGCTCAAAGACAGTCAGAGAGAGAGAAAGAATTCTTTCTTACTCAGCCTTTTTTCCTCTTTAGGCCTTCGACGGATTGCATGAGGTTCATCCACACTGGGGAGGGCAATCTGCTTTACTCAATCTTCCAAATCAAATGTTAACCTTATCCAGGAACATCTCACAGACACACCCAGAAATAATGTTTAACCAAATATCTGAGCACCATGTGGCCCAGTCAAGTTGACTCATAATATTAGCTATCCCATGCACTCAGGCCCTGGAGGAATAGGAATTTGACAGAATTACACCCTGGCAAAACAGTAAGATGAAGTGAGGTCTGGAAACTGACCACTGTTGATCCTGGTGCCTGGCCTATTGGGCTTGGCTCTGGGAGCCCAAGTGAGAACTGAGCTGACATTGTGTTTATAGTAGCCATTGTCATTTCATATGAGAGAATAGCATACCTTCAATCTTTCTCCATTACATCAATCTGTACAGTAGCACACAGGATTGGAAATAGCTAGAAACACAGGAATGAAAACTCCATTAACTTGAAGACTAAATTTTGATCCCCTAAAGCAGGAATGCCTGAGAGTTTGGGGAAGTGAAGTGTTCACTCTGAACAAGGAAATGACCAGTGTGGGGCTGTACAGGTTGTGGGCCAACATGGGAAGCAGAAATGATTCAGCAGAATATGCAGAATCAGGACAAAGCAGATGGCAGGAAACTGAATGATGATTAAGTTGCTTCTGTCTTGAGGTCAGTGCTACCTGAGGAAGGCAGGGTTGGCAGTCAGCACACTGCCCATTCTGAAATGGTGCCTCATATTGTTTATGGCTGATGTTAAATACATTACAACTAGGTTAACTGTTGAGTAAGTGAAATACGATAAGCTTACTTCTTTGCTAATCTTTTTGGTGTATATACAAATTCTTGAATAAAAGGTGACTTTTTATACTTAAGGAAGACTAGCTAAATTGCAAGGGCATAGTCAGTGTGTACAGTGGCCACCATAATACTCAGCAGGGACAGACTCAGGAAGCAGGTCCCCTTTTCCTCCTGCCCCGAGATGAAAGAGAGAGAACCTCTTTTTGCTAAGGTGTGGGAGCCTCTCTTTACACTTTAAACTCCCTTATCACTTGGTGAGAGATAGACCCAAGACATGGTCTCCCATATCTTGACTCCTACTCCATTGCTCTCCCTGCTTGGCTGTGAAGAAGCAAAACTCAGAGCCTGGGCTCAGAAACAAACACCAACTTGCTATCGGGTAAAAGCGGGATATCAAATACCAGCAGCCCCATCTCCTGTCTTGGCTTACATTTCTCTTAATTCATCCTACTCTGGAGCACCTCACACACATGCATGCATACACACACACAAACCTCCCACTGCTGGACATCAGCACCCAGTGTGGATGTGATGGAGTGAAGATGGGAGAACAGAGCTACTTGATTGGCCCAGGTACCAGGAAACTCAGAGGCAGAAGCTGCAGGGGTATGAAGCCTGTGCCTTGGACTGGTTGCAGGATGGTGGAGTAGACACTTCACTCTCTCTCAGTGATGCAGGCTACTCACCCCACACCGGCTCCCCGCCAGCCCACAGTGGCTGTTTTAGCCCATAACTAGCCTTTCTTATCATGAACTTGCTCCCTTTCTGAACTCAGTATCTGCCACCCACCCCCCTCCGCCACAATTCTCCAACCCTGGAGACTTTGCCTGTGCAAGGACTCACTGGCATCATAGCCTCACCTCTCCCCTGTGAACCATGACTTAGCTCATCCTGAAGACCACAGGGCACCTAGTACCCCTTTCCCGCTCCATCCCTGAAGATACCAATCCAACCAAATCCCAGCCTCTTGGCCAGTGGCTGTGTATACCCAGATGCCCCGGGCAAGCAAAGACAGACAACAGGACACTGCCTCTTTTCCAGTGAGCCAGGTAATTTCAATGTGTTTCCTGGGTGTAAGGATCAGGACACGCGGAGGGCTTTGGGAACAGCAAACAGGGTCAGGTCTAGTCTGGATCATCAGGAAGAGCATCCCAGAGGCAGTAATAATAAAGCCGAGACCTGAAGACCAAGAGGAATGGGAGGACAGTGAAGAGAAGAAGGGGGAACAGGAGAAAGGGAACCAGCAGTTTACTGGGCTGGTAGGCAGGTAAGGAGGGAATGAGGAGGCCTAGGTACAGCTGTGAGGGGCATACAGCAGACACAGATGAAGCTATCTTTGCCCTGTGTCAAATTATAGCATGAACAAAGAACACTGGTTGCAGTTCAAAGACATGGTATGCAGTCCCAGCTCTGGCACTCCTTGAGCAAGTCACACCCCCAATCTGAATCTCAGTCCCCCAACTGCCTATTGTCACCCACACTGTAACAGAAGGTGTGCCATTACTGCTAATTGACATTTATCTCTCTCCATCACTTGGAAACCATTTCAGCCCCAATTGTTCTCTGTGCCTCTAAAAAATAAAATAAAAAAAATTTTTTAATCACTAGGCTCCTAACTGAACAATAACTACCGTGGCATTATAAGGCCAACCAGGCCCCTTACCCTAGCCCATTATCTCTCTCCTCTTTTCAACTTAGGGAAAACAAAAGAATCAGTTCAACAAAGTCATTTATTCTCCACTTTATAGGCTGCAGAGCAAATGGTTTTCAAGGTTTTGTAACAGACAGTGTGGGTGACAACAGGAGTTGGGAGACAGACTTAGAGTGGGGGTGATAACCTACCTGTGGTCACCCACACTGTCATCCCAACTGTGAAGAAGCACGTTGGAATGTTTGACCTCTGAAGACTAGTCCTGCCTCATTAATTCATTCAGCCAACATTTATCAAGAGCCTTTCATGTCCCAGCCCTTTTCCAAAAGGTGGGAATCTATCAGTGAACAAAACAGACAACAACTCTTACCCTAACAGATACATTCTAGAGGAGGGAAGACATGCAATAAAAATAATAAATATGTAATAAATAAACAAATAATTTAATTTTTTCAGAAAGGTCTAGGTGCTATAGAAAAAAGAAAAAAGTAGAACAGGGATTAGTTTGCATTTTAAAAAGGGTGATTAGGGCAGGCTACATTGAGGAGGTGTGTTTGAGTGGTGAAGACTTGAAAGAGGTGAGATTTCAAGCCATCAAGTTCTCTGGGAAAGGGAAAATGAGGGCAAAGGAAATACAGCAAAACCTCAGGGCAGAGGATCCCCACTGTGTTAGAAAAACAGCAAGGAAGTCAGGTGTCCAGCAGGGCGTGAAAGGGAATAATGACAGGAAATGAGGCCAGAAGGATGAAGGAGGATGGCTGCACTGACTGCGAAGGGCCCAGTAGGCTATCTAAACTTGCTCCACGGCCCCCAGGCTCCCAGCCACTGGCAACCTCTTTGACTTAGTTGGGCTTCTGGAAGAAATTTCAGGGAAGTGACACCAGCCCAACTTCTTCCTCTAGTTGGGGGCTATAGTCTCAGCAATGGCTTCTCTAGTTGGGGGCTTCTTCCTCTAGTTGGGGGCTACAGTCTCAGGAATGGCTACCATGTGTCTTGGCATTGAACTCGGCAGCCTAGACACAGGCTTGCAGTGTGGTCCTCACAAAGGCCACACACCCAGGGATCTCCTGCCCCACCCCATCCCTCTACAGCAGCAGTCCCGAACCTTTTTGGCACCAGGGACTGTTTTCATGGAACACAATTTTTCCACAGATGGGAGGGGGGTGGGGGATGGTTTTGGGATGAAACTATTCTACCTCAGATCGTCAGACATTAGATTCTCATAAGGAGCACGTAATCTAGATCCCTCGCATGCACAGTTCACAACAGGTTCGCGCTCCTGAGAATCTCATGCCACAGTTGATCTAACAAGAGGCAAGCTCAGGTGGTAATGCTCGCTCACCGCTGCTCACCTCCTGCTGTGCAGCCAGTTCCTAACAGGCCACCACTGACTCTCACTAGTCTGCAGCCAGGGGTTGGGGACCCCTTCTCTACAGGGTTCACTCTATCCTTGTGCTCAGCCTTTCTCCTCATTGCTGGGCACAAAAGAGTCAGGAAGGCAGGCCCTGGGTTCCAGGTTGTAGAGGATATTTTTTCTAGCCAGTGCCATTACTGCTAACTGCTAACAGATGTTTATCTCTCTCCATCACTTAGAAACCCATTTCAGCCCCAATTGCTCTTTCTGCCTCTGAAAAGTAAAAAAAAAAAAAAAAAAAAAAAAACAACAACAACAAAATCATTAGTCTCCTAACTAAACAATAATTATCTTGGCATTGCAAGGCCAGCCAGGCCCCTTACCCTAGCCCATTACTACTCTCCTCTTTTCAACTTAGGAAAAAAAAATCCGAATCAGTGCAACAAAGTTATTTATTCCCCACTTTATAGTCTGCACAGCAAATAGTTTGTCAACATCTTTTAAAAACCACTTTCCTCCCTCACATTGTGCTCAGGAAGCTGCTTTGTTTTTCCTTCAGCTATTGATTTTTGCATCTTGTTAGGGTTGTTCTGTGCTCCTAAGGAATTAATAACAAATTAGTCAAAGTCCATGAGCTGCAGCTCAGCTTGCTGGGCTTACCTGGACAGCCAGCCTGGGCGCTGCTTCCCTTCTACTTCATTCCTGGAGAATGAGAATATCCCCAAGGATGGAGACTTGGCATTCTTGGTCTTACTCTGTATTGCCAAGGAGAAGTGGAACTGCCCTGGGCTTGATCTTGGAGTCCTAAGGATTAAGTGTAGACCTTTGGGGAGAATGAGGGAAGCCACATGGAATAGTTGAAAGGATGTGGTTTTGGAGACAGACTTCAGTTTGAATCCAAACCTAACTACTTGCTGACTTTGTGACTTTGGGCAAGTGCCCTAGTGTTTGGGGGTATGGGGGCCCCAAGGGTGTCACAGCTGTGAGTACCAGGCTGCAAGTCATGCTGGGTCTCAGCAATGGGACAGGGCTGAGGAGAGGTGATGGAGGAAACTGAGAAAGTGCAGGTCTGGAGTCGGGCCTGTAGTCTGCCTGGAGAACAGATTCTTGAATGGGAAAATCCAGAATCCAGATCTCAGTGTCCAGATGGGGTCACTGAATATTCAGGTTCAGTCCAGGCTGGCATCAGTGTCCAAATTCCACATGGGCCCTTGAGTTCAAGAAGGACACTAACTGGGACACTCTACCATATGTGAAACAAGAAACAGAGCATGGTGTTCAGGAGCATGAACCAGGAAACAGACTCCCTGGATCCAAATCCTTACTTTGCCACTTACTAGCTGGCAAAGTGTTTAATCTTTTGTGACTCAATTTCCTCATCTGTAAAATGAGGCAAGTCATTGTACCCATGATACTCAAGGATTTATTGTTAAAATTAATGAGTTAATATATGTAAAGGGCTTAGAAAAGTGTTTGGCAGCTAGGATGTGCTACATAGAGAGAGCTTTTAAAAATAAAATTAAAGCAAGTTCTCCTAATCCTGAATTATTATTATTATTATTATTATTATTATTATTATTATTATTATTTTAGATATGGGGTCTCATTGTGTTGCCCAGGCTGGAGTCTGAAGTGATCCTCCCACTTCAGCCTCCTGAGTAGCTGGGACCACAGGCACACGCCACCATGCCCACCTCCTTTCACAGAAAACTTAATTGCCTTTTCCTTTCCTATTCACTTGTATGAGTAAAAATCATATATGGCTTTACAAACCCAGGCATCATCTTTAATGCTTCTGTCTCTGCACCCCACCAATCCAATCAACCACCCAGTCTTCCTGCCCCTTCCACCACTGCCCAGCCGTGCCTCCGTTGTGCCTCTCCTGGACGAGGCTTCGACTCACCTCGTAACTGCCCTCTGGTCTCCCTAGCTCTAGACTCACCTTATCTAATCCACTCATCACACTTCCAGCAAAGCAGTCGTTATAAATCACAATCTGATCACATTGTCCATTTTAAGCCATTCCATTGGGCTTCTCCTATTATCTACAGGAGTCATTAAAACTCCTTGGCACACAAGGTCCTACAGGGTCCCCTACAAATTCCTGCAGCTTTATTTACTATCTCCTGCCCCCACTCTTGACACTCCAGGAATACTAACTTTCCTGTTGTCACCCATACCACACACACAGGTGCACACACACACACACACACACACACACACACACACGCCATGCTTCATTTGTTCATTTGCCTAAAATATCCTCCCAGCTTCTCCCATCTCCCTCTACCCATCCCTCATCTCAACACCATCACTACCCCCATGCATTGCTTGCCAGCTCCTGGACCCAGCTAGCACCTAAGACCCAGGTGTCACTTCTTCCTGGAATCCTTCCCTGAAGCCACCCGTTGGATTAGACATTTGTGTCCATTAGGATAATCTTAGATAACAAGTTCCTAAATTTCAGTGGTTTGATGCAATAGAGGTTTGTCATTCCAGTATAGTCTAAAGTAGGCGTCCCTGGTTGGCAAGCAGCTTTCCCTCATGCAGAAATTAGAGATGCATCTTTTTTTCCATAACCCCTAGGGTCTCAGGGTCGTCTACATCCAGCTGATGAAAGGGGTAAGAGGGACTGGAAGAGGCACACCCACTTCTTAAGATCTCTGGCCAGAGTGGTAACCTCACTCCCACCCACATCCCATTGGTGGGAATGAGTCACAAGGTCATGCCTGGCTGCAAGGAGGGCTGGGAAGTGTAGTCCAGGAGCCTTCCAGCTCCACCCTGTTGACAGGGGAGCATGCCGTTTGGTAGGCTGTTGGTTCTTGCAGCCACAGGGCCTCTTCTTTTCTCTATGTCCACCTCAGTTTTCATAATATGTGGCTATAATCTGTTTTCATGCCCATCTCTCCCACCAGATTGTGAGCTCCTTGAGGGCAAAGGCCTCGCTCTTTTCATCTCTGTACCCAGTATCTGGCACTGGTGCTTGGGACTGTTGGATGAATGGATGACCTGAGTAAGAACCAGCTCAGCACCTGGGTAGGTCTGATCCTGCAGGAAGACAGTCCTCCCTGCAAGCAACTGAGCCAGACTGGGGAAAGCAGGGACACCAAGACAGGTCATGAAGGCTGATCTACCTAGAAAAACACAGAAGACCGGGAGAATGACTTGGCTCCTATGAGAGGTTTGCATCTCCATCTCTATGGGATTCCCAGGCCAAGAAGGGCTCAAACCCTGAGAGCTCTGAAACACATATTCTTCGTAGCTAACAGTTACATGTAAGCCCATGCCATGTGTCAAGCACTATCCACTAATCCTCACAATAACCCCATTTTGCAGATGAGGAAATCGAGACTTGGAAAGTTTAAAAGAACATGATACTGCCTCTATCCAAGGGCTTTTTTTCTTCTCCGGAGCCCCAAGAAGCCCTAGGACAAGGACGGCTTCAGCCTATTTTCTAGAATTTCTGTCAATGAGGATTAAGTTTTGGAGGACAGCAGATGTTTGACTTTCTGGAGGACAAAGCAGAAAAGCAGACACTTTGAACTTTCTTACCCCTGTTTGAACATCATTGCTCAGGTAACAGGCCAGTGGCTGGAGAGCAAGCTTCCAAGATTACTCTTCACTGTGAATTCTCAGCATTTTCCAAGCAAAGAAAAGCTGGACCTTCCACTGATGTTTACATCTGACAGCGTCTTTTGGTCAAATTAAAAAACAGTAGAGGTTGAAGCCAAATAACAAACTACAAGGCCAGCTCATCTCAACATGACACTCATGCAGAATTAACAGTGATAATGTTATGACGGGAGCCTGATCCTCTCCCTGCATTCAATGCCAGTGGTGCAGAAACACAGCTTCATTCAGCCATGCTTCACCTCCCCTATGCCAGCATTTCCATAATCTTAACTGGATAACAACCATAGCCCCTCCTGGGAAATCATGGCCTTGGAAATGTTTTCACACTGATGACAAGAGAAACAGCTATAATTTGTCATTATAGAAATATCCAATTATCAGGCCACTGAGTGATATCTGCAGCCTCCTGTCCTCACTGCCATCAGTCTGGGCTCCGAGCTACACACCTGTTAGGGCCTTGGCCTGGCAGATGACCCCCACAGAAGAGCCTGGCTTTCCTCTCCCATCACCTCCTGGAGAATCCAGCAGCCCCTGTCTCTGGCAGAAGTGCCTCCAAGGTCTCCTCCTGATACCACCTTTTCATGCAGGAATTGCAGATTATGAGTGACTCAGCTCCTGGCTGAACCACACCTTCTTACAGGGCCATTCTCTATACCCTGGCAGAAGTTGCTTTTTCTCCTCAGTTTTTCTGCAACAGGATAGAGCCATCTGTGATAAGTTTAAGTGATCAGGCTGTGAAATCAGGCAGTCCTGGGTTCAATTCGTGTTCCCAGGACATCCCTGCTACATGACCTGTGAGGTACGCTTGTGAGAGAATCCTTCCTTGGTGGAATACACTAGGAAAAAAGCAAATAGAAGAAAAACAACTAAATCTGGGCTACTCTGGGTACACTGCCTGTGGGTTAGCCCTGCTCAATAAAAAAAAAAAAAAAAAAAAAAAAAAAAGAGGGAGGGAAGGAAGGAAGGGAGGAAGGGAGGGAGGAAGGGAAGAGAGAGAGGGGAAAGAAAGAAAAGAAAATAGAGAAAGGGAAAAGAGAATAGGAAAAAAGAAAAGAAAAGAAAGACAACTAAATCTGGTGCAATAGTTAATAGCCAACACTTACAGGCACTTTGGGCTATGTATGTATTAACTCATTTTATCCTCACAACAACCCTGCAAAGTGGGTATGATTATATTTATTTTACAGATGAGGAAACTAAGGCAAAGAAATATTAAAGAACTTAACCCAGGACACCTGGTTGTGACAGAGGTGGGATTTATACAGGCACTCTGGTTCAAGGGTTGTCCTAGTAACATGTTACACTCCTTTTAACAAGTATTATTGTTGTCTATGCACCAGGCACTGTATTAAGTTCTTTCTACACCTTACCTCATTTAATCCTGACAATACATTATCTCCAGTGTACAGATAAATAAACTGAGGCACAGAAAGTTTAAGTAACCTGCCCAAGTTCTCAGAGCTACTAAGTCACAGCCGGGACTCAGATCCAGGTGTTCTGGCACAGTCTGCATACTGAGCCACTGTCTGTATATACTATGCTATAGTTCCTTGACTACTTTATATGCACTCTTGCATTTAGTTAATCTTCCCAACAACCCCTGAGAAAGGTACTATTATTACCCCCATTTTCTCAACTGGGAAACTGAGAATTATAGAATCTAAACAAATTACAGTCAGTAATCAAGGACCCAGGATTCAAATGCAGGCATTATCTGGATCTCCCTATTTAAAACTCCTATGCTATAGCAACTTCCTATCCCAATCCAATGCCTGCTTATTCACAGAACACGTGAATCTGAATTTAATTGAACTGAAATATGAATGGTCTTCTCAGCACCTGGTTCAGACACCACTTCCTCCCAGATGGCCTCTCTTAATCTGTTGACAGAAATCACCTCTTTTTCCTCTGTTTAATCTCTGAGCGGGCCTTGGTACCCATGGCTCTTGATCACTTCCATAGACAGTCCCACTGCAATTGGGTAAAACTCCCTGTGCCAATTGTTGAAGGTGCTATGGCCTGCCCCAGACCTCACTGTGATGACACGAGAGAGCAGGCAGTGGTAGGAAGAGGGAAAGCAGTCACAGGAGAGCAAGAGCTAGCTACCCAGGGTCAGAGACTTCATAAGAAACAAGAACAACAAGGACAGGGAACATAGGGAAGAGACCACAACAACAAAATTTGGAGAAATGGTAAGCAATTGGTTAAATGGTCCCTGACTTGTTAGAGCTGAAGAAGCTCAATCTTAACCTGACAGTGGAGAAAGCTGAGAATTAACACAATATAATAGGCATGGAGATGAGCGGCACTGATGCCTCTGGATCTGAGGATGGAGAAGGTAACACAAGTTAGATTGGTTAAGAATTATTTAAGAAGCAATTAGAGCTTCTTTCCCTGCCTCTATGCCCGCAGGTGACTACCCTGCCCCATTCTCAACAATACGGGAGGTTTATTCTCTGTAGAGCACAAAATAAAGGGTGTCTGGACTGAAGAACAACAGAACCAGTTGAAGGCCAAGATCCACATTAAATTAAGTGAACATACACATATGAAGTGTTGAGACTCCCATCTTGCCACCTGCACTGGGTTCCTAGAACATCAGCAACCAGGCCTTTGCCTTCCAGGCAGCAGAGTGGTAGGGTCTATGAAAGGTATCTGGCTGGTTCAAGAGAAAATATTTTTTGAAAATTGACATTGGGGTTTTCCCTAGCAAATGGCATAGCTGGATAACCCTACAGAAAAGTTTCTGGTGTATAAACATCCTCTACAGATTTTTAGTCCCCGGCTCCTAAGCATGAGTAGATATCTAAGAATTACCAAGCAGCTTAGGAAAGTCTCCAGATATCTAAGAATTACCAAGCAGCTTAGGAAAGTCTCCAGCATGAAGGACAGAAACCAAAAGAAATGGGACAGGGGGCGGGAGTGGGGAGGAAACAGGCCATACAAGAAGGAAAACAATAAAAAATAACTTTAGCCGGGCGCGGTGGCTCACGCCTGTAATCCCAGCACTTTGGGAGGCCGAGACGGGTGGATCACGAGGTCCGAGACCATCCTGGCTAACACAGTGAAACTCCGTCTCTACTAAAAACACAAAAAAAATTGCCAGAGCTTACTTAGTTGCTGATTTCCAGATTTCGATGTTTCTTAAGTCTAGGCAAATTTATATATATATATATATTTTTTGCTTTTCATTTTCTAAAGTTAGTTAATATTTCCAATGAAGCTTGTTTTCTTTTTTTTTTTTCTTCCCATGTTGGCTACTGCAGTGCTTTTGTTTCACACTTGATTTGTAAAAATTATATATATATATATATATTTAAAATGTGCCATTTTATTGCTAAGTGAAGTATGTCCTATTTTCTGCTGTAATTCTTTCTCGGTCAGATTGCAATGTCAGCAGTTACTGCCACACTCCTGTCAGCTTAAACACAAATGTTACCGCTTATCTTTTCTTAAAAAAAAAAAAACAAAGTGTAGGTATTTTGAAGTACTGGGCTTATATTTCATTGGAATACATGTGTACAGCAATAAGCAGGTTTTCAAATCCAGTACTTAGTGTACAAATGTAATTATGTTCATTGTGTATATGTTATACAATGAGCACATGTAATGTATTAAAGGCTACTTACTATTGTTTAAATGCAGATGTTCATATCTCATTTCTTTTTTATCATGTTAAATAAATTGTTGTTCTTAAAAAAAAAAAAAATAGCCGGGCGTGGTGACGGGTGCCTGTAGTCCCAGCTACTCAGGGGCTGAGGCAGGAGAATGGCGTGAACCCAGGAGGCGGAGCTTGCAGTGAGCCGAGATTGCGCAACTGCACTCCATCCAGTCTGCGTGACAGAGCTAGACTCCCTCTCAAAAAAATAAAATAAAATAACTTTAATATGCTCACAGAACTAAAAGAATATATTATATCTATGAAACAAGAATAGGATGCTATAAAAGGGGAGTGGGACATTCAAAGAACAAGGAGGAGCTCTAGGAAATTAAAAATACAAGAGTGAAAATGAGAAACTCAACAGAAGGACTGAAGAGCTAAGGAAACTACCCAGACTTATGGAAAAGGAAGAATATAAGGTAAGATAATTAAAGAGCCAATTCAGTAGCTCCAATATCTCCATAATAGGAATTCCAGAAACAGAAGACCCTCTAACACCAATTAAAGACTTCCCAGATGTATAGGCAATGAGTTTCCAGACTGAAAGGGAGTGCCCTGCAAAATAATTAAAAATACCCAAACCAAAGTACATCAATGTGAACTTTCAAAACACAAAGAGCGTACACATTTCCAGAGGAAAAAAAAAAAATAGGTCTTATATAACAAATATGTAGTCTAAAAATCTTAGCCCAACTATCAATCAAGAGTGAAAGTCCAAACATAAATTTTCAGATAGGCAAGGTCTCAAAAAATGTATCTCCCACTTCCTCGGCTACTGAGGATGTGCTCCACCCAAATTCGAGGTTAAACCAAAAAAGAGGAAGAATACAATACAAGAAATATGAGTACCACAGGGGAGAGAGGCAAAGGGAATCCCTAAATTTATGATGAAAGGATGTCTCAGGATAATAGCTTCGTACCAACTAGGGAAACCAATCAGCAGTTCAGAAGGCTATGAAAAAAACTACTTTAAGAAGATGAATTGAAAGGATATCTGGTGTGAATGAAAGGAAATTTAGACAATCTTTGGAGAGTTTGGGGCCAAATTGATGATAAGTACATGAAATAGCCAACATACACATGAACAAAAGGCAATTAATTCCAGAGAAACCAAAAAGTTATTTGCTATAATGGCTCAGACCTGAATAGCATACATGGCCATAATATTTT
Source organism: Hylobates moloch (assembly GCF_009828535.3). NCBI lineage: Eukaryota > Metazoa > Chordata > Mammalia > Primates > Hylobatidae > Hylobates > Hylobates moloch. The sequence continues at coordinate 36,740,127 of NW_026652286.1, forward strand.
AATCATTGAATATTGATCTAACCAAAACTATAATTATGTTGAGAGGATGGGAAAACGGGAAGGGTGCATGTGTTTGGTGGGACAAGAGTCAAAAAACAGAGCTAAATCCTCAATTTCCATAGTGAGATGCCAATACATGATGCCTGAAACAAACAAAAAATCAGGAAGCATCAATACAGATATATTGTTGAAGGTAAGGTGGTAAGGATCAAAATATAACTAGAAAAGGTGAAAGTGGTTGCTTCTGTGGAAGGGGAAATAGGTGACGTGGCTGGGGGCTATTTTTGTATTAAGTAAACCTGGTAGGACTGATTGAGTCTTTAAACTATGTGCATGTATAATTCTGACAAAAAATTTAAACTTTTTTTTTTTTTTTACTTTTATTTTAGGTTCCGAGGTACATATGCAGGTTTGTTATACAACTTCATGTCATCGTGGTTTGTTGCACAGATTATTTCGTCACCCAGTTACTAAGCCTAGTACCCACTAGATGCCTATTTTTCTGATCCTCTTCCTCCTCCCTGCCTCTACCCTCAAGTATACCCAGGTGTCCCTTGTTCCCTTCTATGTGTCCGTTGAGTTCTCATCATTTAGCTCCCACTTGTAAGTGAGAACATGTGGTATTTGGTTTTCTGTGTTAGTTTGCTAAGGAAAATGGCCTCCAGTTCCATCCATGTTCTTGCAAAAGACATGATCTTGTTCTTTTTTATGGCCACATAGTGTTCCATGGTGTATATGTACCACATTTTCTTTATCCAGTCTGTCATTGATGGTCATTTAGGTTGATTCCATGTCTTTGCTATTGTGAACAGTGCTGCAATGAACATATGAATGTATGTGTCTTTGTGGTAGAATGATTTATATTCCTTTGGGTATATACTGTATAATGCAATTGCTGGATCAAACGGTAGTTCTGTTTTTTAGCTCACTGAGGAACTGCTATGCTGCTTTTTACAATGGTTGAACTAACTTACACACCCACAAGCAGTGTATAAATGTTCCCTTTTCTCTGCAACCTCATCAGCATCTGTTATTTTTTGACTTTTTAATAATGGCCATTCTAACTGGTGTGAGATGGTATCTCATTATAATTTTTATTTGCATTTCTCTAATTATCAGTGATATTTAGCTTTTTTTCATATGCTTGTTGGCCACATGTGTATCTTCTTTTGAAAACTGCCTGTTCGTGTCCTTTGCCCACATTTTAATGAGGTGGTTTGTTGTTTTCTCATAAATTTGTTTAAGTTCCTTATAGATGCTGGATATTAGGCCTTTGCCAGATGCATAGGTTGCAAATATTTTCTCCCATTCTGTGGGTTGTCTATTTACTCTTTTGATAGTTTATTTTGCCGTGAAGAAGCTCTTAAGTTTACTTAGATCCCAGTTTTGAAGTTTTGCTTTTGTTGAGATTACTTTCGGAGTCTTTGCCATGAAATCTTTGCCCATTCCTATGTCCAGAATGGTATTGCCTAGGTTGTCTTCCAGGATTTTTATAGTTTGGAGCTTTACATTTAAGTATTTAATCCATCTTGAGTCGATTTTTGTACATAGTGTAAGAAAGGGGTCCAGTTTCAACCTTCTGCATATGGCTAGCCAGTTATCCCAGCACCAGTTACTGAATAGGGAGTCCTTTCCCCAGTACCTGTTTTTGTCATCTTTATTGAAGATCAGATGATCACAGGGGTGCAGCCTTATTTCTGGGCTCTGTAATCTGTTCCGTTGGTCTATGTGTCTGTTTTTGTACCAGCACCATGTTGTTTTGATTACTATAGCCCTGTAGTATAGTTTCAAGTCGGATAATGTAATGCCTCCAGCTTTGTTGTTTATTTGGTTGGCTGGTTTTCGGTTTGGGCTTAGGATTGCCTTGGCTATTTGGGCTCACTTTTTGTTCCATATGAATTTTAAAATATCTTTTTCTAGTTCTGTGAAGAATGTCATTGGTGGTTTGATAAGAATAGCATTAAATCTGTAAATTGCTTTGGGCAGTATGGCCATTTTAATGATATTGATTCTTCCTATCCATGAACATAGAAAGCTTTTCCATTTGTTTCTGTCACCTCTGATTTCTTTGAGCAGTGTTTCATACTTCTCCCTGTAGAGATCTTTCACCTCCCTGGTTAGCTGTATTCTTAGGTAAAAAATTTAAACTTTTAAAAGAAGTTTTCTCCTCATTAACATAGTAGTGAGGAAGAAGAAAGAAGAAAGGAAGAAGAAAGAAGGAAGATGAAAAAGAAGGAAGGAAGGAAAGGAGGGAGGGAGGGAGGGAGGGAGGGAAGGAGGAAAGGAGAAGAGAAAGAGGAGGAGGAGAAGGAGGAAAATAATAATTTTCTCCGGCTTTGGAATGTAAACTGAAGAGAACAGGATGGTGTTCTCTGACAGAACCCAGGCCTTTCATGCTTTGACATGAGGATTATGGCAATGAAATAAATACCTATAATCATACTGCTGTAACTTTGTACCACCTTAGAGTTTATTCATTTATTCAACAAATATTGATCAACAGCCCACTACATGAAGGCAATTTCATATCTATTATCTCTAGCCATCTGGCTTTTAAAAATTAGAGACAGGTAATGTGGTTCAGTGGCTCCTTCTCTTGTCAAGTTTACACAGTGGCCACTGACTCCCCTGGGAGAAGAGGGTAGGTTCTGGTTATGTGATGTCTGAGGGTAGAAGAAACAGAGGCAGGTCTTCCCCTCTGGGCCGCAGTGGATATTCCTGTACTATGTCTAAAATCAGACATCTCACAACCCAAGGAGAAGTTTCCTTCCAGACTAATTCTCTCCCACAAGATAAACACCTACTTCCCCTACTAATGGGGTACATGAGAGAATGGAGAAATGAGAAAAAAATATGTCTATTCTCCCTCTTGTGGAATATTTGTGGCCTAGAGAAGTATGTAGTTTAAATTCTACCCACTCACCACCCAATGTGTGAGGAAGAATCCACATAGCACACAGAGTCTAACATATGGAGTGTGCTCTTCCTGAGAATGTCCTGCTTGCTATAAGTCACCAGAAGTTTGGGGGAGATATCCTATCTCCTCTGCAAGGAGTCTGCATCACCCTTCTACTTAGGAAGCAATTCTGACTTCCTTGGTGATGTTGTCTTCCATGTGAGAGGTATCTGAGCTATATTCCAAGGGAACAACTGAGACTGCCCTAGGATCAAAGTGCCTGACGTCAAGGCCGATGACATCCATCTACTCAATGGGGTCAGCTATTCTACCATGAAAAGCAGAGGGGAAGGAAGGAAGAGAGGAAAAGAGTCAGGGCCAAAGTGGACACCATTAGGAGCTGTCTCTCAAAGTCTATTTAATATCACTCTTGGCCATCAATCTCTTCACTATAGACTCCCTGAATCACAGCCAAGACAGAGGGGGACTAGTCATTACTAAGGTTGTTGGTCACACTTCTCTGTCATAAAAGCTATATTTCAGACCCAAAAGATAAGCTAATATTCTGCTTCAATGTCAGTAGTAAAAAGCAAATAACTTTGGGCATGAGAACCAAGAAATAAGAAGGGAGCTTTAATGCTTCCATAGAGAAGCAAATATTTGCACTTATTAATATCCTGAAACCCATGTTGCCATGAATAGTTCCTTCCCCTTTTATCCCATGCCTTTTGTCTAACACAGTGATATATTGCCACCCTTTCAAAATCTTGACACAGATGACATTGAAGCAAATTATGTACCTCGGCCAGATTTCTCAGTTGAAATGGAGATAGCTGATGTGTACATTTTTCCATCTAATTAACATTCCACAGTTTGAATAGCTGTTATCATGCCCTGGGTCCCATATGAATGGATGAATAGAGAAAAAGATCCATAAACAGCTTGGCTTGCACAGAATGAGATTTTTCTCCAGACAAAGAGAAAATGAAATGAATCATTGTTATCTGGATGGTGGCAGTCATCAGAGACTCGTGCAAGCACATGCTCCCCTGTGTTCAGAACACAAATGTGTTGCCTAGCACCAGCAGCCATCTCAAGGGGACTTTTGTCCACTCCACATCTCTGCATTTAGCCATATAATTTTTTCCACCCAGGTCTTTGTTTATGCTGTGTGATGATTTCAAAAATCTGTCCCATATTTATATACGCCTCCACTCGAGAGGTGTAGATTAATTCTTCTCCCCTTGTACTTAGTGACTCACTCTTAACAAATAGAATATGGCAGAAGTGATGGTGTGTAACTTCAGACTCTAGGTGAAAAAATGCATTGCGCTCTCTTGCGCTCTCATGCTCTCTCTCTCTCTCTCAATCTCTCAATTTCTCTCTCCAATCAGTCACTCTGGGTAAAATCAGTTGCCATTTCATGAAGCCATGCATACAGTCCTATAGAGAGGAACCGAGGCATCCTGCCTGCCAATAGCCATGGGAGTGAGCCATTTTGAAAGTAGATCCTTCAGCTCCAGTCAAGCTTTCAGATGAGACCATGGCCAACATCATGACTGCAACCTCATGAGAGACCTTGAGCCAGAACCACCCAGCTAAGCTGCTCCTGCATTCCTGATTCTCAGAAACTGTGTGATATAATAAATGTTTGTTGTTTTAAGCAGCTAAATTTTGGGGTGATCTACTATGCAGCAATAGATAACTAATACATACTGTGACTTCTTTTGACTCTGATCACTGTATTTATGGAAATAATTTATTTTTTCTCCCAGATAGTCAAAGGCCAAGATGAACACTGCCTCCACGGCAAGGCTCCAGAGACACTGAAAAGTGAGTGTGAGTGTCTCAGGAGGCTGGCAAGGCCTTCAACAAGCTCACCAACCCTGGCCAGGGCATGCACTGTGAAAAGTCCTTTGGTGCTTTTAAAGCAAGCTAGACATGGAAACCTCCATAAGTGGAATAACTACAAATTAGCAGGGTGGTTAAAGGTTTCTGTTTTAAAGCTAGACAGAAATGGGTTTGATTCCAGAATTCACTGTTGATTATCTGATTAACAGTGGACAAGTTAAATAATGAATCCTTCAGTTCTTCCTCTGTAAAATGGTAGATAATACTACCTACCTTAATAGGATTACATTAAATCTAAATGAGGTTTTAAAATGTAAATCTAAATCTAATCTTACATTAAATCTAAATTAAATCTTGGTACAGGGCCTGACACTTTACTCAATAGATGTTGCTGTTAATAGGGGTAGACAGGTTGCAATTACAATTTGAGAATCCCTTCCTAGCCCCATGTAGTTCCTTCATTCCATGTCATTGTAAATTCTGGTGAGTCCTCATACTGGCAAGGCATGGCCTCCTGTGGCATGTGTGGGGGTATTTTTCCTGCTATTGTGCCTGTTCTCTGGTTTCTGTCAGCCCTGGTCCTGCCTCCTGGCTCCTGCCCTCACTCCCAGCCCACTCATAGGCTCTGATCATGCTCTTCCCTTGCTGGCATCTACCTACATTCACCCTTGATCTCGCCCTGCCTGGCCCCAGCTGCTCTGTGGGATCTGAAGAGGAGCCCACCACCCTACCATGACATGTTCCTATGCATCTTCAAAAGGTTTCCTATCTGTTTTTGACTTTGGAAGAAAAGAGAACCTAGTTACCTCCTTTCATGCAGAGAACTGCCTATTCTGGGGAAAACCAGCTGAGGTAATTTACACACCCTGCTTAATTACTTCACGACCAGACTCCCAGCTAAGTTGCCCTAGCAACACCTAGCAACTGGCCACTGTCACCAGCTGCTTCTGTAAGAGAGTTCCTCTAACTGTTTTCTAAACAGTTTTTATTTGGTGGCTTTGATGCAGAAAAGAGTAAGTTAAATAGGACTCTGAACAATATGTAACTGGTTTCATGCCATCCTTCTGCTTGGCTTTGCCTCCGTTTTCCTATGTAGGCCTAGTGGCATTTCTCCAGGGCTGGGGCAGTAATGGGTACTGTTTCAGAGCACATGTTTGTAGGCAGATAGACAATCTAGCTGTGTGACACTGAGAATATTATTTAACCTTGACATGCCTCAGTTTCTTTATCTGTAAAATGGGGGTGATAATATCCCCTTTACAGGGTTGACATGAGGAAGAATTAATATATTGCACTGTGCCTGGCACAAAGGCCATATTCTGTGGTGGCTGCTACAATTATGAATAATCTAAAAACAGAAAACAACAGCCATCTTTCCAAATGACACTACAGCAGAGCCAGCCAGACTGGTCATTCATGTGATTGTAAAATGTGGAGAGCCTGCCTCTGGGATTATACAAATTACACCCCTCACCCTCCTTCCTGGTGCCCTGAGCTGCCCCCACTCTTGTGTTCTATTCCCATTCTCACTACAATGTAAGAAGCTCCATGAGGACAAGAATTTTTGTCTATTTTCTTCACTACTGTATCCCAACACCTAGAACAGAGCTTGACACATAACAGGTGTTCAATAAGCATTTGTTGGATGAATGGCTGTTTGCAGCATATTGTCTTATGCATAAGGTTCCCTTGGGAATTTCAAGTGCTGGGATATGGGAATCCCTGGATCCCTAGCCTTATACATCTACTAACACACCATCCAGCTGCCATGCTGTGTCTTTGCATAAAGCCAAGACTAACCAAAACCCCAAATGTAATATCTCAGACCATCCTATGTGGCCATTTCATTGACAATTTATGATTACAAGGCATAAGCTAAAATGAAATCTAAATCCTCAAGACCTGGTGTGAACTAGAAGGCAGAAGTGGAAGGAGGCATTCTTAGGACTGCTATTCTCAGTTTGTTTCTCTCTCAGACCCGGTAAATCTGTCCTAACCAGGAAGTCTAACAGGAGAGGGAGAAGAAATGTCCAAACCAAGAGGAGAGAACTTGTTTGAGGGTTTGAGGGGTGAAGAGGATGCAATTTCACATCAGGGGTGTGAAATCTAGGTCCAGAAGCAGAGCCTGCCAGCACCTGGAGTCAAGAAACCAGAATTTTAAGGAAGGCTAGAGAGTCAAAGTTGTATGTTTAGAGCAAACAGGGAAGAAAGCCAGACAACAGTGCAGACAACAATGTATTCCTTGTCAAAGTGATCCAGAAAGTGTGAGGCTACCTCCTACATGTTACAAAGCCCAGGCTCTGCCTCCCAAACCTAGGCCTTCTGTTACAAATCAGAAGAGTTCTATGAATGTAGAGGGAGCTAATGCCCACACCAGGGCCAGCCTGTTGTGATATAGCTCATGACCTTCCAAACTTTCACTGTGGAAGAAGAGTCAAAAAGACCCCAGGGTGCTACATTAATCCCTAGGGCTGTCAGGGTCTCTGTACCACCTGAGGCTGACCTCCCCAACTTGTGCTAAGAATCACTACATAGCAGGAGAGCTTTCTCTGTTGTTCCTAGTGCCTGCTTCCCTCAAATGTGGTCTGGAAACCAGTCTCTCCCTGCTGAGGCAAAATGAAGACCCAGCCACTAGAGTTATAGCAGAGGTGGATGAGGCTGAGCCGAGTATGAAAGGCTCAGCGGCTAATGGTATCCTGGCTTTTCAGGCCCATCCTAATTTATGAAATTGTAGAGCTGAGATTCAGAAGGAGACATGACTTCCATATCACACATCAAATCCACGGGCAAGGTGGGACTGGAACCCAGGACTCTTCACTCTTGGTCCTAGGCTTTCTTTCTACTGCTTCTGGACCCCACCCCCACTAATTATTCCAGCACCAAACAATGAACCCTTTGCTCTGAGTAACCAGGAATGTATTTGATACCCTTATCCCCTCATCTCCAGTCCCCCCAGGGAAACTAGTACAGTGAGTAAATCTTGAGATTAAACGTCCAAAGGGCAGATCTAGTACCCAGCACCACCTCTCACTACCTGTATGATGTAGGTAACTCACTTAACCTCTCTGACCTGTAGTAGGGATACCTGTAAAGTAGGAACAACACTAATGGCCATACCTCATGAAATTGCTTGAAGGACTCAATAGAAAATGTGTGAAAACACTCTGTATACTCAAAAGTGATATACATGCAATTGTTATTTTCTTCCCCATGGTTTTCTGTATTTTCCAAATGTTCTACTATATTGATTTTAAAAGAGAGAAAGAACAAATTACACTTAATTTTTCAAAAGGAAAAACATTTAAGGAAACAGTCCTGTTACCTATCAAACTGGCAGAGCTTTTATTTCCTCCTCTGACATTAAAGAGCACAGTGAGATGAGCATTCTCATGCACAGCTAGTGGAAGGAAAAATTGGGACTGACTTTCTGGAAAGTTACTTGGCAACAGCCATCAAGTTATTTTTAAATGTTTATGCTTCTTAACCCAGTAATTCTCAGAATGTATGTAAAGAAAATTGTTATTGATGCAGTTCAACATAATTAATAAGGCACTTGTAGAAGAATTTTTTCTTAAATATACCTAAAAACTAGAAGCAACATAAATGTCCCCAAGTGAGAAATTGAATAACTTATAGCACATCTTACAATGAAATATCATAAAACCTCTAAAAGTTAACTGTTCAAAGAATATTTAATGGAGTAAATATTAATAATATAATGTAATAGAATATTAAACAGTATTTTTTAAAATATAGAGAAATGCACAGAGAAAGAAAAATTCATAAAAACATTAAATTAATGGTGTTGCCTTTGGATGATGAGATTATGGGGTTTTCTCTCTTCTTTATAATTTTTTGCATTTTAAAATTAATAATAATCAGCTTGTGTTCTTTTACAACCTGAATATGCTATTAAAAATAACTACGTAAATACTTAAAGGTGTATGCCTTTTGCATTCCATTTTGTTGCCTATAGTAGCATTATTTTTTCTTCATTAAAGTATAATTGACAGATAAAAATTGGATATATTAATGATATACAACCTGATGTTTTGATTTATGTATACATTATGAAATGATTACCACAATCAAGCTAATTAACATAGTCGTCACCTCACATAGTTATCATTTTGTATGTGTGGTAAGAACATTTAAGATCTATTCACTTAGCAATTTCTGAGTATACAATACATCATTAACTATAGACACCATGCCGTCTAATAGATTTCCAGAACCTATTCACCCTGTATAACTAAGACTCTGTGGCCAGGCGCAGTGGCTCACGCCTGTAATCTCAGCACCTTGAGAGGCCGAGGTGGGCAGATCACGAGGTCAAGAGATCGAGACCATCCTGGCCAATATGGTGAAACCCCATCTCTACTAAAAATATAAAAATTAGCCGGGCATGGTGGCAGGCACCTGTAGTCCCAGCTACTTGGGAGGCTGAGGCAGGAGACTTGCTTGAACCCGGGAGGCAGAGGTTGCAGTGAGCCGAGATGGCGCCACTACACTCCAGCCTGGCGACAGAGCAAGACTCCGTCTCAAAAAAAAAAAAAAAAAAAAAAAAAAGACTTTGTAACCTTTGGCCAATTTCTCCCCATTCCCTCACCACTCCCCACCCCCATTCCCTGGCAACCACCATTCTACTCTGCTTTTACAAGTTCAACTTTTTCAGATTCCACACATAAGTGAGATCATGTAGTATTTGTCCTTCTGTGCCTGGCTTATTTCCCTTAACATTATGTTCTCCAGATTCATCCATGTTGTCACAAATGAAAGAATTTCCTTCTTTTTTAAGGCTGAATAATATTCCATTGTGTGTGTGCATGTGTGTTTGTGTGTGTATACAGTCATGCGCTGCACAATGACATTTCAGTCAATGATGGACTGCATGTATTACGCTGATGTCAGAAGATTATAATGAAGCTGAAAAATCCCTATTGTCTTGTAACACTGTAGCCCTCATAATGGTGTAGTGCAGTGCATTACTCATTACTCACATGTTTGTGGTGATGCTAGTATAAAGAAACCTACTGTACGGCTAGCAGTATAAAAGCATAGCACATACAATAATGTACAGTAATACTTGATAATGATAATAAACAACTATATTACTGGTTTATGTATTTACTATACTATTCTTTTTTTTTTTTTTTTGAGGTGGAGTTTCGCTTCTGTCGACCAGGCTAGAGTGCAATGGTGCAATCTCCGCTCACTGCAACCCCCACCTGCTGAGTTCAAGCGATCCTCCAGCCTCAGCCTCCTGAGTAGCTGGGATTACAGGCGTGCCACCACCACGCCCGGCTAACTTTTGTATTTTTAGTAGAGACGGGGTTTCACCATGTTGGCCAGGCTGCTCTCGAACTCCTGACCTCAGGTGATGTTCCCGCCTCAGCCTCCCAAAGTTCTGGGATTATAGCTATGAGCCACTGCGCCCGGCCTATATGATACTTCTTATCATTATTTTAGAGTGTACTCCTTCTATTTATTTTTTAAAAAAAAAAAAGTTAACTTTAAAACAGCCTTAGGCAAGTTTTTCAGGAGGTGCTCCAGAAGAAGGCGTTATCACAGAAGATGACACTTCCATGCGTGTTATTTCCCCCAAAGACTCTCCAGTGAGAGAAGATGCGAAGTTGGAAGACAGTGATATTGATGACCCTGACCCTGTGCAGGCTAATGTGTGTGTTTATGTCTTCATTTTTAACAAAAACTTTAAAAGTAAAAAGAGAAAATAAAAAATTTAGAAATAGAAAAAAGCTTATAGAAGAAAATAAAGAAAATATTTTCGTACAGCTGTGCAATGTGTTTGTGGTTTAAGCTAAGTATTACAAGGGGCAATAAGTTTAAAAATATTGAAAAGTATATGAAGTTAAAACATTACAATAAGCTAAGGTTAATTTATTACTGAGGAAAGAAAAAGTCTTTTTATAAATTTGGTGTAGGCCAAGTGTCCAGTGTTTATAAAGTCTACAGAAGTGTACGGAAATGTTCTAGGCCCTCACATTCACTCGCCACTCACCCACAGACTACCCAGAGCAACTTCCAGTCCTGCAAGCTCAGTTATGGTAACTGCTCTATAAAGGCATACCATTTTTATCTTTTATACCATATTTTTATTGTACTTTTTCTATGTTTAGATACACAAATATGTACCATTGTGTTACAATTGTCTGCAGTATCCAGTATAGTCACATGCTACAGGTTTGTAGCCTAGGAGCAATAGGCTATACGGTATAGCCTGGATGTGTAGTTAGCTATACCTTCTAGGTTTATGTAAATATACTCTATGATGTCCACACAACAAGAAGAGCACCTACCAACACATTTCACAGAATATGTCTCCATCATTAAGTGACACATGACTGTATAACATTTTCTTTATTTATCATCTGTTGTTGGACCCTTAGTTTGATTCTGTATTTTGGCTATTGTGAATAACCCTGCAATTAATGAGGGAGTGTGGCTATCCCTTTTACATACTGACTTCATTTCCTTTGGATACATATCCAGAAGTGAGATTGCTGGATCATATGATAGTTGTGTTTATAATTTTTTTGAGGAAACTCCATACTGTTTTCATAATGGCTTTACCAATTTACATTCCCACCAACAGTGTACAAAAGTTCCCTTTTCTCAGCTGGGTGTGGTGGCTCACTCCTGTAATCCCAGCACTTTGGGAGGCTGAGGTGGGTGGATTTTCTGAGGTCAGGAGTTCGAGACCAGTCTGGCCAACATGGTGAAAACTTGTCTCTACTAAAAATACAAAAAAAATAGCCAGGCGTGGTGGCGTGCACCTGTAATCCCAGCTACTCAGGAGGCTAAGGCGGGGGAATTGCTTGAACAAGGGAGGTAGAGGTTGCAGTGAGCCGAGATTGTGCCACTGCACTCCGACCTGGGCGACAAAGCAAGACTCCATCTCAAAAAAAAAAAAAAAATTTCCCTTTTCTCCATGTTCCCACCAACACTTGTTATCTTTTGTCTTTTTAGTTATAGGCTTGTAACAGGTGTAAGATGATACCTCATTGTGATTTTACGTATCTCTAATGATTAGTGATGCTGAGTATTTTGATATGTTGGCCATTTGCATGTCTTCTTTTAATAAATGTCTATTCAGTTCCTTTGCAGATTTTTCTCCTGCCTGATTGCCCTGGCCAGAAGTTCCAACACTATGTTGAATAGGAGTGGTGAGAGAGGGCATCCTTGTCTTGTGCCAGTTTTCAAAGTGAATGCTTCCAGTTTTTGCCCATTCAGTGTGATATTGGCTGTGGGTTTGTCATAAATAGCTCTTATCATTTTGAGATACATTCCATCAATACCTAGTTTTTTGAGAGTTTTTAGCATGAAGGGCTGTTGAATTTTGCTGAAGGCCTTTTCTGCATCTATTGAGATAATCATGTGGTTTTTGTCATTGGTTCTGTTTCGGTGATGGATTACGTTGACTGATTTGCGTATGTTGAATCAGCCTTGCATCCCAGGGGTGTAGCCAACTTGATCGTGGTGGATAAGCTTTTTGATGTGCTGCTGGATTCGGTTTTCCAGTATTTTACTGAAGATTTTCCCATCGATGTTCATCAGGGATATTGGTCTAAAATTCTCTTTTTTTGTTGTGTCTCTGCCAGGCTTTGGTATCAGGATGATGCGGCCTCATTAAATGAGTTAGGGAGGATTCCCCTTTTTCTATTGTTTGGAATAGTTTCAGAAGGAATAGTACCAGCTCCTCTTTGTACCTCTGGTAGAATTCAGCTGTGAATCCATCTGGTCCTGGACGTTTATTGGTTGATAGCCTATTATTACCTCAATTTCAGAGCCTATTATTGGTCTATTCAGAGATTCAACTTCTTCCGGGTTTAGTCTTGGGAGGGTGTATGTGTCCAGGAATTTATCCATTTCTTCTAGATTTTCTAGTTTATTCATAGAGGTATTTATAGTATTCTCTGATGGTAGTTTGTATTTCTGTGGGATCGGTAGTGATATCCCCTTTATCATTTTTTACAGCATCTATTTGATTCTTCTTTTCTTCTTTATTAGTCTTGTTAGTGGCCTATCAATTTTGTTGATCTTTTCAAAAAACCAGCTCCTGGATTCACTGATTTTTTTGAAGGGTTTTTTGTGTCTCTATCGCCTTCAATTCTGTTCTCATCTTAGTTACTTCTTGTCTTCTGCTAGCTTTTGAATTTGTTTGCTCTTGCTTCTCTAGTTCTTTTAATTGTGATGTTAGGGTGTCAATTTTAGATTTTTCCTGCTTTCTCTTGTGAGCATTTAGTGCTATAAATTTCCCTCTACACATTGCTTTAAAGGTGTCCCAGAGATTCTGATATGTTGTATCTTTGTTCTCATTGGTTTCAAAGAACTTTTTTATTTCTGCCTTCATTTCATTATTTGCCCAGTAGTCATTCAGGTGCAAGTTGTTCAGTTTTCATGTAGTTGAGCAGTTTTGAGTGAGTTTCTTAATCCTGAGTTCTAATTTGATTGCACTGTGGTCTGAGAGACAGTTTGTTGTGATTTCTGTTCTTTTACATTTGCTGAGGAGTGCTTTACTTCCAATTATGTGGTCAATTTTAGAATAAGTGTGATGTGGTGCTGAGAAGAATGTATATTCTGTTGATTCGGGGTGGAGAGTTCTGTAGATGCCTATTAAGTCTGCTTGGTGCAGAGCTGAGTTCAAGTCCTGAATATCTTTGTGAACCTTCTGTCTCGTTGACCTGCCTAATATTGACAGTGGGGTGTTAAAATCTCCCATTATTATTGTATGGGAGTCTAAGTCTCTTTGTAGGACTCTAAGGACTTGTTTTATGAATCTGGGTGCTCCTGTATTAGGTACATATATACTTAGGATAGTTAGCTCTTCTTGTTGCATTGATCCCTTTACCATTATGTAATGGCCTTCTTTGTCTCTTTTGATCTTTGTTGGTTTAAAGTCTGTTTTATCAGAGACTAGGATTGCAACCTCTGCTTTTTTTTTGCTTTCCATTTGCTTGGTAGATCTTTCTCAATCCCTTTATTTTGAGCCTATGTGTGTCTCTGCACATGAGATGGGTCTCCTGAATACAGCACACTGACAGGTCTTGACTATCCAATTTGCCAGTCTGTGTCTTTTAACTGAGGCATTTAACCCATTTACATTTAAGGTTAATATTATTGTGTGTGAATTTGATCCTGTCATTATGATGTTAGCTGGTTATTTTGCCCATTTCTTCATAGCATCAATGATCTTTACAATTTGGCATGTTTTTGCAGTGTTGTTCCAGTTGTTCCTTTCCATGTTTAGTGCCTCCTTCAGGAGCTCTTGTAAGGCAGGCCTGGTGGTGACAAAATCTCCCAGCATTTGCTTGTCTATAAAGGATTTTATTTCTCCTTCACTTATGAAGCTTAGTTTGGCTGGATATGAAATTCTGGGTTGAAAATTCTTTTCTTAGAAGAATGCTGAATATTGGCCCCCACTCTCTTCTGGCTTTTAAGGTTTCTGCTGAAATATGCTGTTAGTCTGATGGGCTTCCCTTTGTGGGTAACCAGACTCTCTCTGGCTGTCCTTAACATTTTTTTCCTTCATTTCAACCTTGGTGAATCTGACAATTATGTGTCTTGGGGTTGCTCTTCTTGAGGAGTATCTTTGTGGTGTTCTTTGTATTTCCTGAATTTGAATGTTGGCCTGCCTTGCTAGGTTGGGGAAGTTCTCCTGGGTAATATCCTGAAGAGTGTTTTACAACTTGGTTCCATTCTCCCCATCACTTTCTGGTACACCAATCAATCATCGATTTGGTCTTTTCACATAGTCCCATATTTCTCGGAGGCTTTGTTCGTTTCTTTTTACTCTTTTTTCTCTAAACTTGTCCTCTCGCTTTATTTCATTAATTTGATCTTCAATCACTGATTTCCTTTCTTCCACTTGATCGAATCGGCTACTGAAGCTTGTGCATGCATCACGAAGTTCTCACGCCATGGTTTTCAGCTCCATCAGGCCATTTAAGGTCTTCTCTACACTGTTTATCCTAGTTAGCCATTTGTCTAACCTTTTTTCAAGGTTTTTAGCTTCCTTGCAATAGGTTAGAACATGCTCCTTTGGCTCGGAGACGTTTGTTATTACTGACCTTCTGAAGCCTACTTCTGTCAACTCATCAAAGTCATTCTCCATCCAGCTTTGTTCTGTTGCTGGCAAGGAGCTGCAATCCTTTGGAGGAGAAGAGGTGCTCTGGTTTTTAGAATTTTCAGCTTTTCTGCTCTGGTTTCTCCCCGTCTTTGTGGTTTTATCTACCTTTGGTCTTTGATGTTGGTGATCTAGAGATGGGGTTTTGGTGTGGATGTCCTTTTTGTTGATGTTGATGCTATTCCTTTCTGTTTGATAGTTTTCTTTCTAGCAGTCAGGTCTCTCAGCTGCAGGTCTGTTGGAGTTTGCTGAAGGTCCACTCCAGATCCTGTTTGCCTGGGTATCACCAGCAGAGGCTGCAGAACAGCAAATATTGCAGAAGAGCAAATATTGCTGCCTAATCCTTCCTCTGGAAGCTTCGTCCTAGTGGGGCACCTGCCTGTATGAGGTGTCTGTTGGCCCCTACTGGGAGATGTCTCCCAGTTAGGCTACACAGGGGTCAGGGACCCACTTGAGGAGGCAGTCTGTCCATTCTCAGAGCTACAACACCATGCTGGGAGAATCACTGCTCTCTCTTTAGAGCTGTCAGACAGGGACGTTTCTCCTTTGCATATTTTTAAATTGAGTTGTTTCCTTGCTATTGAGTTGTCTGAGTCCCTTATATATTATGAATAGTAACCCTTTTTCAGATGTGTTGTTTGCAAATATATACTCCCCTCCCATAGGAGCATATATTTGCAAACCATACATCTCAAAGGGTTAATAGGAAAAGAAAGGAAGGACGTGGGCTATATCACAAAGGAAACAGTCATGTGCAGAAGCTTTTTAGTTTGACGTAACCCTGTTTGTCTATTTTTGCTTTTATTGTCTGTACTTTCCAGGTCATATAAAAAAAATCATTGCACAGAATAATGTCATAAAGTATTTTCCTTACCTTTTCTTCTAGTTCTGTTTTGTTTTACAGTTTCTGGCCTAACAATTAAGTCTGTAATCCATGTTGAGTTGTTTTTTGTACACGGTATGAAATAAGGGTCCAACAAGGGTATATGGTGTGAAAGAGGGTCCCCATTCTTCTCCATTGGAACATTCAGTTTTCCCAACACCATTTATTGAAGAGCCTGTCCTTTCCCCCTTTTGTGTTTTTGGCACCTTTTGTCAAAGATCAATTGACTGTAAGTAAATGTATGGATTGATTTCTGGGCACTATTCTGTTCCATTGACTTGCATGTCTGAGATTTCTTTTTCTTTTTTCTTTTTTTGAAACAGGGTCTCATTCTGTTACCCAGCCTAGAGTGCCGTGGTGAAATTACAGCTCACTGCAGCCTCAACCTCCCCAGGCTCAGATGATCCTCCCATCTCAGTCTCCCAGGTATCTGGGACTACAGGGGTATACCATTACATCTGGCTAATTTTGGGGTTTGTTTTGTCTTGTAGAGACAGAGTTTCACCAAATTGCCCAGGCTGGTCTCAAACTCCTGGGCTCAAGCAATCCACCCACCTCAGCCTTCTAAAGTGCTGAGATGACAGGCATAAGCCACCATGCCAAGCCTATGTTTGTTTATAGGCCAATATTATGCCATTTTGATTACTATAGCTTTATAGTCAATTTTGAAATAAGATATTGTAATGCCTCTACTTTGTTCTTTTTGCTCAAGATTTCTTTAGCTATGGGTCATTTGTCATTCCATACAAGTTTGTCATTTTTTTTCTATTTCTGTGAAAAATTACATTAGATTTTTTTTAATTTTTTTTTGAGATGGAGTTTCACTTTTACTGCCCAGGCTGGAGTGCAATGGCATGATCTCAGCTCACTGCAACCTCCGCCTCCCAGGTTCAAGCGATTCTCCTGCCTCAGCTTCCCGAGTAGCTGGGAGGACAGGTGCCCGCCACCATGCCCAGCTAATTTTTTGTATTTTTAGCAGAGACAGGGTTTTGCCATGTTGGTCAGGCTGGTCTCGAACTCCTAGCCTCAGGTGATCTGCCCACCTCGGCCTCCCAATATGCTGGGATTACAGGCATGAGCCACTGCGCCTGGCCAACATTAGATTTTTGACAGGGATTGCATTGAATCTAGAGATAACTTTGGATAGTATGGACATTTTAACAGTATTAATTATTCCAATCTATAAATTTTGGATATCTTTCCATTTATTTGTGTCTTCAAATTATCTTTTTTTCATGCTTAATTGCTCTGGCTAGCACTTTCAGAACTATGTTGAATAGAAATGGTGAGAGTGAGCATCCTTTTCTTATTTCTGATCTTAGAGGAAAAGCTTTTAGCTTTTTACTGTTAAATGTGATGATAACTGTGGGCTTGTCATATATGGCATTTATTATATTGAGGTATATTCTTCTTACACCTAATTTGTTGAGAATTTTTATCACAAAAAGATGCTGAATTTGTCAGATGCTTTTTCTGCCTCTATTGAGATGACCATATGATTTTTCATTCTGTTAATATGGTATATCACATTTATTAATTTGCATATGTTTATTTATTCTTGCATCTGAGGGAAAACTCCCATTCAATCATTGTATATCACCTTTTGACTATGCAGTTGAGTTCAATTTGCTAGTATTTTGTTGAGAACTTTTGTATTTATGTTCACAAGAGATTTTCTTGTGTCATCCTTGGCTGGCTTTAGCATTGGGTAATACTTACCTCATGGAATAAGTTTGGAATTTCCTTCTTCAACTTTTTGGAAAAATTTGAGAAGTATTGACAATGACTCTTCTTTACACATTTGGCAGAATTCACCAGTGAAGCCATCTGGTCCTGGGCTTTTCCTTATTAGAAGATTTTTGATTAGTAATTCAATCTCCTTGCTCACTACTGGTCTATTCAGATTTTCTATCTCTTCATGGTTCAGTCATGGTAGGTTGTATAATATATGTCCAGGAATTTATCTGTTTCTTCTAGGTTATCCAATTTGTTGCCATATAATTGTTCATAGTTTCTTATGATTTTTGTATTTCTGTGGTATTGTAATGTCTCCTCTTTCATTCATAATTTTATTTATTTGAGTCTTCTGTCTTTTTTTTCTTAGTCTGGCTAATGGTTTGTCAATTTTATCTTTTAAAAAAACAACTATCAGTTTCATTGATCTTTTCTATTGTTTTTCTAATCTCTACTTCATTTATTTCTGTTCTAATCTTTATTATTTCCTTCCTCTGATTACTTTGGGCTGTTTATTCTTTTTCTAGTTCCTTGGGGTATAAAGTTAGGTTATTTGAGATTTCTTTTTTCTTAATGTAGGTATTTATCACTGTAAACTTCCTTCTTCAAGCTGATTTTGCTGCATCTCATAAGTTTTAATATACTTTGTTTTCATTTTTTGTTTGTCTCAAAATATTTCTGATTTCTTCTTTCACCCATTGGTTTTTCAGGTGTATGTTGCTTAATTTACACATATTTGCAAGTTTTCCAATTTTCTACTATTATTGATTTCTAGGTTCATACTAGTGTGGTCAGAAAATATATTCACATAATTTCAGTCTTCTTAAATGTGTTAAGACTCATTTTGTAGCCCAATATATAATCTATTCCAAAGAATACTTGTATGCACTTAAGAAGAATGTGTATTCTGCTGCTTTAGGATGGAATGTTTTATACATGTTGTTAGGTCCATTTGGTCTATAGTGTTGTTCAAGTCCACGTTTCCTTATTGATTAACTGGACTATCCATCCATTGTTAAAACTGGAGTATTTAAGTCCCCTACTATTATTGCATTACCATCTATTTCTCCCTTCAGTTCTGGTAATCTTGGCTTTATATACTTAGGTACTCCAATGATGGGTGCATATATGTTTACAATTATTATATTCTGTTGATGAATTGGCCCCTTCTCATTATATGATCACCTTCTTTATCTCTTGTGGTGATTTCTGACGTAAAGTCTGTCTTGTCTGATATAAGTATCATGACTCCTGCCCTCTTTTGGTTACTATTTGCATGCTATATCTTTTTCTATTCCTTCACTTTCAGCATATGGGTGTCCTTAAATCTTAAGTGAGTCAATTTTAAGCAGCACAGAGTTGGATTTTTTTAATTCATTCAATCACTCCATATCTTTTGATTGGGGAATTTAGGCCATTTATATTTAATTATTGATAAGTAAGGACTTATTATTGACATTTTGTTAATTGTTTTCTGTTTTATAATTTTTTCTCTCTTATCATCTTTTGTGATTTGATTTTTTAGGGTAGTAGTATGCTTTGATTCCTTTATCTTTTGTGTCTCTACTTCAGGCTTTTCCTTTACGATTATTAGGAAGCTCATATAAAACATCTTACAGCAGTCTATTTTAACAACTTAATTTTGATTGCATATAAAAATTCTACGCTTTTTCCCCATACACATATTATATGTTATTGATGTCATAAATAACATCTTTTATATTGAATATTCACTAATTATTACATCTATAGTTATTTTTAATGCTTTTTTTGTTTAACTTTTATCCTAGAGTTCAAAGTGATTTATGGATCACGATTAAAGTATTAGAGTATTCTAAATTTGGCTCTCTACTTACCTTTACCAATGAGTTTTATACCTTCATATATTTTTTAATTGCCAGTTAGCATTCTTTCACTTCAACTTGAAGAATTTTCCTTAGCATTTCTTGTAAGGCTATCTAGTGGTGATGAACTCCCTCAGTTTTGTTTGTCTGGGAAAGTCTTTATCCCTACTTTGTTTCTGAAGGATAGCTTTGCTAGGTATAATTTTCTTGCAGACCTATTTATGCTCAACTCAACCTATTTGGAGTTATTTGGGCTTCACAAATCTGGATGTTAATTTCCCTCTCCAGATTTGAGAGGTTCTCTATCATTATTTCTTTAATAAGTTTTCTGCTCCTTTCTCTTTCTCTGCTCCTTCCTGGATTTCCATAACATATCTATTGGTTTGTTCAGTGGTGTCCCATAAGTTCTGTAGGCCTTCCTCATTATTTTTCATTCTTTTTTCTTTTTATTTTTCTGACTGGATAATTTCAAATGATCTTTGAGTTTACTAATTCTTTCTTTTGCCTGATTGAGTTTGTTATTGAAGCTCTCCATTGAATTTTTTAGTTCAGATATTGTATTCTGCATAACCAGAATTTCAGTTTGGTTTTTACTAATGGTCTATTTTTCTTTGTTGAACTTCTAATTTTATTCATGTATTGTTTAACTGATTTTGTTTAATTATCTATCTATTTTCTCTGGTAGTTCACTGAGCTTCTTTAAAATGATTGTTTGAAACTATTTTTCTGGTGATTTATATACCTCTATTTTTTGAGGTCAGCCACTGGAGCTTTATTTTGCTCCTTCAGTGGTATTATAGTCCCTTTATTCTTTATGTTTCTTGAAACTTTGCATTGGTGTCTTCACATTTGAAGATGCAATCACTTCCTCCAGTCTTTGTTGACTGGCTTTAGGAGTGAAAGACCTACATCAGTGAGCCTGGCTAGAGACTTTGGGTGTCTCTCAGGCCTGTTCTATTGATGTATCTATCCCACTCGTCTTGATCCTTCTTAGGGGAGAAGTCTTAAGATTGTGTGACATCTCTTGATCTCACAAAGCCATGCTTGTTGCTAAGAGTCTTCTGTTTATTTTCCCTAGGACTGTGCCCTGAGGTGTTCAAGACAGTGTGCTTTTTCCGAAACTATCAGAGAAAAGCCAGCTGCTAATATCTGCACCTGCTATTGAGATCCATGTGTTGTCTGTGGGAGCTTGTGTGTGTTACACACAGGAACATGTAGGGCACTGTCCACAGGGTAGGGGGCAGGGTGTTGGGATCATGTGTCTACTTGTTGGGAGTTCCACAGGTGAGTTGTCCTATGGGGCTCATGGCAGCCTTTTTGGTATCATTTGTGAGCCTGCTGATAATCACATGCCAGTGCTGTACACTCCCACCTTTTCTCCCACCTCCTAGCTGCTCCCAGACAACTCAGCCATGCCAATCCCCTTGGCATTCTGTTCTTATTCATTGAGATGAGATAGAAATGAGCCTCCTGGGCAGTGTCCCAAAAGACTGTAGAAGTTGAGTGCTCACTTACCCTGTGGGAGAATTTATGGGCCTCTCTCAGCACAGAGGGCCTCTCTCAGCCCTGAGCTTTTGGGAGATGGGGTGATGTGGGTAAACTGAAACTGCTTTTTTAACCTCTTCAATATACTGGCTCTTGAATTTTTTGTTCCACCAGAGTGTTGCAACCTCTCAGCTGGACTCTGAGGCTCCCATAAAAGCATTCTTGTCTATGAGTTTTGCCAAAATTGGTGTTTCTATAGGGGTATGAGGGATAGAACTTTCTATTTTGCCATCTTCCTGACATCATCCGAAATTTTTGCATATTTAATTGGTTTTAGTGCTTACTACTGCCTCTTTCCAATCCCAAATTCCCCATCTTAGGCTCTTGTTTTGACTTATTTTCATATCACGTCGATAAATGTTTTGAGTCATTTTTACAGAAAGGATACTTGAGTGGCAACTTTTCTTAGCCTTTGGAGATCAGAAAATGAAACTGTTGCTGCCCTATATGATGACAAAATGGCTGGGGAAAACGTCTTTATCACATTCTTTTTCTCCTAAATTTCCGTAGACCTTCTATTGCTGACTTCTAGAATTTATTGGCTCAGAGAAGAAATCTAATGTTAGTCAGATTTTAATTCCTCTAAAAGGATCGTTCATTTTTTGGCTTGATTGTAGGACTCCTAAACCTTTGAAATTAAATTATGCTACAACTATTATTGATTTTGGAACCCAAAAGCCATGAGTTGGAGCAACAACCAAAGCCTAGCTCACGACAGTAAGCTTTGCAAAAGGTTTCAGAGACCAAAAGCCTTTCTCCATTAGACAATCATTCATTCTGAGTTTAGACCTACCTCTTTTCACCAAAACAATCTCTATTTTATCCTTCCATATATTCTCCTCCCTACCTCATCTCCAGCTAACAGCAAAATCAAGGTTTAGAGACTATGTGTCTTTCACACTTTCTCCATTATCACACATTTGTACAATCATACACCAGTATGCATAGTTTGGTAATTTGGGCATTATTTTGCACACACACACAAATATGGTTTCACTGTATACATTTCTCTACATTATGCTTTTCTTACTGAACTAAAAATCTCTCTAGGTCAATTAGTGTATTGGTCCATGCTCATGCTGCAATAAAGAACTACCTGATACTGGGTAATTTATAAAGAAAAGAGGTTTAATTGGTGCACAGTTCCATTGGCTTAACAGGAAGCATGACTGGGAGGCCTTAGGAAACTTACAATCATGGTGGAAGGCAGAGGGGAAGCAGGCACATCTTCACAATGGTGGAGCAGGAGAGAGAGAGAGAGAAGGGGGAAGTGCCACACACTTTTTAACCATCAGATCTTGTGAGAATTCACTCACTATCATGAGAACAGCAAGGAAGACATTTGTGCCCATGATCCAATCACCTCCCACCAGGCCCCTCCTCCAATTCGACATGAGCTTTGGGTGAGGACACAAACACAAACCATATCACTCCACCTTCCACCCCTTGCCCCTCCCAAATCTCATGTCCTTCTCACATTACAAAATACAATTATCCTTTCTCAACAGTCCTCCAGTCTTAATTCATTTCAGCATTAACTCAAAAGTGCACAGTCCAAAGTCTCAGCTGAGACAAGGTAAGTCCCTTCTGCCTATGAGCCTGTAAAATCAAAAACAAGTTCACTGCTTCCAAGATACAATAGGAGTATGGGCATTGGGAAAATGCTCGCATTCCAAATGGGAAAAAATGGTCAAAACAAAGAGGATACAGGCCCCATGCAAGTCTTAAACCCAGCAGGGTAGTCATTAAATCTTAAAGTTCCAAAATTATCTCCTTTGACTCCATGTCTCACATCCAGGCCACAATGATGCAAGGGATAGTTTCCCAAGGCATTGGGAAGCTTGGCCCCTGTGGCTTTGCAGGGTGCAGCCCTGTGGCTACTTTAATGGGCTGGCCTTAAGTGCCTGTGCCTTTTCCAGGTGCACAGTGCAAGCTGTCAGTGGATCTATCATTCTGGGGCCTGATGGACAGTAACCCTCTTCTCACAGCTTCATTAGGCAGTGCCCTGGTGGGGAATCTGGATGTGGGCTCCAACCCCACATTTCCCCTCTGCATTGCCCTAGTAGAGATTCTCCATTAGGGCTCTGGCCCAGCAGCAGACTTCTTCCTGGACTTCCAGGCATTTCAATACAGTCTCTGAAATCTAGGCAGAGGTTCTCAAACCTCAACTCTTGCCTTCTGTGTACTGGCAGGCCCAACACCATGTAGAAGGTTTGGGGCTTGCACTGTGCACCTGGAAAAGCAATGGCCTGAGCTGTACCTTGGCCCCTTTTAGCCATAGCTGAAGCAAGAATGGCTGGGATGGACAGTGCCATGTCCAGAGGCTGCACAGAACAGTGGAGCCCTGGGCCCACCCCAGGAAACCATTTTTCCCTCCCAGGTCTCCAGGCCTGTGATAGGAGGGGCTGCCACAAAGGTGCCTGAAATGCCTTGGAGACATTTTCCCCATTGTCTTGGCTATTAACATTCAGTTCCTCCTTACTTATGCAAATTTCTGCAGCTGTCTTAGGCCTGAATTTCTCTGGAGAAAATGGTTTTTTCTTTTCTAAAACATGGCAGAGCTACAGATTTTCCAGACTTTTATAGTCTGCTTCCCTTTTAAATATAAGTTCCAGTTTCTTTTTTACATAGTATTTAGATATCCTCTCGGAAATTGCCTATTTATATCCTTTGCCTATTTTTCAACTGAGATGTCTTTATCAGTTTGTAGAGGTATTTAAATGTTTTAAACATAAAATCCTACACCTATTTTTTTCAGACAGGATCTTGCACTGATGCCCAGGCTGGAGTGTAGTAGTGTGACCATAGCTTACTGCGGCCTCAAACTCCTGGGCTCAAGGGATCCTCCTGCCTCACTCTCCTGAGTAGCTAGGACTATAGGCACACACCACCATGCCTAGTTAATCTCTTTCTTTATGCAAATGAGCATAGGCTTTTAAGAGCAGCCAGGACACATCTTCAAGGTTTTGCTACTTAGAAATTTCTTCTGCCAGATAGCCTGAATCACCTCTCTCAAGTTCAAAGTTCCACAGATCTCAGGGGCAGGGGCAAAGTGCTGCCAGTACAGAGGCAAACGCTACCAGTCTCTTTGCTAAAGCATAGCAAGAGTAACCTTTACTCCAGTTCCCAATAAGTTCTTCATCTCCATCTGAGACTACCACAGCCTGGACTTCATTGTCCATATCCGTATCAGCATTTTGGTCAAAACCATTCAACAAGTCTCTAGGAAGATCCAAACTTTCCTTCATCTTCCTGTCTTCTTCCGTGGCCCCCAAACTGTTACAACTCCTGCCCATTATCCAGTTCCTAAGTTGCTTCTACATTTTCAGGTATCTTTATAGCAGTGCCACACTATTCTAGCACCAAATTTCAGTATTAGTCCATTCTCACACTGCTATAAAGAACTGAGACTGGGTAATTTATAAAGAAAAGAGGTTTAATTGACTCACAGTTCCACAGCCTTAACAGGAAGCATGACTGGGAGGCCTCAGGAAACTTACAATCATGATGGAAGGTGAAGAGGAAGCGTGCATATCTTCACAATGGTGGAGCAGAAGAGAGAGGGAAGGGGGAAGTGCCACACACATTTTAACCATCAGATATCATGAGAACTCACTATTATGAGAACAGCAAGGGGGAATTCGCCCCCATGATCCAATCACCTAACATCAGGCCCCTCCTGCAATTCAACATGAGATTTGGGTGGGGACACGAATCCAATCCATATCAATTAATATACATATAGCTCATTTTTTTCTAATGGTTGCATAATTATTCAAATTATGAACATATTACAATTTATTCAACAATGTATATATTGATGGATATTAGGTTATCTTCCATTATTTTTATTTGTATGTTTGTTTTGTTATTATTGTGCTTGTTGCCACAACAAAAATGCTGCAACAAACACATTTGTAAGTGTATCCTTATTTCTTAGTCCCTTAATTTCCACAGGATAGGTTCCCAGACATGAAATTGTTGCATCATATACATGTTTTTTTCTCTCCATAAATTCTGAACAGTTCAATTTCTTTCAGTAATGTGAGAGAGTGCCCTTTCCCTAGCAAAAACCCCTACTACAGATTTTATCTGCTTAATTTTTCTCAACATAATGTGTGAGATGTATTATCTCACTTTCCCTTTGATTTGCATTTCCTTAACACTTTTTTATATAGTATTTAGACATCCTCTTGGAAAGTGCCTATTTATTTCCTTTGCCTATTTTCCAGCTAAGATTTATCAGTTTGTAGAGGTATTTAAATATTTTAAACATAAAATCCTTCACCTATTTTTTTAGACAGGATCTTGCACTGATGCCCAGGCTGCAGTGTAGTAGTGTGACCATAGTTTACTGTGGCCTCAAACTTCTGGGCTCAAGGGATCCTCCTGCCTCACTCTCCTGAGTAGCTAGGAATCCAGACACATACCACCATGCTCAGTTAATTTTTTTTTTTTTTTTTTGGATCTTGCTATGTGCCCAGGCTGGTCTGAAACTCCCAGGTTCAAGCAATCCTCCCATCTCAGTGTCCCAAACTGCTGGGATTACAGATGTGGGCCACTACACCCAGTCCTTTACCTGTTTTATAAGCTGCAACTTTTCCCCAGTCCATCACTTGTCTTTTGGCTTTGTTTATAAATATTTTTCCAGGCGGTGGAGCCAAGATGGCCCAATAGGAACAGCTCCTGTCTACAGCTCCCAGCCTGAGCAACGCAGAAGACAGGTGATTTCTGCATTTCCATCTGAGGTACCAGGTTCATCTCACTAGGGAATGCCAGACAGTGGGTGCAGGACAGTGGGTGCAGCGCACCATGTGCAAGCCAAAGCAGGGTGAGGCATTGCCTCATTCAGGAAGTGCAAGGGGTCAGGGAGTTCCCTTTCCTAGTCAAAGAAAGGGGTGACAGATGGCATCTGGAAAATTGGGTCACTCCCACCCTAATACTGCGCTTTTCTGACGGGCTTAAAAAATGGCACATGAGGAGATTACATCCTGCACCTGCCTTGGAGGGTCCTACACATACAGAGTCTTGCTGATTGCTAGCACAGCAATCTGAGATCAAACTGCAAGGCGGCAGCAAGGCTGGGGGAGGGGCGCCCGCCATTGCCCAGGCTTGCTTAGGTAAACAAAGCAGCCAGGAAGCTCGAACTGGGTGGAGCCCACCACAGCTCAAGGAGGCCTGCCTGCCTCTATAGGCTCCACCTCTGGGGGCAGGGCACAGACAAACAAAAAGACAGCAGTACCCTCTGCAGACTTAAATGTCCCTGTCTGACAGCTTTGAAGACAATAGTGGTTCTCCCAGCACGCAGCTGGAGATCTGAGAATGGGCAGACTGCCTCCTCAAGTGGGTCCCTGACCCCTGACCCCCGAGCAGCCTAACTTGGAGGCACCCCCAGTAGGGGCAGACTGACACCTCACATGGCCAGGTACTCCTCTGAGACAAAACTTCCAGAGGAATGATCAGACAGCAGCATTCACGGTTCACAAAAATCCGTTGCTCTGCAGGCACCGCTGCTGATACCCAGGCAAACAGGGTCTGGAGTGGACTTCTAGCAAACTCCAACAGACCTGCAGCTGAGGATCCTGTTTGTTAGAAGGAAAACTAACAAACGGAAAGGACATCCACACCAAAAACCCATATGTACATCACCATCATCAAAAACCAAAAGAAGATAAAACCACAAAGATGGGGAAAAAACAGAGCAGAAAAACTGGAAACTCTAAAAAGCAGAGCACCTCTCCTCCTCCAAAGGAATGCAGTTCCTCACCAGCAATGGAACAAAGCTGGACGGAGGATGACTTTGACGAGTTGAGAGAAGAAGGCTTCAGGAGATCAAATTACTCCGAGCTATGGGAGGAAATTCAAACCAAAGGCAAAGAAGTTAAAAACTTTGAAAAAAAATTTAGACGAATGTATAACTAGAATAACCAATACAGAGAAGTGCTTAAACGAGCTGATGGAGCTGAAAGCCCAGTCTCAAGAACTACGTGAAGAAGGCAGAAGCCTCGGGAGCCGATGCGATCAACTGGAAGAAAGGGTATCAGTGATGGAAGATGAAATGAATGAAATGAAGTGAGAAGGGAATTTAGAGAAAAAAGAATAAAAAGAAACAAACAAAGCCTCCAGGAAACACGGGACTACGTGAAAAGACTAAATCTACATCTCATTGGTGTACCTGAAAGTGACGGGGAGAATGGAACCAAGTTGGAAAACACTCTGCAGGATATTATTATATATTATTCCCCAGTGTAGCAAGGCAGGCCAACATTCAGATTCAGGAAATACAGAGAACACCACAAAGATACTCCTCCAGAAGAGCAACTCCAAGACACATAATTGTCAGATTCACCAAAGTTGAAATGAAGGAAAAAATGTTAAGGGCAGCCAGAGAGAAAGGTCGGGTTACCCACAAAGGGAAGCCCATCAGACTAACAGCTGATCTCTCGGCAGAAATTCTACAAGCCAGAAGAGAGTGGGGGCCGATATTCAACATTCTTAAAGAAAAGAATTTTCAACCCAGAATTTCATATCCAGCCAAATTAAGCTTCACAAGTGAAGGAGAAATAAAATACTTTACAGACAAGCAAATGCTGAGAGATTTTGTCACCACCAGGCCTGCCCTACAAGAGCTCCTGAAGGAAGCACTAAACATGGAAAGGAACAACCGGTACCAGCCACTGCAAAATCATGCCAAATTGTAAAGACCATCGAGGCTAGGAAGAAACTGCATCAACTAATGAGCAACATAACCAGCTAACATCATAATGACAGGATCAAATTCACACATAACAATATTAACTTTAAATGTAAATGGACTAAATGCTCTAATTCAAAGACACACACTGGCAAATTGAATAAAGAGTCAAGATCCATCAGTGTGCTGTATTCAGGAAACCCATCTCACGTGCAGAGACACACATAGACTCAAAATAAAGGGATGGAGGAGGATCTATCAAGCAAATGGAAAACAAAAAAAGGCAGGGGTTGCAATCCTAGTCTCTGATAAAATAGACTTTAAACCAACAAAGATCAAAAGAGACAAAGAAGGCCATTACATAATGGTAAAGGGATCAATGTAACAAGAAGAGCTAACTGTCCTAAATATATATGCACCCAATACAGGAGCACCCAGATTCATAAAGCAAGTCCTGAGTGACCTACGAAGTGACTTAGACTCCCACACAATAATAATGGGAGACTTTAAGACCCCACTGTCAACATTAGACAGATAAACGAGACAGAAAGTTAACAAGCATATCCAGGAATTGAACTCAGCTCTGCACCAAGCAGACCTAATAGACATCTACAGAACTCTCCACCCCAAATCAACAGAATATACATTTTTTTCAGCACCACACCACACCTATGCCAAAATTGACCACATAGTTGGAAGTAAAGCTCTCCTCAGCAAATGTAAAAGAACAGAAATTATAACAAACTGTCTCTCAGACCACAGTGCAATCAAACTAGAATTCAGGATTAAGAAACTCACTCAAAACAGCTCAACTACATGGAAACTGAACAACCTGCTCCTGAATCACTACTGGGTACGTAACAAAATGAAGGCAGAAATAAAGATGTTCTTTGAAACCAACGAGAACAAAGACACAGCATACCAGAATCTCTGGGACACATTCAAAGCAGTGTGTAGAGGGAAATTTATAGCACTAAATGCCCACAAGAGAAAGCAGGAAAGATCCAAAATTGATACCCTAACATCACAATTAAAAGAACTAGAGAAGCAAGAGCAAACACATTCAAAAGCTAGCAGAAGGCAAGAAATAACTAAAATCAGAGCAGAACTGAAGGAAATAGAGACACAAAAAACCCTTCAAAAAATTAATGAATCCAGGAGCTCGTTTTTTGAAAGGATCAACAAAATTGATAGACCACTAGCAAGACTAATAAAGAAGAAAAGAGAGAAGAATCAAATAGATGCAATAAAAAATGAAAAAGGGGATATCACCACTGATCCCACAGAAATACAAACTACCATCAGAGAATACTACAAACACCTCTACACAAATAAACTAGAAATCTAGAAGAAATGGATAAGTTCCTTGACACATACACCCTCCCAATCTAAACCAGGAAGAAGTTGAATCTCTGAATAAACCAATAACAGGCTCTGAAATTGTGGCAATAATCAATAGCTTACCAACCAAAACGAGTCCAGGACCAAATGGATTCACAGCCGAATTCTACCAGAGGTACAAGGAGGAACTGGTACCATTCCTTCTGAAACTATTCCAATCACTAGAAAAAGAGGGAATCCTCCCTAACTCATTTTATGAGGCCAGCATCATCCTGATATCAAAGCTGGGCAGAGACACAACCAAAAAAAGAGAAGTTTAGACCAATATCCTAGATGAACATTGATGCAAAAATCCTCAATAAAATACTGGCAAACCAAATCCAGCAGCACATCAAAAACCTTATCCACCATGATCAAGTGGGTTTCATCCCGGGGATGCAAGGCTGGTTCAACATACGCAAATCAATAAATGTAATCCAGCATGTAAACAGAACCAAAGACAAAAACCACATGATTATCTCAATAGATGCAGAAAAGGCCTTGACAAAATTCAACAACCCTTCATGCTAAAATTTCTCAATAAATTAGGTATTGATGGGACGTATCTCAAAATCATAAGAGCTATCTATGACAAACCCACAGCCAGTATCATACTGAATGGGCAAAAACTGGAAGCATTCCCTTTGAAAACTGGCACAAGACAGGGATGTCCTCTTCTCACCACTCCTATTCAACATAGTGCTGGAAGTTCTGGCCAGGGCAATCAGGCAGGAGAAGGAAATAAAGGGTATTCAATTAGGAAAAGAGGAAGTCAAATTGTCCCTGTTTGCAGATGACATGATTGTATATTTAGAAAACCCCATTGTCTCAGCCCAAAATCTCCTTAAGCTGATAAGCAAGTTCAGCAAAGTCTCAGGATACAAAATCAATGTACAAAAATCACAAGCATTCTTATACACCAATAACAGACAAACAGAGAGCCTAATCATGAGTGAATTCCCATTCACAATTGCTTCAAACAGAATAAAATACCTAGGAATCCAACTTACAAGGGATGTGAAGGACCTCTTGAAGGAGAACTACAAGCCACTGCTCAATGAAATAAAAGACGATACAAACAAATGGAAGAACATTCCATGCTCATGGGTAGGAAGAATCAATATCATGAAAATGGCCATACTGCCCAAGGTAATCTATAGATTCAATGCCATCCCCATCAAGCTACCAATGACTTTCTTCACAGAATTGGAAAAAACTACTTTCAAGTTCATATGGAACCAAAAAAGAGCCCGCATCGCCAAGTCAATCCTAAGCCAAAAGAACAAAGCTGGAGGCATCATTCTACCTGACTTCAAACTATACTACAAGGCTACAATAACCAAAACAGCATGGTACTGGTACAAAAACAGAGATATAGATCAATGGAACAGAACAGAGCCCTCAGAAATAACGCTGCATATCTACAACTATCTGATCTTTGACAAACCTGACAAAAACAAGAAATGGGGAAAGGATTCCCTATTTAATAAATGGTGCTGGGAAAACTGGCTAGCCATATATAGAAAGCTGAAACTGGATCACTTCCTTACACCTTATACAAAAATTAATTCAAGATGGATTAAAGACTTACATGTTAGACCTAAAACCATAAAAACCCTAGAAGAAAACCTAGGCAATACCATTCAGGACATAGGCATGGGCAAGGACTTCATGTCTAAAACACCAAAAACAATGGCAACAAAAGCCAAAATTGACAAATGGGATCTCATTAAACTAAAGAGCTTCTGCACAGCAAAAGGAACTACCATCAGAGTGAACAGGCAACCTACAGAATGGGAGAAAATTTTTGCAACTTACTCATCTGACAAAGGGCTAATATCCAGAATCTACAATGAACTCAGACAAATTTACAAGAAAAAAACAAACAACCCCATCAAAAAGTGGGCAAAGGACATGAACAGACACTTCTCAAAAAAAGACATTTATGCAGCCAAAAAACACATGAGAAAATGCTCATCATCACTGGCCATCAGAGAAATGCAAATCAAAACCACAATGAGATACCATCTCACACCAGTTAGAATGGCCATCATTAAAAAGTCAGGAAACAACAGGTGCTGGAGAGGATGTGGAGAAATAGGAACACTTTCACACTGTTGGTGGGACTGTAAACTAGTTCAACCATTGTGGAAGTCAGTGTGGTGATTCCTCAGGGATCTAGAACTAGAAATACCACTTGACCCAGCCATCCCATAACTGGGTATATACCCAAAGGACTATAAATCATGGTGCTATAAAGACACATGCACACGTGTGTTTATTGTGGCACTATTCACAACAGCAAAGACTTGGAACCAACCCAAATGTCCAACAATGATAGACTGGATTAAGAAAACGTGGACATATACACCATGGAATACTATGCAGCCATAAAAAATGATGAGTTCATGTCCTTTGTAGGGACATGGATGAAACTGGAAAACATCATTCTCAGTAAACTATTGCAAGGACAAAAAACCAAACACTGCATGTTCTCACTCATAGGTGGGAATTGAACAATGAGAACACATGGACACAGGAAGGGGAATCACACACTGGGGCCTGTTGTGGGGTGGGGGGAGGGGGGAGGGACAGCATTAGGAGATATACCTAATGCTAAATGACAAGTTAATGGGTGCAGCACACCAACATGGCACATGTATACATATGTAACAAACCTGCACATTGTGCACATGTACCCTAAAACTTGAAGTATAATAATAATAAAATAAAATAAATAAATATTTTTCCATGTAATATAAAGTTTATACAAGCAAATATGACTATGTTTTCCTTTATGGCATCTTCATTTATTGTCTTGATTAAAAAGATCTTCCCCACCGCCAGGTTATGTTCATGGTCTCCTACATTTTGCTCTTGTATTATTGTTTTGTCTGTTTTTTTATATTTAAATTTTTAATCCACCTGGAATTTATTTTAGTATATGGAGGGAGTTAAAAAATGTCTTTGTATTCTTCCAGATGGGTAAAGTTGAAGAGTATGACTTAATACATAAATTATTTTTCTTCTACCAGGATTGACTTCATAAGGATATTACAATGTGTAGTTACACAGGGCCCCAAACCAGAAGGACCCTACGTGCTTGGATTATTGCCCTGCTATCATCATCTTGAAATTCTTCTTAATTTTATCTTTCAAATTGTGTTTTGTAAGTGAATTCCAATGGAACACTGAGGAGGGGGCCTGGAGCCTCAGTGTAGTCCCACTTCCCACCACTTCTCTGCCTCTCTAGGATAGGTTCTTGTCTTCTATTCCCCAGCCATCTGGCACCCTGGCCCTGCCCAGCTTCCCCTTTCCCATCCTCACTTCTTTTCAGACTTTTCAAATATGCAAGGTCACCAAAAAATTAGCTACATGCACCCTTCCTGAAAAACAAACTGAAGGATATACTCCACCAAAATAAAAGAATAAAATTAGAGAGAAAAATACTGAATTCTAGAGGCAAAGATCCAAATGCAAGAGAGGAAAAAGGACTTCAATAAAGATAGCTGGTCCTGGAGAACAGCCCATTCAAACTGGAGCAAGAAGACAGAGGGCTGTGGGTGGGATGCGTCCAGAAAGAAATGGAGCTGCTAGATTTCCTGGTGTACTAGCTGAACCTTGCTAAGAGGAGTTTTACAGCTCTGTGAAAGTTTAGGAAAAAACTGGGGATGAGATCAGGTTAAAAAAATAAAAAAACAGGAGTGGTTGGCAAGACGCCAAATAGGAACAGCTCCGGTCTGCAGCTCCCAGCAAGATCAACACAGAAGGCAGGTGATTTCTGCATTTCCAACTGAGGTACCCAGCTCATCTCACTGGGACTGGTTAGACAGTGGGTGCAGCCCATGGAGGGTCAGCTGAAGCAGGATGGGGTGTTGCCTCACCCAGGAAGTGCAAGGGGTCAGGGAACTCCCTCCCCTAGCCAAGGGAAGCCGTGAGGGACTGTGCCACGAGGAAAGGTGCATTCCGGCACAGGTACTATGCTTTTCCCATGGTCTTTGCAAACTGCAGACCAGAAGACTCCCTCAGGTGCCTACATCACCAGGGCCCTGGGTTTCAAGCACAAAATTGGGTGGCCATTTGGGCAGACATTGAGCTAGCTGCAGTTTTTTTCATACCCCAGTGGCACCTGGAACACCAGCGAGACAGAACCATTCATTCCCCTGAAAATGGGGCTGAAGCCAGGGAGCCAAGTGGTCTAGCTCAGCAGATCCCATCCCCACAGAGCCCAGCAAGCTAAGATCCACTGGCTTGAAATTCTCGCTGCCAGCACGGAAGTCTGATGTTCAACTGGGATGCTCGAGCTTGGTGGGGGAAGGGGCATCCGCCATTACTGACGCTTGATTAGATGGTTTTCCCCTCACAGTGTAAACAAAGCCCCAGGAAGTTCAAACTCGGCAGAGCCCACCGCAGCTCGGCAAAGCTGATATAGCAAAACTGCCTCTCTAGATTCCTCCTCTCTGGGCAGGGTATCTCCGAAAGAAAGGCAGCAGCCTCAGACAGGGTCTTATAGATAAAACTCCATCTCCCTGGGACAGAGCACCTGGGGGAAGGGGCAGCTGTGAGTGCAGCTTCAGCAGGCTTAAACACTCCTGCCTGCCAGCTCTGAAGAGAGCAGGGGATCTCCCAGCACAGTGCTCGAGCTCTGCTAAGGGATGGACTGCCGCCTCAAGTGGGTCCCTGACCCCTGTGCCTCCTGACTGGGAGACACCTCCCAGCAAAGGTTGACAGACACCTCATACAGACAGAAGAGTTCTGGCTGGCATCTGATGGGTGCCCCTCTGGGATGAAGCTTCCAGAGGAAGGAACAGGCAGCAATTTTTACTGTCCTGCAGCCTCCACTGGTGATACCCAGGCAAACAGGGTCTGGAGTGGACCTCCAGCAAACTCCAGCAGAACTGCAGCAGAACTGCAGCAGAGGGGCCTGACTGTTAGAAGGAAAACTAACAAACAGAAAGGAATAGCATCAACATCAACAAAAAGGACGTCCACACAAAAACCCCATCCGAAGGTCACCAACATCAAAGACCAAAGGTAGATGAATCCACAAAGATGAGGACAAACCAGCACAAAAAGGCTCAAAATTCCAAAAACCAGAATGCCTCTTCTCCTCCAAAGATCACAACTTCTCACCAGCAAGGGAACAAAACTGGATGGAGAATGAGTTTGACGAACTAACAGAAGTAGGCTTCAGAAGGTGGGCAATAGCAAACTCCTCTGAGCTAAAGGAGCATGTTCTAATCCAATGCAAGGAAGCTAAGAACATTGAAAAAAGGGTAGAGGAATTGCTAACTAGAATAAACGTTTAGAAAAGAACATAAATGACCTGATGGAGCTGAAAAACACAGCATGAGAACTTCGTGAAGCATACACAAGTATCAATAGTCAAATCGATCCAGCAAAAGAAAGGATATCAGAGATTGAAGATTAACTTAATGAAATAAAGCATGAAGACAAGATTAGAGAAAAAAGAATGAAAAGGAATAAACAAAGCATCCAAGAAATATGCAACTATGTGAAAAGACCAAACCTACGTTTGACTGGTGTACCTGAAAGTGATGGGGAGAATGGAATCAAGTTGGAAAACACACTTCAGGATATTACCCAGGAGAAATTCCCCAACCTAGCAAGACAGGCCAACATTCAAATTCAGGAAATACAGAGAACACCCAAAGATACTCCTCGAGAAGAACAACCCCAAGACACATAATCATCAGAATCACCAAGGTTGAAATGAAGGAAAAAATGTTAAAGGTGGCCAGAGAGAAAGGTCAGGTTACCCACAAAGGGAAGCCCATCAGACTAACAGGTGGATCTCTCTGCAGAGACCCTACAAGCCAGAAGAGAGTGGGGGTCAATATTCAACATTCTTAAAGAAGTTTCAACCCAGAATTTCATATCCAGCCAAACTAAGCTTCATAAGCAAAGGAGAAATAAAATCTTTTACAGACAAGCAAATGCTGAGAGATTTTGTCACCACCAGGCCTGCCCTACAAGAGCTCCTGAAGGAAGCACTAAACATGGAAAGGAGCAACCAGTACCAGCCACTGCAAAAACATGCCAAATTATAAAGATCATTGTCACTATAAAGAAACTGCATCAACTAAGGGAAAAGTAACCAGCTAGCATCATAATGACAGGATCAAATTCACACATAACAATATTAACCTTAAATGTAAATGGGCTAAATGCTCCAATTAAAAGACACAGACTGACAAATTGGATAGAGTCAAGACTCATCAGTGTGCTGTATTCAGGAGACCCATCTCATGTGAAGATACACACATAGGCTCAAAATAAAGGGACGGAGGAAGATCTACCAAACAAATGGAAAGCAAAAAAAAGCAAGGGTTGCAATCCTAGTCTCTGATAAAACAGACTTTAAAACAACAAAGATCAAAAGAGACAAAGAAGGTCATTACATAATGGTAAAGGGATCAATGCAACAAGAAGAGCTAACTATCCTAAATATATATGCACCCAACACAGGAGCACCCAGATTCATAAAGTGCTTAGAGACCTACAAAGAGATTTAGACTTCCACACAATAATAATGGGAGACTTTAACACCTCACTGTCAACATTAAACAGATCAATGAGACAGAAAACTAACAAGGATATTCAGGACTTGAACTCAGCTCTGGACCAAGCGGACCTAATAGACATCTGCAGAATGCTCCACACCAAATCAACACAATATATATTCTTCTCAGCACCACATCACACTTATTCTAAAATTGACCACATAATTGGAAGTAAACACTCCTCTGCAAATGCAAAAGAACAGAAATCACAACAAACTGTCTCTCAGATCACAGTGCAATCAAATTAGAACTCAGGATTAAGAAACTCACTCAAAACCACAACACTATATGGAAACTGAACAACCTGCTCCTGAATGACTACTGAGTAAATAACAAAACTAAGGCAGAAATAAATAACTTCTTTGAAACCAATGAGAACAAAGACACAACGTACCAGAATCTCTGGGACACAGCTAACACAGTGTGTAGAGGGAAATTTATAGCACTAAATGCCCACAGGAGAGCATGAAAGATCTAAAATCGACACCCTAATGTCACAATTAAAAGAACTAGAGAAGCAAGAGCAAACACATTCAAAATCTAGCAGAAGACAAGAAATAACTAAGATTAGAGCAGAAATGAAGGTGACAGAGACACAAAAAAACCCTTCAAAAAATCAGTGAATCCAGGAGCTCGTTTTTTGAAAAGATTAACAAAATAGACATACCGCTAGCCAGACTAATAAAGAAGAAACGAGAGAAGAATCAACTAGACACAATAAAAAATGATAAAAGGGATATCACCACTGATCCCACAGAAATACAAACTACCATCAGAGAATACTATAAACACCTCTATGCAAATAAACTAGAAAATCTAGAAGAAATGGATAAATTCCTAGACACCTACACCCGCCCAAGACTAAACCAGGAAGAAGTCAAATCTCTGAACAGACCAATAACAAGTTCTGAAATTGAGGAAATAATGAGTAGCCTACCAACCAAAAAACGTCCAGGACCAGACGGATTCACAGCAGAATTCTACCAGAGGTACAAAGAGGAGCTGGCACCATTCCTTCTGAAACTATTCCAAACAATAGAAAAAGACAGACTCCTCCCTTACTCATTTAACAAGGCCAGTATCATCCTGATAAACCTGGCAGAGACACAAGAAAAAAAGAAAATCTCAGGCCAATATCCCTGATGAAAATTGATGCAAAAATCCTCAATAAAATACTCGCAAATCGAATCTGGCAGCACATCAAAAAGCTAATCCACCATGATCAAGTTGGCTTCATCTCTGGGATGCAAGGCTGGTTCAACATACAAGAATCAATCAACGTAATTCACCACATAAATAGAACCAATGACAAAAACCACATGATTATCTCAACAGATGCAGAAAAGGCCTTCAGCAAAATTCAAAAGCCCTTCATGCTAAAAATTCACAATAAACTAGGTATTGATGGAACATATCTCAAAATAATAAGAGCTAGCTATGACAAACCTACAGCCAATATCATACTGGATGGGCAAAAACTGGAAGCATTCCCTTTGAAAACCGGCACAAGACAAGGATGCCCTTTCTCACCACTCCTATTCAACATAGTATTGGAAGTTCTGGCCAGGGCAATCAGACAAGAGAAAGAAATAAAGCATATTCAAATAGGAAGAGAAGAAGTCAAATTGTCTCTGTTTGCAGGTGACATGATTGTATATTTAGAAAACCCCATTGTCTCAGTCCAAAATCTCCTTAAGGTGATAAGCAACCTCAGCAAAGTCTCAGGATACAAAATCAATGTACAAAAATCACAGGCATTTCCATACACCAATAATAGACAAACAGAGGGCCAAATCATGAGTGAACTCCCATTCACAATTGCTACTAAGAGAATAAAATACCTAGGAATACAGCTTACAAGGGATATGAAGGACCTCTTCCAGGAGAACTACAAACCACTGCACAA
The DNA here is from genome assembly GCF_009828535.3 of Hylobates moloch. Classification (NCBI taxonomy): domain Eukaryota; kingdom Metazoa; phylum Chordata; class Mammalia; order Primates; family Hylobatidae; genus Hylobates; species Hylobates moloch. The sequence goes on from NW_026652286.1 coordinate 36,777,588, forward strand.
GGAAATAAGAGAGAGCACAAACAAATGGAAAAACATTCCATGCTCATGGGTAGGAAGAATCAATTTCGTGAAAATGGCCATACTGTCCAAAGTAATTTATAGATTCAATGCTATCCCCATCAAGCTACCATTGACTTTCTTCATAGAATTAGAAAAATCTATTTTAAATTTCATATGGAACCAAAAAAGAGCCCGTATAGCCAAGACAATCCTAAGCAAAAAGAACAAAGCTGGAAGCATCAGGCTACCTGACTTCAAACTATATTACAAGTTATTGTAACCAAAACAGCATGGTACTGGTACCAAAACAGATATATAGGACAATGGAACAGAACAGAGGCCTCAGAAATAATGCCACACATCTAAAACCATCTGATCTTTGACAAACCTGACAAAAACAAGCAATCGGGAAAGGATTCCCTATTTAATAAATGGTGTTGGGATAAACTGGCCAGCCATATGCAGAAAACTGAAACTGGACCCCTTCCTTACACCTTATACAAAAGTTAACTCAAGATGGATTAAAGACTTAAACGTAAGACCTTAACCCATAAAAACCCTAGAAAAAAACCTAGGCAACACCATTTAGGACATAGGTATGGGCAAAGACTTCATGACTAAAATACCAAAAGCAATGGCAACAAAAGCCAAAATTGACAAATGGGATCTAATTAACTAAAGAGCTTCTGTGCAGCAAAAGAAACTATCATCAGAGTGAACAGGCAACCTACAGAATAGGAGAAAATTTTTGCAATCTACCCATCTGACAAAGGGCTAATATCCAGAAATTACAAGGAACTTAAACAAATTTACAAGAAAAAAAACAAACAATCCCATCAAAAAGTGGGCAAAGGATATGAACAGACACTTCTCAAAAGAAGACATTATGCAGGCAACAGACATATGAAAAAATGCTCATCATCACTGGTCATCAGAGAAATGCAAATCAAAACCACAATGAGATACCATCTCATACCAGTTAGAATGGCTATCATTAAAATGTCAGCAAACAACAGATGCTGGAGAGGATATGGAGAAATAGGAATGCTTTTACACTGTTGGTGGGAGTGTAAACTAGTTCAATCAGGATCTAGAACTAGAAATACCATTTGACCCAGCAATCCCATTAGGGGGTGTATACCCAAAGGTTTATAAATCATTCTACTGTAAAGACACATGCACACATATGTTTATTGCAGCACTATCCACGATAGCAAAGACTTGGAACCAACCCAAATGCCCATTAATGATAGACTGGATAAAGAAAATGTGGCACATATACACCATGGAATACTATGCAGCCATACAAAAGGATAAGTTCACGTCCTTTGCAGGGTCATGGATGAGGCTGGAAACCATCATTCTCAGCAAACTAACACAGGAACAGAAAACCAAATACTGCATGTTCTCACTCATAAGTGGGAGTTGAACAGTGAGAACACATGGACACAGGGAGGGGAACATCACACACCGGGGCCTGTTGGGGTGGTGGGCCAGGGGAGGGAGAGCGTTAGGAGAAATACCTAATATAGGTGACAGGTTTATGGGTGCAGCAAACCACCATGGCACCTGTATACAAAAAAAAAAAAATCCCTAGCAACTGAGAAAATAAGACAATCATTAACTCCAAGAAAAATAAAATGTCATAAACAAAAGGAAATATAATCATAGGTTATTTCCTGGCTAGCTGTAATATACCTAAGTGGTCATAAGAAGGTAAATATTGAATTTTGATCTAACTAAAACTTATATTAGGGGAGTGACAAAGGAGGAAAGTTTGAGGGGAGGGTAGAAAAGAGGCAAGGGAACTAAAAGATATCCTTATCTTCCATAACAGGAAGTTAATAGGGAAGGTCTAAAACAGAAAGTTTAGGAAACAGCAGTATAAGCATGTAACTTAGAAATATGGAGGGGTGGAGCCAAGATGGCCGAATAGGAACAGCTCTGGTCTACAGCTCTCATTGTGAGCGGCACAGAAGACGGGTGATTTCTGCATTTCCGTTTGAGGTACCGGGTTCATCTCACTAGGGAGTGCCAAACAGTGGGTGCAGGACAGTTGGTGCAGCGCACTGTGCATGAGCCGAAGCAGGGCGAGGCATTGCCTCACTCAGGAAGCTCAAGGGGTCAGGGAGTTCCCTTTCCTAGTCAAAGAAAGGGGTAACAGACGGCACCTGGAAAATTGGGTCAGTCCCACCCTAATACTGCACTTTTCCAATGGGCTTGGAAAACGGCACACCAGGAGATTGTGTCCCGCACCTGGCTCGGAGGGTCCTATGCCCACGGAATCTCGCTGATTGCTAGCACAGCAGTCTGAGATCAAACTGCAAGGCGGCAGCGAGGCTGGGGGAGGGGCGCCCGCCATTGCCCAGGCTTGCTTAGGTAAACAAAGCAGCCAGGAAGCTCGAACTGGGTGGAGCCCACCACAGCTCAAGGAGGCCTGCCTGCCTCTGTAGGTTCCACCTCTGGGGGCAGGGCACAGCCAAACAAAAATTCAGCAGGAACCTCTGCAAACTTAAATGTCCCTGTCTGACAGCTTTGAAGAGAGTAGTGGTTCTCCCAGCACGCAGCTGGATATCTGAGAACGGACAGACTGCCTCCTAAAGTGGGTCCCTGACCGCTGAGCAGCCTAACTGGGAGGCACCCCCCAGTAGGGACAGACTGACACCTCATTCGGCCAGGTACTCCTCTGAGACAAAACTTCCAGAGGAACTATCAGACAGCTGAAATTGTGGTCTCACGAAAATCCACTGTTCTGCAGCCACCGCTGCTGACACTCAGCCAAACAGGGTCTAGAGTGGACCTCTAGCAAACTCCAACAGACCTGCAGCTGAGGGTCCTGTCTGGTAGAAGGAAAACTAACAAACAGAAAGGACATCCACACCAAAAACCCATCTGTACATCACCATCATCAAAGACCAAAAGTAGATAAAACCACAAAGATGGGGAAAAAACAGAGCAGAAAAACTGGAAACTCTAAAAAGCAGAGCACCTCTCCTCCTCCAAAGGAACGCAGTTCCTCACCAGCAACGGAACAAAGCTGGACATAGAATGACCTTGACGTGTTGAGAGAAGAAGGCTTCAGACGATCAAACTACTCCGAGCTGCGGGAGGAAATTCAAAACAATAGCAAAGAAGTTAAAAACTTTGAAAAAAATTAGATGAATGGATAACTAGAATAACCAATGGAGAGAAGGGCTTCAAGGAGCTGATGGAGCTGAAAGCCAAGTTTCGAGAACTACGTGAAGATTGCAGAAGCCTCAGGAGCCGATGCGATCAACTGGAAGAAAGGGTATCAGTGATGGAAGATGAAATGAATGAAATGAAGTGAGAAGGGAAGTTTAGAGAAAAAAGAATAAAAAGAAACAAATAAAGCCTCCAAGAAATTTGGGACTATATGAAAAGACCAAATCTACGTCTGATTGGTGTACCTGAAAATGATGGGGAGAATGGAACCAAGTTGGAAAACACTCTGCAAGATATTATCCAGGAGAACCTCCCCAATCTAGCAAGGCAGACCAACATTCAGATTCAGGAAATACAGAGAACGCCACAAAGATACTCCTCAAGAAGAGCAACTCCAAGACACATAACTGTCAGATTCACCAAAGTTGAAATAAAGGAAAAAATGTTAAGGGCGGCCACAGAGAAAGGTCGGGTTACCCACAAAGGGAAGCCCATCAGACTAACAGCTGATCTCTCAGCAGAAACTCTAGAAGCCAGAAGAGAGTGGGGGCCGATATTCAACATTCTTAAAGAAAAGAATTTTCAACCCAGAATTTCATATCCAGCCAAACTAAGCTTCATAAGTGAAGCAGAAATAAAATACTTTACAGACAAGCAAATGCTGAGTGATTTTGCCGCCACCAGGCCTGCCCTAAAAGAGCTCCTGAAGGAAGCACTAAACATGGAAAGGAACAACCGGTACCAGCCACTGCACAAACATGCCAAATTGTAAAGACCATCGAGGCTAGGAAGAAACTGCAGCAACTAATGAGCAAAACAACCAACTAACATCATAACGACCGGATCAAATTCAGACATAACAATATTAACTTTAAATGTAAATGGGCTAAATGCTCCAATTAAAAGACACAGACTGGCAAACTGGATAAGGAGTCAAGACCCATCAGTGTGCTGTATTCAGGAAACCCATCTCACATGCAGAGACACACATAGACTCAAAATAAAGGGATGGAAGAAGATCTATCAAGCAAATGGAAAACAAAAAAAGGCAGGGGTTGCAATCCTAGTCTCTGATAAAATAGACTTTAAACCAACAAAGATCAAAAGAGACAAAGAAGGCCATTACATAATGGTAAAGGGATCACTTCAACAAGAAGAGCTAACTATCCTAAATATATATGCACCCAACACAGGAGCACCCAGATTCATAAAGCAAGTCCTCAGTGACCTACAAAGGGACTTAAACTCCCACACAATAATAATGGGAGATTTTAACACCCCACTGTCTACATTAGACAGATCAATGAGACAGAAAGTTAACAAGGATACCCAGGAATTGAACTCAGCTCTGCACCAAGTGGACCTAGTAGACTACAGAACTCTCCACCCCAAATCAACAGAATATATATTTTTTTCAGCACCACACCACACCTATGCCAAAATTGACCACATAGTTAGAAGTAAAGCCCTCCTCAGCAAATGTAAAAGAACAGAAATTATAACAAACTGTCTCTCAGACCACAGTGCAATCAAACTAGAATTCAGGATTAAGAAACTCACTCAAAACCGCTCAACTACATGGAAACTGAACAACCTGCTCCTGAATGACTACTGGGTGCATAACGAAATGAAGGTGGAAATGAAGATGTTCTTTGAAACCAACGAGAACAAAGACACAAAATACCAGAATCTCTGGGACACATTCAAAGCAGTGTGTAGAGGGAAATTTATAGCACCACTAAATGCCCACAAGAGAACGCAGGAAAGATCCAAAATTGACACCCTAACATCATAATTAAAAGAACTAGAAAAGCAAGAGCAAACACATTCGAAAGCTAGCAGAAGGCTAAATGTAACTAAAATCAGAGCAGAACTGAAGGAAATAGAGACATAAAAAACCCTTCAAAAAATTAATGAATCCAGGAGCTGGTTTTTTGAAAGGATCAACAAAATTGATAGACCGCTAGCAAGACTAATAAAGAAGAAAAGAGAGAAGAATCAAATAGATGCAATAAAAAATGAAAAAGGGGTTATCACCACCAACTCCACAGAAATACAATCTACCATCAGAGAATACTACAAACACCTCTACGCAAATAAACTAGAAAATCTAGAAGAAATGGATAAATTCCTCGACAAATACACCCTCCCAAGACTAAACCAGGAAGAAGTTGAATCTCTGAATAGACCAATAACAGGCTCTGAAATTGTGGCAATAATCAATAGCTTACCAACCAAAAAGAGTCCAGGACCTGATGGATTCACAGCTGAATTCTACCAGAGGTACAAGGAGGAACTGCTACCATTCCTTCTGAAACTATTCCAATTGACAGAAAAAGAGGGAATCCTCCCTAACACATTTTATGAGGACAGCATCATCCTGATACCAAAGCCTGGCAGAGACATAACCAAAAAAGAGAATTTCAGCCAATATCCTTGATGAACATTGATGCAAAAATCCTCAATAAAATACTGGCAAACCAAATCCAGCAGCACATCAAAAAGCTTATACACCATGATCAAGTGGGCTTCATCCCTGGGATGCAAGGCTGGTTCAACATATGCAAATCAATAAATGTAATCCAGCATATAAACAGAACCAAAGACAAAAACCACATGATTATCTCAATAGATGCAGAAAAGGCCTTTGACAAAATTCAACAACCCTTCATGCTAAAAACTCTCAATAAATTAGGTATTGATGGGACGTATCTCAAAATCATAAGAGCTATCTATGACAAACCCACAGCCAATATCATACTGAATGGGCAAAAACTGGAAGCATTCCCTCTGAAAACTGGCACAAGACAGGGATGCCCTCTCTCACCACTCCTATTCAACATAGTGCTGGAAGTTCTGGCCAAGGCAATCAGGCAGGAGAAGGAAATAAAGGGTATTCAATTAGGAAAAGAGGAAGTCAAATTGTCCCTGTTTGCAGATGACATGATTGTATATCTAGAAAACCCCATCGTCTCAGCCCAAAATCTCCTTAAGCTGATTAGCAACTTCAGCAAAGTCTCAGGATACAAAATCAATGTACAAAAATCACAAGCATTCTTGTACACCAATCACAGACAAACAGAGAGCCAAATCATGAGTGAACTCCCATTCACAATTGCTTCAAAGAGAATAAAATACCTAGGAATCCAACTTACAAGGGATGTGAAGGACCTCTTCAAGGAGAACTACAAACCACTGCTCAATGAAATAAAAGAAGATACAAACAAATGGAAGAACATTCCATACTCATGGGTTGGAAGAACCAATATCGTTAAAATGGCCATACTGCCCAAGGTAATTTATAGATTCAATGCCACCCCCATCAAGCTACCAATGACTTTCTTCACAGAATTGGAAAAAACTACTTTAAAGTTCATATGGAACCAAAAAAGAGCCTGCATTGCCAAGTCAATCCTAAGCCAAAAGAACAAAGCTGGAGGCATCACGCTACCTGACTTTAAACTATACTACAAGGCTACAGTAACCAAAACAGCATGGTACTGGTACCAAAACAGAGACATAGATCAATGGAACAGAACAGAGCCCTCAGAAATAATGCTGCATATCTACAACTATCTGATCTTTGACAAACCTGACAAAAACAAGCAATGGGGAAAAGATTCCCTATTTAATAAATGGTGCTGGGAAAACTGGCTAGCCATATGTAGAAAGCTGAAACTGGATCCCTTACTTATACCTAATACAAAAATTAATTCAAGATGGATTAAAGACTTACATGTTAGACCTAAAACCATAAAAATCCTAGAAGAAAGCCTAGGCAATACCATTCAGGACATAGGCATGGGCAAGGACTTCATGTCTAAAACACCAAAAAGAATGGCAACAAAAGCCAAAATTGATAAATGGGATCTCATTAAACTAAAGAGCTTCTGCACAGCAAAAGAAACTACCATCAGAGTGAACAGGCAACCTACAGAATGGGAGAAAAATTTTGCAACCTACTCATCTGACAAAGGGCTAATATCCAGAATCTACAATGAACTCAAACAAATTTACAAGAAAAAAACAAACAACCCCATCAAAAAGTGGTCAAAAGACATGAACAGACACTTCTCAGAAGAAGACATTTATGCAGCCAAAAAACACATGAGAAAATGCTCATCATCACTGGCCATCAGAGAAATGCAAATCAAAACCACAATGAGATACCATCTCACACCAGTTAGAATGGCCATCATTAAAAAGTCAGGAAACAACGGGTGCTGGAGAGGATGTGGAGAAATAGGAACACTTTTACACTGTTGGTGGGACGGTAAACTAGTTCAACCATTGTGGAAGTCAGTGTGGCAATTCCTCAGGGATCTAGAACTAGAAATATCATTTGACCTGGCCATCCCATTACTGGGTATATACCCAAAGGACTATAAATCATGCTGCTATAAAGACACATGCACACGTATGTTTGTTGTGGCACTATTCACAATAGCAAAGACTTGGAACCAACCCAAATATCCAACAACGATAGACTGGATTAAGAAAATGTGGCACATATACACCATGGAATACTATGCAGCCATAAAAAATGATGAGTTCATGTCCTTTGTAGGGACATGGATGGAACTAGAAAACATCATTCTCGGTAAACTATCGCAAGGACAAAAAACCAAACACTGCATGTTCTCACTCATAGGTGGGAATTGAACAGTGAGAACTCATGGACACAGGAAGGGGAACATCACAATCCGGGGACTCTTGTGGGTTGGGGGGAGGGGGGAGGGACAGCATTAGGAGATATACCTAATGCTAAATGACGAGTTAATGGGTGCAGCAAACCAACATGGCACATGGATACATATGTAACAAACCTGTACATTGTGCACATGTACCCTAAAACCTAAAGTATAATAATAATAAAAAAAAAGAAATATGGAGATCAATACTAGTAGAAATAGCCAATGAATGCAAAGTATCTCTGGGTAGCAGAAAATCAGGAATGAGGAAGGGTGCATAAAACTGTTGCTTCTTATTGTAATCCTTATAGTACTTTTTTATTTTTTAAACTATATGTTTTTGGCACTTTTATAAAATAATTAAATGTTTTAAAAGTAACAGACAATGGAAATTCAGGCTGTGACTAACTTCACATGGGTGAGGCTGACTCTAGTCATTTAAAGCAGGTCCATAATGCTCAAGCCAGTCTCCGTCGAGTTTGAATGCTGACACTTTGGAGTTGGTTTAAGCTGATCAGTTTTGTTTCAACTCTGTGAAACTATCAAAGAGCTGGATGATGCGCAGATGGTTATTCTCTAATTTCAGGATTTTTAAACTTAGTAACAATGTTTTTGTATACTTTTTTAAAGTTTCTGATTCTCTCCTTAGTCTTTGAGTTTTCATTTCTGTTATCATCTTTTCCATCTCTTTCAACTCCAAGTATTTCCTTTAAATATTTGGAGTTTTAAAGGAACTCCAAATATTTAAGAGGGCTTTTTAAATTTGATCTCTGTTCCAAAGGTGGAGTTTTTCTCTAAGCTCTCAGCACTTTGTCAGTTTCCCAGAACAGGCCCAAGACTTTTCAGCACTGGGAATCAAATCAAGCAAATGTTTATGGATTTTCCTGAAAGCAGAATAAAGAAAGCCAGGATAATAGAGAGCAATAACCAACAGCAATGAAAATCCAGCACAAAGGAATTTCTGCATTGTACCTAGGTAGTTATATTTTTTAGATGCTGATTATGAATTATCATTTTGTATATATTTAGTAACTATTCAGATTATTTTAATACAGGATTTTGATGTCGAAACTGTGACTAGACTAGCAGCTTTCAATAACCTGAAAAGCTTTTTAAAATCCTGATGCCTAGGTCCCACTCCCAGAGATTCTGGTGTAATTGGTTGGCACGCAGTGTGGGAATAGGAATTTTTTTTAACTCCTCATGTTAGTCTAACATGCGGCAATAATTGGCTATCACTGGACTGGATCATGTCCCAGGTGTTCTCTCTCAGTTAAAGCAGCTGAGAAAAGTCTAACTCCATAACCATAATCTGGGCACTAAATTCACCTGATGACAAGTACCCATATGGCATATGAATTCCTGGAGGAAATAACCAGTGGCTCTTGCAAAAACCTTTAAGTGGTAGCAATTGTCACACAGCCATCCCTTAACGTCCATCGAACACTAGGTTCCCAAGATGATGTGTCAAGGGCCGCATGGATGTCTGGTAACTCTCCCTCATTATGGCTTCCCTCTGCCTGGGCAATGCTCATTTCTTGTTAAGCAGCTTATTTGAACGACAACATTGCCCATTTTAAAGCCACTCTAATTGCCCAGGCAACCAGCTTCCCTGCACTTTTTAATCAAAGAATTGGATAGTCCAATCATGGTTAATTCTAAGTCCTTTTGTTCTGGTCCCTAGCATATTGGATGAACAAAGGTTTTATGGAGCTCATTTCCTCTGTGGGATTGGAGGATGCCATGTGAGCATATGTGAAACTGCTCTTCAACAACTTCAATGGTGTCTGCCCCCCTTGGATAGGCATGTGTTTGGAGAGGATGAATCAAGCCCCACAGCTGAGACCTGAGATTAGTGATTGCAGTCAGCAGTTGGTGCCTAATTAGTGAAGCCGATAAGGGGACTGTTGAAAGGGGTGCCTGCTGAACCAAAAGCCACCGTTGAGACTGAGCTGCAGAGAGCATTTCTAAACAGCAGACAGCAGGAAGTAGGCTGATCTGGAGCTCAGGTAGAAGAGGGAGCCAGGCTGACATAGGGCTATGCTGGCCTGAGTCCCAGAACAGAATCACCACCGGACCTCTTAGGAATGCAGGGCTGAGCTCAGGGAGTAGAAGGGGCCAGAGAGGGAAGAATGCCATCATCATCTTCCTACAGATGATCAGCACTCCAGTCTAATTGCTAGAGAAGTAGAGTGACAGTGGTGGAAGAAGACCCATGGAACATCACTGAGGCCATCATATCAGGGCCAGAGGCCTCCAAGAGCAAGGAGAGAGCCCCTGTGAAATACCAAGTCCTAAACCAAAGCCACCTACCCCAGCCACAGTCTGCAGTTCCTGGTGCTGTGCATACCTGGACAGTATGTCCTCAGCTGCTCTCTACCCAGCTTGAGTGTAGTCAGGTCACTGTGCATGTGCTCAGCTCAGACCTGAGCAACAGGGAGCACACTCAGACTACCCACTGAGTCTGGGCCTGGCAGAGGCAAGGAACCATCAGTGGATAATGACTGCAATCAGAACCTAAGTGGAAACAGAAGGACAGGCCCATTCAGCCCTTTGAAGGCTGGACTCATTTCTAGTTTTCCTTGTTATATTGAAGAACTAACATTTTTGAGCTAATATATGAGTAGAAACATGGATGCAAACTTCATCCTAATTATTAATGAGAAATGCAGATTATCCTCCTTCCTATGTTTAAAATAATCCTGATCTACGTGTATTGGAAAGTCAGACCCCTTCCTCCTAAACCAGTCCCTTTATGCACTAAACCCCTTGAGCAAGGCCAAAAGCTCTGGGAAAATGCTGACCTTTCTTCCAGGCTCTAAGTGTTGAGCAACCGCTACAAATCTGCAATAGAAATTAAACACAATCGCAGAGCTATGAGCTGTTAGACCTTAGTTCATCAAACATTTACTGAGCACCTACTTTACACCAGCACTGAGGATACACAAATAAATCAGATCTAGTGTCTGCTTCTGTAGGCTCTCAGAGAGGGAAATATGCATGAACAGATGATTTTAATACAATACAATGTACACAAGCCACAGAGGTATGAATACGTAATGGGGAGACTGGCCTGCATTAGAAAGGGAGGAGAGAAATGGGCAAAGGCCTCAAGGAAGAAGTGGCTCTTGAGCCTAAGAATGAAGAAAGAAAGAAACTCACTCAAAACCAATCAACTACATGGAAACTGAACAACCTGCTCCTGAGTGACTATTGGGTACATAATGAAATGAAGGCAGAAATAAAGATGTTCTTTGAAACCAACAAGAACAAAGACACAACATACCAGAATCTCTGGGACACGTTCAAAGCAGTGTATAGAGGGAAATTTATAGCACTAAATGCCCACAAGAGAAAGCAGGAAAGATCCAAAATTGACACCCTAACATCACAATTAAAAGAACTAGAAAAGCAAGAGCAAACACATTCAAAAGCTAGCAGAAGGCTAGAAATAACTAAAATCAGAGCAGAACTGAAGGAAATAGAGACACAAAAAACCCTTCAAAAAATTAATGAATCCAGGAGCTGGTTTTTCGAAAAGATCAACAAAATTGATAGACCACTAGCAAGACTAACAAAGAAGAAAAGAGAGAAGAATCAAATAGATGCAATAAAAAACGAAAAAGGGGATATCACCACCGATCCCACAGAAATACAATCTACCATCGGAGAATACTACAAACACCTCTATGCAAATAAACTAGAAAATCTAGAAGAAATGGATAAATTCCTTGACAAATACACCCTCTGAAGACTAAATCAGGAAGAAGTTGAATCTCTGAATAGACCAATAACAGGCTCTGAAATTGTGGCAATAATCAATAGCTTACCAACCAAAAAGAGTCCAGGACCTGATGGATTCACAGCTGAATTCTACCAGAGGTACAAGGAGGAACTGCTACCATTCCTTCTGAAACTATTCCAATCTATAGAAAAAGAGGGAATCCTCCCTAACACATTTTATGAAGCCAGCATCGTCCTGATACCAAAGCCTGGCAGAGACATAACCAAAAAAGAGAATCTCAGACCAATATCCTTGATGAACATTGATGCAAAAATCCTCAATAAAATACTGGCAAACCAAATCCAGCAGCACATCAAAAAGCTTATCCACCATAATCATGTGGGCTTCATCCCTGGGATGCAAGGCTGGTTCAACATACGCAAATCAATAAATGTAATCCAGCATATAAACAGAACCAAAGACAAAAACCACATGATTATCTCAATAGATGCAGAAAAGGCCTTTGACAAAATTCAACAACCCTTCATGCTAAAAACTCTCAATAAATTAGGTATTGATGGGACGTATCTCAAAATCATAAGAGCTATCTATGACAAACCCACAGCCAATATCATACTGAATGGGCAAAAACTGGAAGCATTCCCTCTGAAAACTGGCACAAGACAGGGATGCCCTCTCTCACCACTCCTAGTCAACATAGTGCTGGAAGTTCTGGCCAAGGCAATCAGGCAGGAGAAGGAAATAAAGGGTATTCAATTAGGAAAAGAGGAAGTCAAACTGTCCCTGTTTGCAGATGACATGATTGTATATCTAGAAAACCCCATTGTCTCAGCCCAAAATCCCCTTAAGCTGATTAGCAACTTCAGCAAAGTCTCAGGATACAAAATCAATGTACAAAAATCACAAGCATTCTTGTACACCAATCACAGACAAACAGAGAGCCAAACCATGAGTGAACTCCCATTCACAATTGCTTCAAAGAGAATCAAATACCTAGGAATCCAACTTACAAGGATGTGAAGGACCTCTTTAAGGAGAACTACAAACCACTGCTCAATGAAATAAAAGAGGATACAAACAAATGGAAGAACATTCCATGCTCATGGGTTGGAAGAATCAATATCGTGAAAATGGCCATACTGCCCAAGGTAATTTATAGATTCGATGCCATCCCCATCAAGCTACCAATGACTTTCTTCACAGAACTGGAAAAAACTACTTTAAAGTTCATATGGAACCAAAAAAGAGCCCGCATCGCCAAGTCAATCCTAAGCCAAAAGAACAAAGCTGGAGGCATCACGCTACCTGACTTTAAACTATACTACAAGGCTACAGTAACCAAAACAGCATGGTACTGGTACCAAAACAGAGACATAGATCAATGGAACAGAACAGAGCCCTCAGAAATGATGCCGCATATCTACAACTATCTGATCTTTGACAAACCTGACAAAAACAAGAAATGGGGAAAGGATTCCCTATTTAATAAATGGTGCTGGGAAAACTGGCTAGCCATATGTAGAAAGCTGAAACTGGATCCCTTCCTTACACCTTATACAAAAATCAATTCAAGATGGATTAAAGACTTAAATGTTAGACGTAAAACCATTAAAATCCTACAAGAAAACCTAGGCAATACCATTCAGGACATAGGCATGGGCAAGGACTTCATGTCTAAAACACCAAAAGCAATGGCAACAAAAGCCAAAATTGACAAATGGGATCTCATTAAACTAAAGAGCTTCTGCACAGCAAAAGAAACTACCATCAGAGTGAACAGGCAACCTACAGAATGGGAGAAAATTTCTGCAACCTACTCATCTGACAAAGGGCTAATATCCAGAATCTACAATGAACTCAAACAAATTTACAAGAAAAAAACAAACAACCCCATCAAAAAGTGGGCAAAGGACATGAACAGACACTTCTCAGAAGAAGACATTTATGCAGCCAAAAAACACATGAAGAAATGCTCATCATCACTGGCCATCAGAGAAATGCAAATCAAAACCACAATGAGATACCATCTCACACCAGTTAGAATGGCCATCATTAAAAAAGCAGGAAACAACAGGTGCTGGAGAGGATGTGGAGAAATAGGAACACTTTTACACTGTTGGTGGGACTGTAAACTAGTTCAACCATTGTGGAAGTCAGTGTGGCGATTCCTCAGGGATCTAGAACTAGAAATACCATTTGACCCAGCCATCCCATTACTGGGTATATACCCAAAGGACTATAAATCATGCTGCTATAAAGACACATGCACACATATGTTTATTGTGGCACTATTCACAATAGCAAAGAGTTGGAACCAACCCAAATGTCCAACAACAATAGACTGGATTAAGAAAATGTGGCACATATACACCATGGAATACTATGCAGCCATAAAAAATGATGAGTTCGTGTCCTTTGTAGGGACATGGATGAAACTGGAAAACATCATTCTCAGTAAACTATCGCAAGGACAAAAAACCAAACACCGCATGTTCTCACTCATAGGTGGGAATTGAACAATGAGAACTCAGGGACACAGGAAGGGGAACATCACACTCCGGGGACTGTTGTGGGTTGGGGGGAGGGGGGAGGGACAGCATTGGGAGATATACCTAATGCTAAATGACGAGTTAATGGGTGCAGGAAATCAACATGGCACATGGATACATATGTAACAAACCTGTACATTGTGCACATGTACCCTAAAACCTAAAGTATAATAAAAAAAAAACACAAAAAAAACAAAAAAAAAAGAATGAAGAAAGAATACAACAAAGGTTGAAATAGTCACTGTTATATATTAAAATGAGAATAAGATGATTCATTTTAGAGTATAGTGGAAAAATAATAACAGTTGGGAAAGAACACTTCTCTCACCCCAGCTCAATAATTATCTGAACAGAGAAAAAAAAATGGTGAATGATTTGGAAGGAGAGATAACAACATCAGACACCACACAAAAATGACTCGCTCTTTACCAGTGATGACAGGAAGGGTGACATCAGCACGAATGAGAGATTTTTAAAGACCAAACAGGGCTAGCTCATGTCTGAGGAAGTACAGCAAAATAAGAGCTGTCAAGGCTTGGGAGTGGGGACATGTAAAACAGCATTAAGAGCAGGAAGATGTAGGCTGCAGAGGAGTTAACATGAGTCTCCAGGACCCCACAAGGGAAAAGAGGTGCCCAGGGAAGAGAGCCTGAGACACAATGAATCCACTGCTTATGTTGTGGGGCAGGGGAAGAAGGAACACACTGGGAGCAAACAAATTTTCTTACTAGTGTTGTGGCTATGAAACTAAGGCCACAGCTCAAGCACACAAGAAATAGCACTTCACTGCACATTGTATGCACCTGTCAAAATATCACATGTGCTCCGTAAATATGAACAATGATTATGTATCAATTAAAAAGTAGCCTTATTATTTATATACAATAAATCCATTTGTTAAAAAAAGTAGGAATTTGCTTTGTTATTACAATTTATTTTTAAGCTCCATTCCACTGAGGTTTCCTTCTTTTTCCCAGAGTTAAAGAGGGCCAAGGCACTGGAATAGGGGTGGCAATCTGCTTTTCTATTATTATCTACCCACACTGATATAAGCTCAGATGTCCTGTCACCTCTCATTCCCAGCTATAAACCCTATTCAGGTTCTACTTGCCCAGCCACTTTCGTACTTCTGTCTGGTGACTAGTAATTAATTCTGCACCTCCCACATCATGCTGGGCCATAGGAAACTGTGGCACTGTCCAATGCCCTATGATGTCACAACAGGCTGGCCAAGGGAAACATATGACCAAGACACACAACCCAGTCATTTCTTCTCTCTGGTCTGGCTACTTCTCTGGGGCTCCAGAATGAAACAAATACAGTGACCCTGGTGAAATGAATTGTGTTCAACTCAATACTGGACCTCAGTGATTATAGCTAGGAAGGTGCATCTGTTAGGATGCTTTCAGATATAAGAGTATTAGTTATCTTCTGTAACATAACAAATTACCCCCAAAACTGAATGGCTTAAAACAATAAACATTTATTTTCACACATTTTCTGCAAGTCAGGAATTTAGGAGTGGCTTAGCTTGGTGGTGCTGGCTCAGATTCCCTTGTGGGGTTGTAGTCAAGATATCAGCTGGGGCCACAGTTATTAGAGAGCTTGTCTGGAGTTGGAGAACTTGCTTCCAAGATGGCACATTCACATACCTGGCAAGTTAGTGCTGGCTATTGGCAGAAGTCCTCAGTTCCTTACCACATGGACCTCTTCATAGGGCTGTTTGAGTGCCCTCATGACACAGCAGCTGACTTCCTCCAGAGTCAGTGATCCAATAGAGAAAGCAAGGAGGAAGACACAATGCCTTTGTGTCCTAATCTCAGAAGTCACTCACTGTCACTTTTGCCACATTCTCTATGCTTTACAAAAAAATCACTAAGACAAGCCCACACTTAAGTGTAGGGGAAAATTAGGCTCCACTTTTTTAAAGGAGGAACATGAAAAAAAAATGTGTATTCATATTTTAAAACCACCACAATAAGAGGACAAAATAAATGTGTTTGAAACTTGAGGATGTATGGACTCACCTAACTAGAATCCAGAAATAGGGCAAATTTCAGGATGTTGATTGACCTAATGACTTGTTGAAGTCATAAGGAACCAGGATCTTTCTGATTCTTTGCTCTTTTATCCAAAGGATCATCTTGAAGCTGACTCTCCTCATGGTCACAGGAAGGCTGCCAACAGCACTGAGGGTGATGTACTTCCTTGTTCGTATCTAGCCAGAGAAAGGATGAACTCCTTTATCATACAACAGAACTCCCCTGTGGTCAGGGGAGAATCATGTGCTAATTGGCTTAGACCTGGTCTATCTGTGCGTTGGCACTGTGGCAAGGGGTAGAACTATCTGACTGGCTTAGACTTAGACCTTGGGGTTGCTCATTCCCTCCCAAATCACAAAGTTTACACAAAGAGTGAGGGAGAATGTGGATATTGAGGAAGAATGCAATGTTCACCACAAAAATAGCTAGGCAAACAAGCTGCTGATTCTAGGAGCACTAACACTAATAGCCAGGGCTCAACCCCCAGAAGTTGTGGAGAAACTGGACATAACCACTCTCACTCATCTTCCCCCTCAATCCCACTCAAGGCCCAGACAGCCCACCAAGTGGAGATGCAGCTGGACCACAAGCTTCTCGTTGGGGAGGCAAATAGTGTGTGAATATATTGGTCACCTTAGGTTCTATCATTTGAATCAAATGAGATCCCAAGAGCTCAGACTCAAGGGATTGGAACTTAGATTGGAAGGGAGACAGGGTAAAGGAATGGGAAAGTGGAAAGGAGAGGGGGATGTTGACTAGCACAGGCCATTCTAAGCAACCCCCCAGCTTTCCCACAAGCCCCACACACAGCCTCCCTCTCTAATTGTATCATGGCCATGGTGGGATGGCCCAATTCACATGGGCCCTATGCCTCAAAGAATCAGGTACATACAGAAAAGAGGCTTACTATGTTGGGCCCTGTATTAGTTTCCTAGGCTGCTATAATAAAGTGCCACAAACTGAATATAGCTTATTGTCCTGAGAATTTATTGTCCCACGGTTCTAGAGGCTAGGAGGATGAAATCAAGGTGTTGAGGGGGTGGTGTTTCCTCTGAGACCCTGGTAGAATACTTCCTGGCCTCTTCTTAGCTTCCGGTGGCGGTCAGCAATCCTTGGCATTACTTAGCTTGCACCTGCATCACTCCAATCTCTGCCTCTGTCATCATATGACATCCTCCCTATGCGTCCCTGTCTTTGCACGGTGTTTTTCTTTTCTTATAAGGACACCAGTCATATTGGATTAGGGCCACCTTAATGATTTAATCTTAACTTTATTATATCTGCAAAGACCCTATTGCCAAATAAAGTCACATTCTCCAATACCCGGGGTTGGAACTAAAATACATCTTTTGTGGGGATACAATGTAACCCACAACAGACCCCTTTCGTTAGTTCTTCCTCCAGTGCTTTTGGTAATAGCTGCTGAGCAACTGCAGTTCTTTCCTTTAAAGAATAGCCTGTATTCCCCAGTCTAATCATCCTTCATGGATTTGGAAGGTAAAGCCAGGGGGATGTCCTATCTGCTGGTCCTTCAAGAATATAATGCACTGGCTCACTAATGGATGCAAGGTTGGTGATTTCTCTGTTAAATTAGCCTATGTACGGAGTGCTCAGCCTGCTTAATGCCTTCCTGACCTAGGCAGATGTACTGAAGCAGCATTTAGTTTCTGGCCATACAAACCTAACCTCACTCTCCTCTCAGGGCCTTAGTTTCCTCATCTGTAAAATCTAGAGAGGCTTCTAGTATCTAACAGTGATTGTAAAGTGGCCACATCTGGCCCAAATCAGATACACTTTGAAATTCACACAGCCATTAGGTGGGTGTCCCTTGAGACCTGCAGGAAGGCTCATTAGAGCTATTAAAGCATCCCCCTGGAGACAGTGTGTATTTTAATATGCAGATTCCAAATTTAGATAATAAAGAAGCTAATGCTCTTCTCTTCCCAGGAGCCAGTGGTTTGTGTTCATACAGAATGTATGGACACACACATAAGAAATCATGAAGGATGAGAGCGAGCAGGGCAAAATGTTGGAATTACAGAGACTTGGGGTTGTTCACTCTGCAGTCACTCAGCAGCCAGTGTTCTCTTGGCTTCAGTTTGGCAACTGCACAAGTACTAAACAGCTTTCCCTACAGAAGGAAGAAAAAGAATCTCTGGCCCAGCAAGACTGAACCAACATAGCTATACAGGCCTGCAAGAGTCAGCAGGGCCATCCAAGGACTATATCCAAATGCCATGGGGTCCTTTGGGCAGCCATATTGAATCCAGGAACAGCAATGGGCTCATTCAGTAAGGTCCTGCTGAGGGCTGGGGCCAAGAGCGCAGGACCAAGCTCTCTAAGGAAGAAGCCCGGGAGGACTAGGCAGGCTGATTCACACCAGAGCAGGGCTTCCAGCCAAGCCTGGAACCTCCACACACAGCAAAGAACCTGATGGGGTAAATGCTAATTGAATGAAGGAGACAGAAGTCAGAGGTAGCAGTGAAGGAGATGGGGAGAAAGGGAGAAAAAGAAGCAGAAGAGGAAAAAGAAGGGGAAGGGGAAGGAGAAGCAGAAGGAGGAGGAAGAGGAAGGGGAAGGAGGTGGGAAGGGGAAAGGAGAGGAGGAGCCCAGTGATAAGGGGCAAGCCCTATGGCAGGGGCCGAGATCCTTTGCCTTGGTGGGCTCTGGAGACGCAAGGCTACCACCAGCATGTGAAATCTCAAGCCCCTGATTAGCAATTCCAGACTCACCCACTGGTGGGCCACGGTCTCCAGTGGTCTCCTTGCCCCTGGTTCAGGTGGGCTCAGAATCCAGGTAGGGCTGGAGGACAGCAACAGACCCTGCACTGTGCATGTGTCGACCCTTTCCTCAGGTCCTCTAGAAAAGGCACTCCTGCCTCGCCCTCCCTCCAACCAATCTTTCCCACAGCCTCTTGCAACCAAATGAACACATCTGTTGGTAAAAGGCAATGTAGTAAGAGAACAAGATCTAGACCCAGGTGGTTGGGCTTGAGCCCTGGTCCTGCCATTCACCAGTTTTTCATCACTGAACAAATGACACAACCAACCTAAGTCACTATTTCTTCATTTGTAAAATGGAGAAAATGTGTGTCTCTTAAAGCCATCTCTATGTCTTGCCTTTGCCATTAACCCATTCCAGCTTTTCCCAGGTTTTGTTCCCCAGGCTTCCCATAGATGGCCTAGGTCCGAGTTTTTTTAATCTCTATTACATCACAATCACCCGGGGAACTTTGGTAAAACAAGAAGACTGAGCTCCACCTGGACTAACTGAACCAGAATTACTCGGGTGTGGAACTCAGGGAATCTGTGCTTCTTAAAAGCTCATGGAGTAATTCTGATGCACAGTGAGGGTGGTGAACCACAGTTCCAGACAGTTTTCCATAGGTTTGCTGGGCCTTTCTGAAAGAAAGTGACTGCTGCTTAGAAAACTGTTCCCACCCCATACCCTATGCACATGCAGGCACACACACACACACACACACACACACACACACACACACACACACAATCTCTCAAGTATCAGGGCTGTAATGTGGTATAACTGAGTCATGGGCATGAGCCCCTTTCCCAATCTGCCCACCAGGTAAGCTCAGGTCACGAGAGCAATAACTACCACATGTGCAGGTCTTCACTGCTTACCAAGCTTTCTTCAGAGATGTGAGTGCCTTTGATCTTCTCAGCTGCCTGGGGAGTAGTGATTATTATTACCATTCTACAGAGGAGAAACTTGAAGCCTGTGGTAGGCAGAATAGTGACACCAAAGATATTCACATCCTAATTCTCAGAACTTGATGGTTCTGAAAATTAATATAAACCCTTTGAAAAACATTTTGTGTAAAAGCCTTTGATCCAGTGACTCCACATCCAGGAGCCTATCCCAAGGAAAAACTCACAAACATAAAAATCCTTATAAGCAAAAGTATTTATCATAGAGTTATTTGTATTTAAAAATTAAAATGATTTACATTTCCAAAATTAAGAGAAGGCTTAGGTAAAATATGGTATAGTCACTCAACTATTTATGTAGTCAATAAAAATGTTTACTGCATGTATTAATATAGACTATATTTAGTATAATTTAGCACATTTTATGTAATTTAGAATATATTTGGATACAATATTTAATTGAAATACCAGGATTTCAAGTTGTATATACAGTATAACTATGTAAAAACTATTTTTTAAATGGAAGGAAATTATTATGTTTCTCTTCTTTCTATTGTCTGAACTGTATTTTCAATTCTTTGTGAGTATACTTTATAAATATTACAGTTCACCCCCTGCAAAGAAGTACACATCCTGATCCCCAGACCTGATGAATATGTTACCTTAAGTGGCAAAGGGACTTTGCAGATGGAATTAAGTTAAAATGGGGAGAGTATCCTGGACTATCCAAGTGAGCCCAATGTAATTACAAGGGTCCTTTTAAAAGAAAGACCGGAGGCTCAGAGGCAGAAAAGGAGAGGTGGTAATGGAAACAGAAATCAGGGTAATGTGTCCAGGAGCCAAGGAATGCAAGCAGTCTCTAAAAGTTGGAAATGGGCTGGGCCCAGTGGCTTGTGCCTGTAATCCCAGCACTTTGGGAAACTGAGGCGGGAGGATTGCTTGAGGCCAGGAGTTTGAGGCCAGCCTGGGCAACACAGCAAGACCCTATCTCCACGAAAAATAAAAAACAAAATTAGCCAGATATAGTGGCGTGTGCCTGTAGTCCTACCTACATAGGAGGCTGACGCAGGAGAACCACTTGAGCCCAGGAGTTCAAGGTTGCAGTGAGCTATATTGCACCACCACACTCTGGCCCAGGCAACAGGGGGAGACTCTGTCTCAAAACAAAACAAAGTTGGAAAAGACAAGGAGGGGATTCTCCCCTAGAGCCCCCAGAAGGAACACAGCCTTTGATTTTAGCCCCAACAAGACCCATTTCAGACTTTGACGTCCAGAACTGTAAGCTAATAAACTTCAGTTGTTTTAAGCCATGATATTTATGGTAGTTTGTTACAACAGCAATAGGAAACTAATATAAGACCTGAGGAGGTAAAGTCCAAAGTACCTGTAGGAGCTGAGACCAGTTCTCATTTCCCTCCTACTGTAGACTCAGGTACCCCAAAGCCCAGAGCTGCCCTATAAGGGGAGAAGAGACAGCTCCACTGTGTGCGTGCACCCCTCTAGGGCTGTGGACTGGTTAAACCTATGGCAGTCCCAGCTGTTAAGCCTTCCCACCTTCCCCTTTTCTTCGGGTCTCCTTCCTAGGGATTACAGTGTGATGTACAGATAAGAGCAGAGGAACTGACTTGAATATAAGAGCATTTTCCTTTGGAACACTCCACTTCCCAGCCATCAAGGTTTTTATAGCAAATCACCATCCATAGCAACAAGATCAAAAATTCTAAACAGGCAAAAGCTAACAATAAATATCTAAAACCATTATGTGTTGAATGACAGTGGTGAGAACAAACAAAAAATTAAACTAAAACCAGAAGGTGAGTTCTAGCACTTTTTAAAGTGCCTGCAATCGCAAATACCCATCATCCAGGGGGAGAATTGGGGTTCTTTGGCTTTTGGTTTTTAAAGTGGAGGGAACATTGGCAGAACCTGTTAGGAAATGAATTCCTTTACATTGTTGGTTCTCCAGACCAGCAGAATCAGCATCATCTGAGAACATTATTAAAATGTACATTCTCAGGCTCCACCCAACACCTATTGAATGAGGAGCTCTGGGGTGGAGCCCAGTCATCTGCTCTAACAAGCCCTCCAGGTGACACTCATCCGCACCAGTTTGAGAACCGCCGTTCTGCAGGAAATCCAAACGCTGCTAAAAAGTTTGCCTGTCTGCTGTCAAACCGAAAAAATAACAGTTTCCCAGTATGTAGGTTAACAGCCAGAGTTTGGGGCCAGACTGGCATTAAAAAAAAAAAAACACCCCAGAGTTTGGGGCCAGATTGGCAAGAAAACTGAAGTAAAATACTGAGGGGGAAGGGCCTCTTTACAACTTTTTTCTTACGGATGTGTGATATAAATAGTATGCTTGCTGTGCAAACACATCCCCAACCACTACTTCCAACCCCATGGCTGCCCTTTACCTTCGCCTAGAAAAAATCTCCGAATCCTTCCTTTCCTCAGTCCGGACTCCAGCTTTTTTCCTGGTCTCTCTCAAGTCATCCAAACCTCCTCCCAACCGCCACAAAGCTGCCCACCTACTATGCAAATCTAAACCCTTCCCATTCCCTCCCTTCACACAATCCTAAAGTTCCCTCCAGAATGAAATTTCGTGTCAGAACTGTCTACTGGAACCCTTGGAAGCAAATAAATTGCCTTCCTCTAGCCTGAGAAACGTTCATCTGTCTCCTCTCCACTGTTGGGACAGCACCAAGAAGCTGGTTCCCGTAGCTTAGGGTTCGCTCGGCTCCGACTAGCCCCGGCTGCTGGGCGAAGCGGAAACTGGTGGAAGGCTGTAGTCTGGAAGGTTTAGACTGAGCTGGAGGGACACCATGTGGCCATACCCAGTATGACACTCCAGGCCAGGGGGCTTCTGCTGTTTCTGTGGTGGTGGTTTTGTAAAGACCGTGAAACATGATGTTTAGGTATTTTTGAGAATAAAAAAAGAGCAAAAGTTCACTCACAATTATGCTAACAAGATTATTGTTATTTCTGTTTCTTCTATTAAACATTTTCTGACAATTACAACCACAACACCCCCAACCCAAGGAGCAACCCCTTTCTTTTCAATGGAAATCTGATCATCAGCATTTTCCATGTTCATTCAAGTTTTTTGCAATCATTCTCTTCAGTGATAGATAACAGTAGGCCCTCGATACATGCTGGTGCAATGAAATGGAATGAAGGAGCATTCAATTGTAGAGGGATGTTCAAGGTAGAGAGGAACAGGGAAGTGAACCATTAATTCTGCCTGGACAGTCAGGGAAGACTTCTGAGAGGAGATGTCATTCAGGTGAGGTGATTGAAGGAGGATCAGGTTATAGGCTGGATCCATTAAAACGGTGTTTATTCTAGCACAGCTGAACACAATAAAGCCTGAACCAGGACAGAGCCCTGGGATCGGGTGGAGGGGAGGGATGCATCAGAAATCTCTGGGGAGCAAGTTAAAACACAGATTCCCGTATTTTTGCCCAGAGACCCAGATCTTGTAGGTCTAAGGAGGGGCCCAGGAATCTGAATATTTAGCAAGACCTCCCCACAGGGTGCTGCTGCTGCAGGTAATCCTCAGGCCCACCACTGTCACTAAGCCCACAATCATCCTCGCCCCCCTCCTTCTCACAGCCTCTGTGGCCTCTGCCTGGAAAGTTCTTCCCATTCTGCTCTCACTTGGCAAATGCCTTCTCCTTCAAGACCCGGCAATGCAAATGTTCATAGGTAAACCCTTTCCGAGTGCTTGCTTTGTGCTTTGCACCACATTATTACTTTATAAAGAAAGACTAATTAAATTCTTTTAAAAAGAAAAAAAAAACCCTACAGAGTAGGTCTCCTAATAAACCCCATTTTACAGACAAGGAAACTGAGGCAAAGTGCACTTGAGTAACTGGCCCATTACCCATACTGCTGAGATGTATGTTTTCTTTCTTTTTTTTTTTTTTTTTTGAGATGGGGTCTCACTGTCGCCCAGGCTGTAGTGCAGTGGTTCGATCAAAGTTCACTGCAGTCTTGAACTTCTGGGTTCAAGTGATTCTCTCACCTCAGCCTCCCAAGTAGCTGGGACTACAGATGCATACCAACACAGCCAACTAATTTTTTATTTCGTGTAGAAACAGGATTTCACTATTTTTCCCAAGCCGGCCTCAAACTCCTGGCTTCAAGCAATGCTTCTGCCATAGCCTCCAAAATGCTAGGACTACAGGGGTGAGCCACCACGCCCAGTCTGGGATGTATGTTTTCTATGTCGCCCGACAAGACTACTCAGCATGAGACTGAAGCTATGCTTGTCTCTGTGGCCCTGGAGCCTAGGGCAGTGCCGACATTGTAGTTGCTTTGTAAATATATGTCAAACAAATTTAAAAAATAAATACTGCCTCCGTCCATCGTGACCCTCAGCCAGTGCCTAGGCAACAAATCCGCCCTCTCCCTCTGCTCTCTTCCTCTCCTTGACCCCCACTGCTTCCTCCTCCTCCTCTCTCCTTCCTCCACAAGGCTGCCTCCTCCTCATCTCCTTCCCCCCACCACCTCTTCCTCCTCTCCTTTCCCTCCACTGTCTCCTCCTACACCTCTCCTCCTCCCACTACCTCCTCCTCCTCTCCTTTCCCTCCACTCTTTCTTCCCACACTTCTCCTCCTACTCCCCTTCCCCCACCACCATCTCCTTCTCCTCCTCCTCTTGGCCTTTCCCCCACCACCTCCTCCTCCTCTTTCCCCCAACCACCACCTCCTTCCCCTCCTCCCTGCCCGCCCCCCGCCCCGCTCTCCTTCCAAGGGGCCTGGGACCCCTTTCCTCCTGTTCTGTCACCTGAAAGTACTCAGCAGCCCCTGAGGCCAGCCCTAAGCTGCTATTGACTAAGCGACAGGAGTACCAAGGAATGCACTGTTCCTGTTTGTTGAGCCTTTTTATTTGGCAAATCATGGAGAGAGCTCTCTCAGCTTCCAGACTTGCCTCCTCAAAGCCTCCTCTTTGCTCAGGCTCCCGCCAAGCCTCTCCCTCACAGCTGCTCTCCGCCTTCCTCTCTCCCTCCGGGTCAGTTTCTGGATCCCTCCTTCCTTTCTGCTCCCCTCCCTGCGTTCTTCCCACCCCTCCCATGTCCCCTTGGCCTCCCTCCCACTTTCTCTCCGGGTTTCGCTCCCTCTTTTCTTCTCTCCTTCCCCTTTCCTCCCGCTCCTCTGTCCTCCCCCCAGCCCCTTTGGCTCTTTAGCTTTGGCTGGTCTCTACCTGCATCTCCACCAGCCCGGCCTATCCTCTCCCTAGTTCCGCGCTGCTCCGTCCCGGCCTCCGCACACTCCACGGGGAGGCCCTTGGCTGCCCGGCTGCCTCCTCCCTGTGTCAGCGCCTCCCGCCCTGGAGGCCCGCGCCGGGCCCCTTGCTCCTCCGAGTGCTCATTACGGCCTCTCGCTCACCTCACACCCCGATCCGCCCCTCCCTCCCAGGGCGGCCTCCCCGGCAGCCCCCGCAGCTCTGCCCACGACGCCCCCAGCCCCCACCACGGGCTGTGTCAGAAAAAAAAAAGAAAGAATATCACCGCGTCCCCGAGCGGAGACCGAGGCACTGCCCGCCCCAGCTGCTGCCCCCGACACAGTGCAGGCGGACTGGAGCCCCGGAGGCCGAGCAGCCTGCACCCCGAGGGCCCCGCCGACAGTAGCGGCCCGGGGCAGGGGCTGGAGCGCGGGCGCCACGAGTCCCAGCACTGCCCGCCGCGCCGCCGGCGCCCCGGGAGGGAGGAGGATGCGGGACCCGCAGGGAATTCATTCCTGTCCTAGCCCTGGCCGCCCTTCTGACGGAGGAGCGGCGGGCAAAACCTGCTGCCCCCAGAGCAGAAGCTGAGGGGAGACGCTAGGCAGCCTCGGGGCGACAGTGGCCAGAGGGCACAAAGAACCGGCTGCGGCCGGGCGAGGCGGCGGGAAGCTTTCGGAGCCGCTACCGAAGCTTCCAGCAGAGCCCTCAAAGTCGCGTTCCTTTCTTCCGTAAACACCTAATTGCAAGCCCCCGTGGGCCAGGCATGGGGTACCAGAGATCAGTAAAGCGGAGTCTCTGCCCTCGGGACCCCGTGTGGCGAATACAGTGTGGTAAATGAAATCACAAGTCGTGGGAAATTGTGAAATGATTCATGTTCTGTACACACACGCGACAAACAGCTCAACACATTTCACATATATTATATTTCAGTCCTCATCTGTTTAGAAGCTACTATTAAAAGCTACTGTTATCCCACCTCACAGAGGAGGAAACTGAGGCTCAGTTGTGTAACTTCTTAGAGTCACACAGCTAATAGTAGAGGAAGCGGGGATTCTTAAACTGCCTCATTGACTCCAAAATGGACTTTACTGCTTTCTACTGATAAAAGGTACCATGGATGCTAAACTCTGTTAGGGAGTGAGACCCCCGTGGTTTCTGAGGGATGAATAGGAGTTCCTTCTGTAGCCAAAGAACTCTAGGCCGAGGGATGGTGTGTGCAATCTCCTTTGATTTGCTGTAATTTTTTTCCTCTTAATGAGCTTTTTTTAATCTGAAATAATTTCTGATGAAGTAGTTTAGATAATGTTCAATTCAAAATTTTTCTGAGGATCCCAACATGAATGGGTTCTTAAAAAAAAATATCAAATATCGGCTGGGCGTAGTGGCTCATACCTGTATCCCAGCGCTTTGGGAGGCTGAGGCGGGTGGATCACTTGAGGCCAGGAGGTCAAGACCAGCCTGGTCAACATGGTGAAACCCGGTCTTTACTAAAAATACAAAAATTAGCCAGGCGTGGTGGCGCATGCCTGTAATCCTAGCTACTCGGGAGGCTGAGGCAGGAGAATCGCCTGAACCCAAAAGGCAGAGATTGTGGTGAGCCGAGATGGCGCCACTGTACTCCAGCCTGGGAGACAGAGTGAGAAAAATATAGAGAGAGATCAAATATCAAATTAATACTTAACAGTAATACTAAAGTCAACTTTAAAAGGGGGAGAAAGAATCACCCACAATGCCACCATCCTACCCTGGCCTTTTTTTTTTTTTTTCCTTAAAGACAGGGTCTTGCCCTGTCACCCAGGCTGGAGTACAGTGGCCCGGCCCGGTCAGAGCTCACTGCATCCTCTACCTCCTGGGCTCAAGCATGTGCCACCACACCTAGCCTTTTTTTTTTTTTTTTTTTTTTTTTGGTTTGTTTGTTTGTTTTAGACAGGGTCTCCCTATATTGCCCAGGCTGGTCTCAAACTCCTGGGCTCAAGCGATCCTCTTGCCTTGGCCTTCCAAAGCGCTGGAATTACAGGTATGAGCCACTGTACCTGGCCTACCCTGGCTTTTTAAATCACCATATATTTCCTCACAGTTCTTGTAAGTAAATGCACAGGCACTTAACCTGGGTGATGTGGAAAGCAGTCCCATTAGTGTGCTCCATCAGTGTGACCAAGTGAATGTTAAGAGGGTTCGATGGGATTTACAAATGTTCTCTAAGTAGCTGTTTTTTCATCAGTAAAATTTCTTTATCTGAATCACTATTTCTATGTAGCAAAAACAATTTAATATCTCTATAAAGGTCATTGATTTCTTGCTTACAAAGTAAGCATGTCCTTGTAAGCAAAGTCCTTGCTTACAAAGAAGACACACCCGGTGTATGTGCACCTGCTTAGTTTTCATGGAGGAGACTGCATTCCTAACTGGTGCCCAAGGCCCAGGTCTCCTTCCCAAATGAGTCTCTTGCTCCCCAAAGTCTCCACTCATGTCAAACAGCCATGCCTAGTGTTCTTGGAACATACCAACTACACTCCCATCTTCAGGACTTTGCTCTTATCCTTCTCCTTCCTCCAGGGCCTTTTCTTTCTGCTTGCCTCAAGTTCTTTTCAGCCCCCATTCATTAGAATCCACATAAAGTCCCAATTTGCCAGTAAAGCTTTTTTAGCATCCCCAGGGATTTGTCCTGCCTCTGAGCCCCTCCAGTTCTTGCTATCAACACCACTCATTGCTTTATGTTGTTGCATCATTTACAGACATGCTCTGTCTTCTAGATTTGAAGATCTTAAAGGCAAGGACCATGTCTGATTTCTCTTCCTCTATCTCCTGCTCATAGCAGACACTTTGCAAATGTAGTTGATTATAATGATGCTGGTCATAAGTGATACAAAACACTAGAATTTCTAGCCATAAGAAAAGAGCATAGATTCAGAAGTTAAACTGAGCCAGATTCAAATCCTACTGCCTCCATTTAGTAATGATGTGACCTCGGGAACCTCTCCGAACTCCTCTGAACCTCAAGTTTCTCATCTATAAAATTATAATCCCAGCACTTTGGGAGGCTGAGGTGGGCGGATCACATGAGGTCCCGAGTTCTAGACCAGCCTGGCCAACACAGTGAAACCCTGTCTCTACTAAAAATACAAAAAATTAGCAGGGTGTGGTGGTGGGCGCCTGTAATCCCAGCTACTCAGGAAGCTGAGGCAGGAGAATGTCTTGAACCCGGGAGGTGGAGCCGAGAGCACACCACTGCATTTCAGCATGGGTAACAGAGTGAGACTCTGTCTCAAATAGATAAATAAATAATAATGGGAACAATGATAGGATTATTGGAAGGCTCTAATGAAGTAATGCTTATTACAGTGTAAAAAGTGCTTAGTATATCATACACACTGAATAGTTTGGTACTATTTTTTACTACTATTAATAAAAATGAAAAAAGATTGACTAGAGTTTGCTAATCATTTTAAAGAGCATTTGTTTAATAAAAGTCTGTCAAACGTGATGAAATTATCTGTAAAAGAATTTCACTTTAAAGATCAGTGACAAATAAGTAGTTCTGGGGACTTCGCACTTGAGTGAAATTCCATAGCTCTGAGATTTCACTACCCAGTGCCAATGTCTGTGACCCTTGCTCAAAGTTACCAAAGTATGCTAATTTGAACAGTCATTACTTTGTTTCCAGAATGTGAAATGACACTCAGAGCTAACTCAGTCTTCTAGAATGCTGGAGTTGGGAGTCACTCTAGGGACAGCCCTTGATCTGTAAACAAGGGAGCAACAGCCCTGACAGAGCCAACTGGCAGGTAAGTGGCAGAGCTGGAATTTTGAACTCCAATATCCTAACCTCCAGTTCAGAGCTCAGAATCACCACACCTTGCTGACTGCTTGGAGAAGGAGTAACTGGGGAACTCATGCCCCATAGACCAGGAACACTGGGATTTGATCTCCTCCAAGTGTATTTATTCCCATGAGCTCCACTGAGTGACCATACTTACAGGCTGCAGGAAGAAGGGTGTGACTTGTTTAATAGCTGTTGAATGTAAAATAGTTCTCTTGCTGAAACCTTTGGCCTCCTCCAGTGACTGCTCTCTAAATACTCCATTTTCTGAGAGGGAGAATAGTTAATGCTCAAAGATGCTAAACAACAGCTGCAATCTGCATCTTCTCTCTAGAGTTGCTGCTCAGCATTGAATCCAGCCTCTAGGCTGGAACTCAAGTAACCTCGCTAAGGTACTTGAGGTACCTCACCAGAGGTAGCTCTGGGGAATATTAAAAAGTCACCAAACCTCCTGGGACTCACATACAGAGACACTTTGTATATGGAAGCAAACAGGATGAAAAAGGCTGCACAGAGCATGCCATGCTTCTGACACATTGTGGGCTCCAATATATGGTCTCTCACTGCTATGGTTTCATCTCAGAGGAAAGGAAAGAAGAGAAATAAATGTTTGTTAAGTGAATGACTAATTGCCAAAGGTATAATTCAATAATCAGTCACAGCACCATCAGTCATTTCTGAGCAGCTAAAATTTCACAAACAGAATCATCACCCCTCTGGCTTACAGGGCAGAGCTTGGCTCCTGTCTCAACATTCTGGGGGCTTTCTCAGATGACAGATTGTAGGAATTCCTGGCATGTAGAACTCACAATGAAATTTGCCCAGAGGAGCATCTTGACTGAATCAAATTTAACTGTCACATGGTTCCCATGAAGGCACTTGGCAGGGAGAGTCCATCCCTGTGGACTAGAAACATACCTTGATTCATAAGGAAGCCCCATCAAATTCAAGGCTCAGACTAGAGCCAAATAAGGTTCCCTTCCATCCCTCATCTTCTATAAACTCAGCCATAACTCTCATCCTGAGAATCTAGCATTGTGACCTCATCACAGCCTTGCCCTTACATTGTCCCCACACATGTGACCTCTGAGCCGTTCACTCGTGATTCATGACTTACACCGCTTCCAGGACAATACTAAGCACTGACCACCACACCGGCTGACATTGCAGGCTCCAGAACCTATAATATCACCTCCTCTAGAAACAGTGATGAGTGCAGTTCCTCCCAAGCTAACTCTCTGGCCTACAGCATTGCATCTATAATTGTATAGAATCAAGGCCACGCGCGGTGGCTCATGCCTGTAATCCCAGCACTTTGGAAGGCCGAGGCGGGTGGATCATTTGAGGTCAGGGGTTCAAGACCCGCCTGGCCAACATGGTGAAACCCTGTCTCTACTACAAATACAAAAAAATGAGCCGGGGGTGGTGGCACACACCTATAATCCCAGCTACTTGGGAAGCTGAGACATGAGAATTACTTGAACCCAGGAGGCACAGGCTACAGTGAGCCAAGATGGCACCACTGCACTCCAGCCTGGGTGACAGAGTGAGACCCTGTCTCAAAAAAAAATGTATAGAATCCCAGATGGACCCATTTGTTGAGCATTCACTGTGTGCCAGATACTTAGCTAAACATTCTACAGGCATTATCTGATTTCATTCTCCCAATAGCCAAGTGAGGTAGATTTTATTATGCTCATTTTATATGTGAGGAAACAGAAACTCAGAGATCAAATGACTGGCCCAAGGTCACACAACTAACAAGTGACAAAGCAAAATTAGTACCCAGATGTGGCTGACTCCAAATCTCCAGCTAGTAGCCTCTGCACTCCACAGCAGCCTTTGTCATGTTGTCTTTCATTGCTGAGGGACAGCTCTGCACACTCATGAACACCCGGCTGCCAGTACTGGAGACAGCTGGAACTGGTCTAGCCAGCTCACTCATCCATCTGTTCATCCTTCTAGCAGATGTTGATACCTACTGTGGGCCAGGCCTGTGGCAGGTGCTGGGGATTTAGAATAAATAGCACAGAAGTCCTGCCCTTAGCATGAGGATTTTGAAGGCAAACAAGGACTTATTCTGGAGGCTGCTCCGTCTGTCACCTGTGTAGGTTCACTTTTACCAACAGATCATATTTGCAGGGAGCTCTGGGTTGCAGAGCTGGGCTCTTGGGGCCTGGGTCATGCAAAGTCCAGAGCACAGGGCCCAGTCGCACTGCCGTTGACATCATGCTCGGCATTTATCCCAAGGGAACTTCAAACAGTGGAGTAATCCAAAACTTCTCATTTTCACCTGCCTGGAATTGCTCTTTGGCTATACCTTTGAATGACTCAGTAATAGCAATATTTCTAGAGCCATCATAATTCATATAAAAGTGGTTTGTGTTTCTTCAGTTACTGGCTTAATCTGATATAGAAGGCCTGGAGGGCCATGGAGAAATTCCCAAACACCTCCTAACATTCCTCGAATTTTTTTCCTTCTCATGGGAAACGATTGAGGCAGACAATTGTGACTGACCCTTGTGCTGACGTCACACCACATCTGTGTGCACCCTTCCAGAAGCTCTACTTCTTCAACAGGTGGAACATGAAAGAGGTACAAGATTTCTGTAATAAATTCTCCTTCTCCAGCAATTATATTCACTTACACTTTAAGTATTCTTGTCAAGGATAGTGAAAGCCTGCCTACTGAAACTGCTCACTCCAACAGGGAAACACTCCAATTTCTTCCCCAGAGAGGTAAAGGAGCTTGAGAGTGCTCACAGAACTTGGCCATGGCTGTGCATGGTGGTTTACGCCTGTAATCCCAGCACTTTGGGAGGCCAAGGCGCATGGATCACCTGAAGTCAGAAGTTCAAGACCAGCTTGGCCAACGTGATGAAACCCCGTCTCTACTAAAAATACAAAATACAAATAGCCAGGCGTGGTGGTATGTGCCTGTACTCCCAGCTACTAGGGAGGCCGAGGCACAAGACTTGCTTGAATCCAGGAGGCAGAGGTTGCAGTGAGCCGAGATTGTGCCACTGCATTCCAGTTGGGTGACAGAGTGAGACCCTATCTCAAAAAAATAAAAATAAAAATAGAACTTGGCCAGAACAGGCAACTGACTTCTGTGTTTACCCACTAAGACCAAATAGGCCATCCCAGCTAATCCTAGATTATTCAAACTTCCAGAACAACCCCACCTTTGGTGACGAACTGAAAAACAGTGCAGATTGCACCTGAATGTTGCTCAGTAACACTTTCCATAGAGAAAAAAAATATAAACGAAGACTATTCCTTTGACTTGTCTCTAGCTCATCATGCCTGAAATTGCCATCTCATTCCTTAATGAAAAGAATCAAGGTTGGCCTACCCCAGAGAAGGTATATCCCTGATATTGACAAGACCCTAAACAAAGTCTTCTTATAAGGGTAAACACATATTGGTCAAAAAGCATTATGTTCACTGATGGGGAAATGTCATTCTGAACAAGGTGGCATAATAGGTTTTCACTTTTCCTAGTTTTATTCCTTTTCTGTACCAGTGGTTTTATGCTGTGCTGGTTTAATGCAAGTTACCCCAAATGGTTTTTGTCCCTACAAAGTGTGTATAGTCTGTACATTCCCACTTGAATGTACCCAAATACAGGTCTCAGCCAAGCCTGCCTCCTCCAGGAAGTCTGCTGTAACTTGTATACCACATTTTTCAAGCCTTTTTAGGATATGCCCTCGAAACCTTAGTTAGACAGCATTCATGGCCTGATATGACTTCAAAACAGGATAAAATCACCATTGAGAGGAAAAATATCTTTTGTACATTAGAGGAGAAGGCAGATGGAAAATTGGAATTGTCGAATGACTTTTCAAAAGCAGCTTGACTGTCAATCAGGTGACCTTTCCCAGGAAACTACTAAATGTATAGAACTGTAGCTTAGTATTCCTGTGCAAAGTAGCAATATACTACTGATATTTCTATTACTTGTCTACCAGCTATTTAAAAAATTATATATGATGGTACAGCCTTTTGAGGGAACATATTTCACTTCTAAAACTTATTCTGAAGAATTAGGTGTAGCTGGCTGGGCGTGGTGGCTCACACCTGTAATCCCAGCACTTTGGGAGGCTGAGACGGATGGATCACTTGAGACCAGCCTGGCCAACATGGTGAAACCCTGTCTCTACTAAAACAAAAATTAGCTGGGTGTGGTGGCGCACACTTGTAATCCCAGCTACTTGGGAGGCCGAGGTAGAAGGATTGCTTGAACCCGGAAGGCAGAGGCTGCAGTGAGCCAAGACTGCACCACTGCACTCTACCTTGGGCGAGAGAGTGAGAATCCGTCTCAAAGAAAAAGAATTAATTGTAACTGTCCACAAACATGTCCATTGTGATATTATGTTTATATAATAGAAAAGAAGTAGGGGCACATGTAAGTAAATTGTAGTATATCCACTGGAGAATACTACACAGTCATTAATAATCACGTATAATAATATCTAAAAATATGGCAAATTATTCACAGTGTATTGTTAGATTTTAAAAAGCTATATAGTATACATTATACTATCCCAATTTTGCGCATAAAAGATGTTTGTTTGCATAAATACAAGGAAATCCTGCCATTTACAACAACATAGATGAATCTGGAAGACATTATGCTAAGTGAAACAAGCCAAATGCAGAAAGACAAATACTGCATGATCTCACTTACGTGTGGAATCTAAATTAGTTGAACTCATACAAGCAGAGAGTAGAATGGTAGTTACCAAGGCTAGTGGGAGGGGGAAATGGGTAGATGATTAAAGGTACCAAGTTTCAGTTATGCAAGATAAATAAGCTCTGGAGATCTAATGTATAGCATGGTGACTATTGTTAGCGATGCTGTTTTGTATACTTGGAATTTGCTGAGATGGTAGATCTTAAAGTGTTCTCATCACACACACAAAAAAAGATAACTACATTAACTAGTTTGATTGTGGTAGTAATTTCACTATATGTATATATAAAAACATGAGGGCTGGGCGCGGTGGCTCACGCCTGTAATCCCAGCACTTTGGGAGGCCAAGGCGGGCAGATCACGAGGTCAGGAGATTGAGACCATCCTGGCCAACATGGTGAAACCCTGTCTCTACTAAAAATACAAAAATTAGCTGGGTGTGGTGGTGCTTGTCTGTAATCCCAGCTACTTGGGAGGCTGAGGCAGGAGAATTGCTTGAACCAGGGAGTTGGAGGTTGCAGCGAGCCAAGATCATGCCACCGCACTCCAAGCTGACAACAGAGCAAGACTCCATCTCAAAAAGAAAAAAAAAAACATGAAGCTGTACACCTTAAATATGTATAATTTCTACTTGTCAAACATACTCCAGCAAAGTTGGAAGAAGGAAAAAAAAAGAAGTCCACATACAAAGGAAGCCCTAATTCCAGGGATGGACATTAAGTCAAGCCTGACCAATCACAGCATCACAGTCCCTAACATAGGGATTGCTTAAGGAATAGCATTTGCTCTAATCACAGCCAGTGAAATGCAATAAAGTTTTTGTGGAACTGCTGAGAGAGAAACACATGATCTTTCCTACTGGACCTAAATCAAGAAAGACAAAAGGCTGGCACTGCCAGAAGCCTTCTCACTACCACTTACAGCCTGAAGGTGACATCAATCTAGGGAGAACTAGTGCCAAGAAATAGAGTGAGATTTGTATCTAGTGACATCATTTAATCCCCTGATCAAATCATACCTGAAGCTATACTATTCCTGTACTTTTTAGTTGCACAACCCAATAAATTGCCCCCCACTTTTTTTTTTTTTTTTTACTTAAGCCAAGTTGAGCTAAGTTTTCCATTGCTCACATACAAGAGAATCCTAAATTATATGCTCTCAAGTTCAATACCTATTTCCAAATATTACAGGGATGGTCAAACACACCTTTTAGAAATTATAAACATCCTGCAGAAGCTGAAAAACTCTCCATGAGAGTAATTATCTTAGTTATTATCCTACTCAGAAATCTATTTTTGACTTTCATTATCCCATTTGATTAGACAATTATACCCCTGAATAACAGCTCCTCCTTCAAAGGGGCTGTTATGAAGAATAAAGGAGGATAAAAATACATTAAAGTGCTTAGAAGAGTGCCTGACACACAGTAGGTTCTCAATAAATCTTAGTCTCCTTTTCCTAGAATATGATGCCCAAACACAAAATGCACACAGATGAGAAGCTTGCACATTATCAAGACCTACACAGTTGTCCAAGATAATGTTCTTTGGACCTATTTTGTACTGAAACATGGTCAGAGCATCGAATATTTGCAAGAAGACATCCCCAATGCAGTGATACTGTTAAGCTGACAAATGATGGGCCAAAATATGTATCTTATGAGGAGGACATCACAGTGGACACTTTCGCAGAACAATTGCCACAACAGGAGAATTGACTCCAGATAGAATTTGTCAGATGGGAAGCAGGAAGTCCTACCAAGGACAAAGTACAATGATGCATTTGATGTGTTGACTGAGAAAAACAGCCCCAGAGAATCTGAAGAACCTATGCTGACACAGAACTAGAAGGAGATGTGTGTCCCAAAGCTGGGCCTTCTTTTTGAAGATGTTGCTGACGCTCCTAAGAGGACAAAGTATTACAAAGAGCATGTGTTTGAAATCAGACAGACCTAAATTATAATCCCAGATAATTATAATCCCCTACTTACTGGCTAAGTGGCCTTGAGCTACTTTTTTGTTTTGTTTTGTTTTGTTTTTTGAGACAGGGTCTCGCTCTGTCATTCAGTGGTACGAGCATGGCTCACTGCAGTCTCAACCTCATGGGCTCATGTGATCCTCCTACCTCAGCTTCCCAAGTAGCTGGGACTACAGGTGCACGCCAGCACACCTGACTAATTTTTTTTAATGTTGTATAGAGACGGGGTCTCATTATGTTGCCCAGGCTGGTCTTAAACTCATGGGCTCAAGCGATCCTCTTGCTTGGCCTCCAAAATGCTGGGATACAGGCGTGAGCCACTGCACCCGCCTGAGAAACGCACTGAGCTATTTCTTAAACTCACTAAGTCTCTGTTTTCTTGTCTGTGACACTTGGATAATAATATGTACCTGGTAATATCTCCTTTCCTCCAAGGTGTGACAGTCGTTAGGGATGCTGACAAAGTCCTGTTCTCTTGCCAGGTGTATGTAGGTCTGTACTTCCCCACCCTCTTTAAAGTCAGATGTGTTCTTACAGTTTCCTTCGGGAAGTGAAATGTGTGCTGAAGTGACTTAGGTCTGTTGAGGTGGAAGCTTTATGAACCAGAGCATGATCTGGTAGGTCCTCTTCCACCTGACAAGGTGATTCTAGAATCGAGTATCCAGATTGGACCTCTGTCAGCCTGAGCCACCATGTGTCTATGATGGACAAAACTCCCTGCTGAACTGCCCTGGATATGGATCACGAGCAAGAAATTGATTTTGAGTTGCTTCTTACTTGAGCATAACCAAACCTATCTTGTTTGATACATCAGGTTAGACCATTTCCTGTACATGAAGTCATTTGGAGATATTCAGTACACACTTTAATTCACTCAAAGCTTTGAACTTCTCCATATATTACAATCAATGTTAAGATATTTCTAGAATTGTAAGAGTAAAGTTAGGAAGATTCAAACTAAAATGGACAGGATTAGAAAGGATTGATACTATCTGGTGCCAACCAGGTGTCATCAAGGATGACAAGCATTTTCACACCCTGCTGTAAGGAATGTAATTGCCTAATCCTTCTGAAGGACAATCTAGCCCTGTCTATCAAAATCTGACCTACTTTAGACATTTTTTCTTAGAAAATTATACACCCATGCAAAAACTGGTTATAAGAGTGAAATATTAGAAACAACCTAAATGTCTAATAATAGGAGGCTGGTTATATAAAGCATGGTAAATACGTATATGGAATACTAGGAGGAACATAAAGAACAATGAGGTCAATTTATATTTTTAATACAGATATTATTATTTGTAAAAGGCAAAGTAAAATAGTATATATGGTATGATTGTGTTTTCATAAATATATGTTTGCAACACTGAAAGATAAGCTACCAAAGTGCTACTAATGGTTATCTTTGTGTAATAAGCTATAGTTAATTTTCATTTTATTCATTTTTTCCTTTTGAGCACCTGCTTCTTTTTCAAAAAAAATCTATAAACATATATTATTACTTTTTTAATCAGAAGAAAGTAAGAAAGCTATTTCTATTCTGAAAATGGAGGGGAATGAGTGGGAGGAGAGAGGCAGAGGCAGACAGAGAGAGTGACAGAGGGAAGGATTAACCTCAGTGCTAACCTCAGATTAGCAGGAGTGACCACGCAGTTGTCTATAAACCATGGCTGCAAGATTGCGAAACACCCAAGTTCTGTGGAGAAGAGTTATGTTTAAAATGATTGTAACAACACAATACCAAAAGCTAATCAGCTACAACAGACACTGAGAAAAGACATTTTCAAAAGGTTGCTCAGGGTGGAGTATAGAAAAAAAGGAGTCAAACAGCCAAAATGTGTTCCTGTGTCTAGAGTTGCTCTGTGCGATATGGCAACCACTTGCCACATGTAGCTACTGAACACTTGAAATGAAGTTAATACAAATTGAAATGTGCCATAAGCATAACATAAACAATGGACTTTAAAGGCCTAATATAAAAAAAAACTATCTTATTAATAATTCTAACATAGATTATGTGTTGAAAGAATAATGTATTTCATATATTGGGTTAAAGAAAGTACATTTACATTACCTTTGCCTGCTCCTATTTACCTTTTAATGTGGCTACTAGAAGGCTTAAAGTTCCATACATGGCCTACATTTTATTTCCATTGGACAATGCTGGTCTAGATTATTGTCCTGAAGGAAGATTGCCAGCTCTGGCTTAATTTACCTGAACCAGTTTATCCAGAATTCATATTTGCTAAATGTACAATATTTTACACTGGAGAGAATGATTTCCAACACTTTTTTAAAGTTTGGTGCTTTTTTTTTTTTCTAATTTGCCCACTTTTGAACACTTTCCATGAATACCAACCTAAGGCTATTTCTGTCTATTTCTATCTAAGGCTATTTCTGTCTCAATTTTAAGTTAAAATACTAATCAGAAGATGAGAACATTTGGAGAAAGTTAGATACAGAAAAAGGGAAACTTATTCCCTGTGACTAGGAAAACAGCGTAGCATTTCACATTTTTCTGTCATCGTTTTTATTTCTTCTCAACAAGGAGAAAAAGGCAGGTGGCTCATTGCAGAAAACTCAGAAGTGCAAATTGGCTCCTCCTCTGGGTATAATTTAAGCAGGTGGTCAGATCCTCTTCACGGATTTCATACCAACATAAATTCCAGATGGACAAAAGAGACACTTTTTAAGCCATAAGAAAAACTGTATGAATATTAAATGTACTACGTATTTAACCATTGGAACAGGAAGATTTTTAAAACAACAAGGAAGAAGAAGAAAAAAAAGTGGATAGATTAGACTATATACAAATTTAAAACTTCTACATATAAAAAAGTATAGAAACAACAGATGAGAGAAAATAATTATAGGAAGTATCATAAACATTAAATAAGCTTTCAAAAATATATAGATCTTAGACAAATTGATTTTAAAAATACTTTGACCTTGATATGGTTTGGATGTTTGTCCCCTCCAAATCTCATGTTGAAATGTGATTCCCAGTGTGATTCCCTGGTGGAAGGTGATTGGATCATGGGGGCAGATCCCTCATGAAGGGTTAACACCCCTTGGTGATAAGTCAGTTCTTGCTCAGTTAGTTCACATGAGATTTGATTGCTTAAGAGTCTGGAACCACACCCTTGTCTCTCTCTCTGGCTTCCTCTCTCACCATATGATTCATCTGCTCCCCATTCATCTTCTACCATGACTGTAAGCTTCCTGAGGCCCTCACCAGATGCAGATGCCAGCACCACACTTACTATACAGTTTGCAGAACTGTGAGCCAAATAAACCTCTTTTCTTTATAAATTACCCAGTCTTAGATATTTATAGCAATACAAGAATGGACTAACACAGAAAACTGGTGCTGAGGAGTCAGGCATTGCTATAAATATACCTGAAAATTTGGAAGTGCCTTTAGCACTGGGTAATAGGCAGAGGCTGAAAGAGTTTGGAGGGCTCAGAAGACAGGAAGATGAGGAAAAGTGTGGAACTTCTTAGAGACTGGTTAAATGCTTGTGACTGAAATGCTAGTAGAAATACAGATACTGAAGGTCAGGCTGTCGAAGTCTCAGAAGGAAATTAGGAAGTTATTGGGAACTGGAGTAAAAGTCACCCATGTTACGCTCTAGCAAAGAATTTGACTGCATTGTGTTCATGTCCTAGGGATCTGTGGAAATTTGAACTTAAGAGTGATGACCTAGGATATCTGGCAGAAAAAAATTCTAAGCAGCAAAGCATCCAGAAAGTAGTCAGCCTGCTTCTAACAGCCTGCAATAAGATATAGGAGCAAAGAAATGACTTAAAGTCAAAACTTATATTTAAAAGAGAAACAAAGCATACAAGTTTGGAAAACTCATAGCCAGCCATGTGGCAGAGAACAAAAAAGCATTTCTGAGAGAGGAATACAAACAGGCTGTGGAGCAACCACTTGCTAGGGGGATTAGCATGACTAAAAGGGTGCCAAGGGCTAATATCCAAGACAATGAGCAAAAGGCCTCGAAGTCACTTTAGAGATCTTGGAGACAGCTCCTCCCATCACAGGCTCAGAGGCCTAGGTGGAAACAATGGTTTCAGAGGCCAGGCCTAAGGCCTCACTGTCCTGCTCAGCCTCAGAACACTGCTCCCCACTCCCAGCTGCTCTGGCTCCAGCCTCAGCTCAAAGGAGCCCAGGTATAGCTCAGGCTGCTGCTTCAGAGGGTGAAAGTTGTAAGCCTTGGCAACTTCCACACAGTGTTAAGCCTGTAGGCACGCAGAATGTAAGAGTGAAGGAGGCTTAGCAGCTTCCACTTCAATTTCAGAGCCTAGGTGCTAGGGCAGAAGTTGGTGCCAGGGTCAGAGCCCTGGCAGAGAGCCTCTACTAGGGCAGCCCTGAGAGGAAATGGGTTGGAACCCCCACACAGAATACCCACTAAGGCACTGCCTACTGGAGCTTTGGGAAGGGGCCTGTCATTCTCCAGAACCAAGAATGGCAGAGCCAGCAGCAGCTTGCATCCTCAGCCTGGAAAAGCCACAGGCACTGGACTCCAGCCCATCAGAGCAGCCATGTGGGCTGCATTCAGCAAAGCCACAGAGGCAGAGCTGCCAAGACCCTGGGAGCCCACCCCTGTACTAGTGTTCTTTGGGGAAAATGGTGTCAAAGGAGATTATTTTGGAGCTTTAAGATTTAATGGCTGCTCTGCTGGATTTTGGACTTTCTTGGGGTCCGTTGCCTCTTTCTTTTGGCCGATTCCTCCCTTTTAAAATAGGAATGTTTACCCAATGTCTGCACCACCATTGTATCTGGGAAGTAAATAACTTGTTTTTGATCTTACAGGTTTGTAGGTAGAAGGAACTCATCTCCAGATGAGACTTTGGACTTGGGATTTGGGACTTTTGAGTTAAGACTTCAGAGGACTATTATGAAGGCATGATTATATTTTGAAACTTGAGAAGGACATGAGATTCAGGGAGCCAGGAGCAGAATGATATGGTTTGGATGTTTGTCCCCTCCAAATCTCATGTTGAAATGTGATTCCCAATGTGATTCCCTGGTGGAAGGTGATTGGATCATGGGGGCAGATCCCTCATGAATGGTTAACAACCCTTCGTGATAAGTCAGTTCTTGCTCAGTTAGTTCACATGAGATTTGATTGCTTAAGAGTCTGGAACCACACCCTTGCCTCTCTCTGGCTTCCTCTCTCACCATATGATTTATCTGCTCCCCCTTCACCTTCCACCATGACTATAAGCTTCCTGAGGCCCTCACTAGAAGCAGATGCCAGCCCCACACTTCCTGTACAGCCTGCAGAACTGTGAGCCAAATTAAAACCCTTTTCTTTATAAATTACCTAGTCTCAGGTATTTCTTTTTTTGTTTTTTTTTTTTTTTCCTTTTGGTTTGTTTTTGTTGTTGTTTGAGATAGGGTCTCTCTCTGTCACACCAGGCTGGTATGGAGTGGTGCAATCATGGCTCACTGCAGCCTCGAACTCCTGGGCTAAAGTGATCCATCCACCTCAGCCTCCCGAGTAGCTGAGACTACAAGTGCATTCCACTGTGTCCAACTAATTTGTTTTTTGGAGATGGGATCTCACTATGTTCCCTAAGCTAGGTTAGGTATTTCTTTACAGCAACACAAGAACAGATTAACACAGACCCCCTGAAAGTAAAGACCTGAATTCATAATTTATCAAAGAATTATAGCTAGCAGGCTGGGCACGATGGCTCACACCTGTAATCCCAGCACTTTGGGAGGCCGAGGCAGGTGGATCACTTGAGGTCAGGAGTTCGAGATAAGCCTGGCCAACATGGTGAAACCCCATCTCTACTAAAAATACAAAAACTAGCCAGGTGTGGTGGTGCATGCCTGTAATCCCAGCTACTCGGGAGGCTGAGACAGGAGAATCGCTTGAACCCAGGAGGCAGAGGTTGCAGTGAGCTGAGATTGAGCCACTGCATTCCAGCCTGGACAAGACAACACTCTGTCTCAAAAAAAAAAAAAAAGAATTATAGCTAGCTAGCAAAGAATCTCATAAAAACATGCTCAGTCTCCCTTGTAAACAATCAAATACAAATTAAAGCAAAAGATATCTATGCCACCAAATATTAATGTCACCAGATATATATTCCGCCAGATAGTCCATCAGATACATATTCTGATTATCAAATATATTATTGTGATTGTTGTTTTATTTGGTGCTGGTGAGAATATAGTAAAATGGGCACTAACTTATTTCTGCTGATTCTAAAAATTGGTATAAACTCTTTGAAAAAATTTCCTGTGAAAAGCCTTTGATATAGTAATTCAGCATCTGGGAATCTATCTCAAGGAAAAACAAACACAAACACAAAAGTCTTTGTAAGCAAAAATATTTGGCCCAGGGTTATTTATAAGATCAAAAAATTAAAAATAACTTTTTAAAAATAAAGAGAGGCTTAGGTATGGTATATACCTAAAATATGGTATATACACTCAATGGAATATTGTGTAGTCAATAAAAAATGTTTGCTCAGACTATAGACTAACATGGAAAATACATTGATATAACATTTACTGAAAAAACAGGATCTCAAATTGTATACATAATTATAACTATGTAAAAACTATTCTTTTTTAAAAGTTAGAAGGAAATGTTCATTTTGTTTATCTTTCAGTAGTGCAACAATGAGTTATGTTTTTCTTCTTTGTTTCTGAACTCTTTTTTAATGCTTTATAAATTAATATTACATAGGCTAAATAGTAGAAAGGAGTTTTATGGTAGACCATCCCATAGATGTCCACACCCCAATCCCCAGAACCCGTATATATGTTACCTTACATGGTAAAAGGGACTTTGTAGATGTGATTAAGATCTCAAAATGGGGAGAGGACCTGAATTGTCCAGGTAGGCCTAATATAATCAAAAGGGACCTTGTAAGAGGTAGACAGAGGGGCAAGAGAGAAGACAGTTGATGTGGTGACAGAAGCAGGGGGTATAGTCAGAGAAACAGATTTGAAGAAACTATATTGCTGGCTTTAAAGATGCAGGAAAGGGCCCCTGAGTGAAGGCATGCAGGTGGCCTCCAGAAACAGGGAATGACAAGGAAATATTTTCTCCGAGAGCCTTCAGAAGGGGCATACCCCTTAAGACACCTTGATTTTAAGACTTCTGATCTCTGGAACAGTAAAATAATAAATTTGTGGGCCAGGTGCAGTGGCTCATGCCTGTAATCCCAGCACTTTGGGAGGCTGATGCAGGAGGATCACTTGAGCCCAGAAGTTCAAGACCAACCTAAGCAACACAGTGAGACCCTGTATCTACAAAAAATAAAATTAGCTGAGCATGGTTGTGTGCATCTGTAGTCCCAGCTACTTGGGAGGTTAAGATGGGAGGATCTCTTGAGCCCAGGAGGTCGAGGGTACAGTGAGCCATGATCATGCCACTGCACTTCAGCCTGGGCAACAGAGCCAGATCCTGTCTCACTTAAAAAAAAAAAAGAGCTATGTTGTCTTAAACCACTAAATTGTGATTGTTACATCAACAGCAGGAAAGAAATACAAATATATATAATTTTTATGATGTAAAAAACTTTATTTGGTTAAGCAGGCTTTATTTGGTTCAAAAGAGCATTAAAATATAATATGGGTTAATATTTGTGGTCCAGTATTACTTTGTCATTTAGGTGTCACAAGCTATAAAGTGCGATAGAGCTTAATATGTTTCTGATGAATGTCTTATTTTTTCACTTCCACTGTCAACACAGAAATGCCTCACTACAGAGCAACGAACATTAAATTTGGGTTAATTTGCTTAATAATGACATCTATGTACAAAAGTCTAAGATGCAAACAATAAGCAGAAGGAAGGAGAAGCTAAAAAGAAAAAAGGAGAAAGTTGATGAATCATAAATAAAACACCCCCTGAGTTGGGCAACTCTAGATTTATGCAAATTCAACATTACACAAATGTTTCCAAAAGGCACATACTGCAATTTTAGAAAAATAGAAAGTTATAAGATAGGTAATGGGCAATAGAAATACAAAACTACTATTGTTATCTCCTTACTTCAATCCAGTCTCTTGTTCCATTCTAGACTCTTGGTTTGATTTCCAGTTGACAGTTTTGCCCCTGCTGCTTTGGTCTGGGTGGTTCAAGTTGTCTGGAGTGTCTGGCTCTTGCCCTTCCAGCTTCCCCCATCACACACACACACACACACACACAAACACACACACACACACACACACACACATTTAGCTCTGCTCCACCCATTTTCTCCATCCAGCACTGTTTCTGGCTCTATGGCTGCCCTAGCTCTCAAGATGCAATCTCCAGTCTTGAGCTCTAGGAGATGATGGGGTGATGGGAGCATGAAGTAGGGGAGATGGGCAACCTTAGGTAAGTAAGCAAAAATATCTTTGAAATAAGAATAGAAGAGAAAGCAGGAAGGAAAAAGGGAGGGAGGAAAGGGAGAAGGAGAGGAAGAAAAGAGGGAAGGGAAGGGAAGAGAAAAGGAAAAAGAGGTATAAGAACTGCAGAACATGAAACAGTCACCAGTCACCACAGACAGAAAAGACTCAGAAAGCTATGGAAACCATCCTGTCACACATGAAATGTTTTAACAAATACTCATTTTAGGTAAATGGCTCATTAGCTGACTTGGCTTATGGGTGAACTCGTTTCAGTGAGCTGGCCTATTTTCCAAGGATGCCGTAGCACAGGCACATGTGTACACCACTTGGCAGGTTCGCTCCATCCTGAAAGCAGGGAAAAGGGCCTCCAGCCATCTTGGCTAGCTTGGAGGCAGTCTGCTCAGATCCCCTCATTATCTGGTTCTGTCTGCACTCATCAAGCAGCCTTCTCATAATAACTTGGCTTCCCATGCAGATTTTCCTACCAGCAGGGAACAAGCTGACCTGTGAGCGGGAGTATTCTGGTCCCATTGGCAGTTATTCTGCATGGAAATTAATAAATCAGCATTCTCTTGGGAATTTGATTTGCATGTCCATTCTCCAGAGTCTAAAAAAGAAATTTACTATACTAACAGAAAAAGTTATGTTAGTGTGTTAGTTAAGGCCTTTTGGGTCAATGAAACCCATTCCATCTAGCATTAACGAAATGTAAAAATTTATTATAAGATGGTAGCTGTATGCCGCAGAACTCAAGGGAAGAAAGGGCTGTTGGGACTGAAAACCAGAAACCAGAAAGCCATCAGGATTGAAGCCTCTGCCTTCACTCTTGGTCTGTACTAGGAGAAACTATTTCTCTACTCCAAATG
This sequence comes from Hylobates moloch, assembly GCF_009828535.3. NCBI lineage: Eukaryota > Metazoa > Chordata > Mammalia > Primates > Hylobatidae > Hylobates > Hylobates moloch. Next base: position 36,822,425 of record NW_026652286.1, read on the forward strand.
TACGGGTTTTCCACAACAAGCAATATTCCAATTCTATATGGACACCAACTGGGTGCCCTAAAATCGAATTCAATTCTGACAGCAACTACCCAGAGTTATTGCAGCCCCACAGATTAGAGGCTCAGTCCCACAAGACTGCCCCTTATTTCAGATGCCAGTTGCAAGCAGTTGGTCCCCAGGTTATTTACACTTTGTTCAGACTTGGCCACAACTCCCTCCTCAGGTTTAACAACTTGCTATGATGGTTCACAGAATGCAGGGGAGAACTTTACTTATGCTTCCTGGCTTATTATGAAAGACACAAATGAACAGCCAGGTGAAGAGGTACAGAGTAAGGGCCATCAGGCTCTGGTGTGAAGGAGCTTCTGCACCACTGGGGTTGGGGTGTGCCTCCCTCCTGGCGCATAGATGTGTTTACCAATCAAGAAGCTCTCCAACCCCATCATTGAGGGTCATTATGGAGGTTCCATTTCGTAGTCATGATTGATTAAATCCTTGGCCACTGGTGATGAACTCAATCTCCAGCCCTTCTCCTCTTCCCACAGGTTAGCAGGTGGGGCTGGAAGTTCCAATCTTCTAATCATGTGGCTGGTTCCTCTGGTAACCAGCCTGCACCCTCCAAGAATCACCCCATTCACATAAACTCAAGTATGATCACAAGAGGCTTATTATAAATGACAAAAGAGGTTTCTCTCACACCTATGGTTCAGGAAATTCCAAGGATTTTAGAAGTTCCGCGCCAGGAACTGGGGACAAAAGCCAAATATTATAACAAAAGATACTCCTCTGACTCACTACGCTCCAGAAGTTACAAGCGTTTTAGAAGTTATGTGCCAGGAGCCAGAGACAAAGACCAAATATATATTTTCTAATTATATTACAGCATCACAGTCTGCATCTCACACTCCTGCTGATGGTCTCCCCTCCCACTCTCAGGCTGCACGTACACTCCTTTCTGTTTCTCTCTTTACACCTCTCTCCCTCTCTCTCTTTCTCTCTCCAGATCAACTTTCTCTGCTTCTCAGGTGTGCAGCTTCAGAAAGCTGCTTCTCACCTGCCTCAGTCCCTGCACCCAAGATGAACATCTATGAATTCAAATTCTACAGTCTCACAAAGAAAATCTGATTGGCCCAATTTGGGTCAAGTGTCCAGCCCTGATCAAATTATCTGCAGCTGGTGGGGGAAGCTGGGAGTAGGAGGACAGAGTAGGCCCAGCTTCATGAAGTTGAAAACAATTTCCAGAAGAAGAAGGAAGACTATAGATAGAGTAAGCATCCCCAAAACTGTCACAGGTCCACAAACTCTGAGAGTCAGAGGTGTTTCTGAATTCAGCCATTTTTTGGATTCTAGAATATGGTCTTGTGCCTCATATAACATCACACCCCAGTGGAGTCTAGGGCAGTTTCCCATAATCATATACACCAATCTTTTCGCAATGAAAACATGAATAGTTGTGCAAAATAGGAAATAAGCATTATGAATATTTTCACATGAGTTCAAATCAGGTTTTGCCTCAAAAGGAGTTATAAAAATACTTTTGGCTTTTATTGTTTCTGGATTTCAAAGTTGCGGTTGAAGGATTTAGGCTGAGGACCAGACTGCATGCAATGCTATCACGGTGCTTCCTCAAGAGGTTCCCCAGGTCTTTGCTCCTCTAAGCGTGGTCTCTGGATCAGCAGCATCAATGTCACCTGGGGGCTTGTTAGAACTACTGAATCTCAGGACCCATCCCAGATACGCTGAATCAGAATCTGCATTTTTAAAAATGTGCAGGCACTTCGTGTGCTTATTAAACTTTGCAAAACACTGCTCTAAGTGGCAGTCAACGTTCCTAAGTCCCTGGTCTTTGTACAGATGAACTGCAACACACATGTGTACAATCATCCCTTCTTATGAGTTTTTTGAAAATAGCTCCAACCATAATTTTTACACCAACAAAGAAGAAACCACTTTAACTTCAGATCTGTGCCATACCACTCACCACCCAGCTCAACAGATACAGTCTCTCTAGCTACCACAAAGCATCATTTAACAAATTCTTCCTGTACTGGTATTTAAGGTTGCACACCTGGGTAGGAGCTTCTTTTTGTGAAACTATGTCTATCAGAGGACATTTATATAATCCTTCATAAAAATGGATCCAATAGACCGGGCGCAGTGGCTCACGCCTGTAATCACAGCACTTCAGGAGGCCGAGGCGGGTAGATTGCCTGAGGTCAGGATTTTGAGAGCAGCCTGGCCGACATGGTGAAACCCCATCTCTACCAAAAATTCAAAAATTAGCTGGGCGTGGTGGTGTGCGCCTGTAATCCCAGCTACTCGGGAGGCTGAGGCAGGAGAATTGCTTGAACCCAGGAGGTGGAGGTTGCAGTGAGCTGAGATCACACCATTGCACTCCAGCCTGGGTGACAAAAACAAAACTCCACCTCAAAAAAAAAAAAACAAAAAAAAGATCAAATAGGATATAAAGTGGCTGGGACTATAACTAAGAAATTATTTAAGAAAGAGTGCAAGCAAGTGAAACACAGAGCAGTGGCATGAGCATCAGCTCTTTTTGCCCTTTTCATAGACAGAATAATTTTTAGAAGGGCTAACAATATAAAGCCCCTACCCAGAATGTATTTACAATCCAGTGACAGTCTTTTGACTTAACATCTTTTACCTTGCACTCTGTTGTTTTGGAATTCATAAGGGCAATAAGAAAGGAGTAAGTAGATAGAGAGGGGTTTCTCAAATAACAGGTTTATTCATTGAATTTGCTTTCTTAAGTTCTTTGGGAATAGAAGAACACTTCAAAATCCCAAAGAAAATAAAGAAGTTATGAGCACAGAAGCACCTCTCAGACTATCATTGCTTACTGCCTGCTAGAAGCAGCAAGAAGAAAATAATTTAAAAAACAGCAGCGACACTGGCAGCTTTTAGGAAATCTCAGCCACCGTGGAGAAAACTTTAAGAATCTGCAAGAAGTAAGTGATTCTTCTTCAGCAAACTAACATCCGTAAGCAGAAGCTGACCAGGCAACAGCAGTCTGATGCATTTCATGGGATGCTCCTCTACCCAGAGTCCCCTGAGGCAGAGTGTGTTCTCACCCCACCACAGGGCCAGTCCACCGAGACTGCCCTCAAACCAGAGCTGCAGTGAGTTCCTAGTGCTAACACCCCATGACTCACATTTCCACCAGTCTTATCCCCTAGAATGTCAGTTAGCTCTTCCTCTCACCTCTCCTCTGATCAGAACCCCCACCACCATTCCCCCAATACCCCCAACCATTTCACCTGAGCCTTTCGGAACCTAACTCCCCCTGCCCCCTCAATCTCTGAAGAATGTTCCCTCTGTTTTCTCCTTGAACTAGAAATAGTAACTTCCCTGCTATGGGTAGAACTTATCCCCTGCTAAACGTATGTTGAAGTCCTGACTCCAGTACCTTAGAATGTGACCTTATTTGGAAATAGGGCCGTTGCTGATGTAATTAATTAAGATGAGGTCATACTGGAGCAGCATGGGTCTGTAATTCAATAAGACTGGGGTCCTTATAAGAGGGCCACATCATAACACAGACCCAGGGAGAACGCCATGCAATAACACAGGCCGAGAGTAAGGTGGTGCTTCCACAAGCCAAAGAACACTAAAGATTGCCAGCAAACCACCAGAAGCTAGGAAGAGGCAGAAGGATTTCCCTAAGTTTCACAGGAAGCATGATCCTGCCAGCACCTTTGTTATCAGTAGAGGGTCTTGACTGCAAGTTGTCCAGGTTCTTGGCATTTTGAGCAAAGAATTGGACAAAACTCACAGCAAAGCAAGGAAAGAGTGAAGCAATGAAAGAATGAAAGCAAGGATTTATTGAAAGTTAAAGTATACTCCACAGGGTGGGAGCGGCACCAGCCGGCTCATGGGCCCAGACACAGAATCTTCTCTGATCCAAATACCCCCTAGAGGTTTCCCATTGGCCACTTGGTGCTCACCTCATGTAAATGAAGTGGTGGCCCACAATCAGAGGCTGAAGTGAAGTTACAAAGCCGCACTTCCATGCAAACGAAGACTCCACCTGCAATCAGTTTGATTGGTTGTGGACAGCAACCAATCAGAGGCTGGAGTGAAGTTACAAAGTTACACTCCAATGCAAACAAAGTTACACTCCTATGCAAATTGAGGTACTTTCGATTTCCCATCTGCCACACAGAAAAGGTGGGGGTTTGCAAAGGGAATAGCCTCTGGTCCTTTTGTTACTTAGGCATAGAAAGTTAGGGTTTTCCCCATGCCTATGTCCTGAATGGTATTGCCTAGGTTTTCTTGTAGGATTTTAATGGTTTTAGGTCTAACATGTAAGTCTTTAATCCATCTTGAATTAATTTTTGTATAAGGTGTAAGGAAGGGATCCAGTTTCAGCTTTCTACATATGGCTAGCCAGTTTTCCCAGCACCATTTATTAAATAGGGAATCCTTTCCCCATTTCTTGTTTTTGTCAGGTTTGTCAAAGATCAGATAGTTGTAGATATGCGGCATCATTTCTGAGGGCTCTGTTCTGTTCCATTGATCTATGTCTCTGTTGTGGTACCAGTACCATGCTGTTTTGGTTACTGTAGCCTTCTAGTATAGTTTGAAGTCAGGTAGCATGATGCCTCCACTTTGTTCTTTTGGCTTAGGATTGACTTGGCAATGCGGGCTCTTTTTTGGTTCCATATGAACTTGAAAGTAGTTTTTTCCAATTTTGTGAAGAAACTCATTGGTAGCTTGATGGGGATGGCATTGAATCTACAAATTACCTTGGGCAGTATGGCCATTTTCACGATATTGATTCTTCCAACCCATGAGCATGGAATGTTCTTCCATTTGTTTGTATCCTCTTTTATTTCATTGAGCAGTGGTTTGTAGTTCTCCTTGAAGAGGTCCTTCACATCCCTTGTAAGTTGGATTCCTAGGTATTTTATTCTCTTTGAAGCAATTGTGAATGGGAGTTCACTCATGATTTGGCTCTCTGTTTGTCTGTGATTGGTGTACAAGAATGCTTGTGATTTTTGTACATTGGTTTTGTATCCTGAGACTTTGCTGAAGTTGCTAATCAGCTTAAGGAGATTTTGGGCTGAGATGATGGGGTTTTCTAGATGTACAACCATGTCATCTGCAAACAGGGACAATTTGACTTCCTCTTTTCCTAATTGAATACCCTTTATTTCCTTCTCCTGCCTGATTGCTCTGGCCAGAACTTCCAGCACTATGTTGAATAGGAGTGGTGAGAGAGGGCATCCCTGTCTTGTGCCAGTTGTCAAAGGGAATGCTTCCAGTTTTTGCCCATTCAGTATGATATTGGCTGTGGGTTTGTCATAGATAGCTCTTATTATTTTGAGATACGTCCCATCAATACCTAATTTATTGAGGGTTTTTAGCATGAAGGGTTGTTGAATTTTGTCAAAGGCCTTTTCTGCATCTATTGAGATAATCATGTGGTTTTTGTCTTTGGTTCTGTTTATATTCTGGATTACATTTATTGATTTGCGTATGTTGAACCAGCCTTGCATCCCAGGGATAAAGCCCACTTGATCATGAAAACACCAAAAGCAATGGCAACAAAAGCCAAAATTGACAAATGGGATCTAATTAAACTAAAGAGCTTCTGCACAGCAAAAGAAACTACCATCAGAGTGAACAGGCAACCTACAGAATGAGAGAAAATTTTTGCAACCTACTCATCTGACAAAGGGCTAATATCCAGAATCTACAATGAACTCAAACAAACTTACAAGAAAAAAACAAACAACCCCATCAAAAAGTGGGCAAAGGACATGAACAGACACTTCTCAAAAGAAGACATTTATGCAACGAAAAAACACATGAAAAAATGCTCATCATCACTGGCCATCAGAGAAATGCAAATCAAAACCACAATGAGATACCATCTCACACCAGTTAGAATGGCCATCATTAAAAAGTCAGGAAACAACAGGTGCTGGAGAGGATGTGGAGAAATAGGAACACTTTTACACTGTTGGTGGGAGTGTAAACTAGTTCAACCATTGTGGAAGTCAGTGTGGCGATTCCTCAGGGATCTAGAACTGGAAATACCATTTGACCCAGCCATCCCATTACTGGGTATATACCCAAAGGACTATAAATCATGCTGCTATAAAGACACATGCACACGTATGTTTATTGCGGCACTATTCACAATAGCAAAGAGTTGGAACCAACCCAAATGTCCAACAACGATAGACTGGATTAAGAAAATGTGGCACATATACACCATGGAATACTATGCAGCCATAAAAAATGATGAGTTCATGTCCTTTGTAGGGACATGGATGAAACTGGAAAACATCATTCTCAGTAAACTATCGCAAGGACAAAAAACCAAACACCGCATGTTCTCACTCATAGGTGGGAATTGAACTATGAGAACTCATGGACACAGGAAGGGGAACATCACAATCCGGGGACTGTTGTGGGGTGGGGGGAGGTGGGAGGGACAGCATTAGGAGATATACCTAATGCTAAATGACGAGTTAATGGGTGCAGCAAAACAACATGGCACATGGATACATATGTAACAAACTTGCACATTGTGCACGTGTACCCTAAAACCTAAAGTATAATAATAAAAAAAAAAAGAAGAAGAAAGTTAGGGTTTTCCTTTCAATTCAGTTCTAGGAAGTCTGCATGAAATGGCCTTAGGTTCCCTGCCTTCAGACCTTCTTCTCCTGCCTCACCCTGATTTCTGACTTCTAGCCCCAAGAACTGTGAGACAATAAATTCCACTTGTTTTAAGTCACCCAGTTTGTGGTGCTTGGTTGTGGCAGCCCTGGGAAATTAACATAGCTCCTGAAGACACTGGCCCTCCGCCAACCCTTGTTTGAGGAGTTGCCTTATGATCTTACTCCCCACATTCCTCAGACTCAGTGGCCATCAGTCCTCCTCACTGCCCAATTAAGTGAAAACATATGCTGGACCCCCACTCCACTCTCCCATAATCCTTTGCTCCTTAAAGTTTACAGCATCTCCCCGTTATCCTTCCACTTCGCTCGTATCTGTCATTACCTGGTCGTCTCAAGTGATCTCAACATGGCCAAACCCAAACTCCTCATTTCTCCCATCCCCAGACCCTCCATCAGCCCATTCCTGACGCAAACCTCTTTTCCTGTGTTTCCTATCTCAATTACTAGCACCACCATCCGCCCTGTTCTTCAAAAAACCTGAAAGTCAACCTTAGCTCTTTCTCATTCCTTGCTCTCAAATCCAACCAAACACCAGCAAGGCCAGTTTTACCGATTAAAGTATTCTTCACCCCACTACTCTTCTCCATGCCCGTGTCTTCACTCCTAGTTCTGGCTAACTCACCCAGAATTATTTCAGCAACCTCTTAAGTGAACTGCCACATCTAGTCTTATCTTCCTTAAGCCCATCCCTCACAATGCATCCAAAGTAACTCTAAGTTATGTCATTCCCCTACTTTATAATAAATAAAATAAAGATATTTTAAAAAACCTCAATGCCCCCAATTCCCTATAACAGAGATTTCTCAGTGTGTACAAGTTTCAGGCATATCTGTATCCCCCTAAAATTACCTGTTAAATGTTGAGTGTATGTTAATTTTGCTAGGAAGAAGGACCATAGCTTCTATTAGTTTTTCAGAGAAATCTATGATCCTATAAGGATTAATCTTCTGGTAAATCCAAACTATTTCTAGTTTCCCATGCCTTGTTTGTGCTTATAACATTTCCTCTGCTGAGATTTCTTTTGCAAATTCACTGTATTAAATGTCTGCCATGTACTAGACCATGTGATGGGGTGGTAGGGATACCAAAACGAACAGACCGACAGAGCTCTTCTCCCCACTTGGCATCTGGCCCATCCTTCAAGTCTTAGCTCAAGTCTCAGCTCCTCCAGGAAGGCTGAGTTATACCCTTCAACTTTGAACCTTTGACACCTAGTAATTATTTCTACCATTTTATAATAAAAGTATCTGTTTATGTGTCTTCTTCTCTAGTATAAGCATCATGTAGGTCCAGGCTAACTGTGTATTCTCAGAGCCTAATACAGCTCCTGGTTCACAATAAGGGTTCAATAAACATTGGTTGAAAAAAAGAAAAAGTCCAAGATTGTTGCCCCCCTCACCATGAAATGGAAACAGCTGGTTTATTCCCTACTGAATTCATAAGACTACTGGGAAAGTCATAACAGGATAGAGGCTATTATAAGATTCTATTCAGAATTAAGAGGAAATTCATACTTAGATAATTTATCCTTCTACAAATCACTGAGATCTGAGTCAACAGAAAAATGTTAAGCATGATGGCCCTGCTTGTAACTGTGAGTAGCTGCAAAATGAGCTTTCTCCTTGTGACCTGGTGTTGGAAAAGGACCAAAGTCCCATGTTTCCATGGGGTGCATCTGGAATACAGTCCGGGATTCTTCAGAACGTGTCCCTCTAGTTCTGTGGAGCAAGACCTTTGGGGGCATGACCGTGGCTTCCTCTTACTTCTCATGTGCTTCAGAAGCTTCATATCCTACAGCAGGTGGCAATGTTCTTTAGTGGTGTGGCGCATAAGGCTGAAAACATTCGTCAGGATGCTTTTCCTTTGTGCATTTCCTGGCATTCCATTTCTCCCCGGTGACAGCTGTGCATCACCTCAGAGAAGATTAGGGTTGGTGTAGCTGGATTACAAAGAGAAAGACTCAGTGCTCAGTTTTTGATTTTCAAAATGGGTTTGTGAAATAGTTCAGTGGTAATAGCTGTGGGGAAAAAAAAAAAAAAAGCAATTTTCCAAATAAGCTTTTTGAGAGAAAAGAGGAGAAAGAGAACATACTGAAATTCAAAAGGCAAACCCTGAAGGGACTAGGGCATGACATTTGTTCATTTAAAAAAATGAGCATCCTCTACTAAAATTATTAACCAAATCTAATCAAGCTTTTAAAATTAATTTCCAGTTTACAGAACATACGAGGGCTACATATGTATTTTTTAAGTTAAATGATACCACAAAGAAATGGTCAGACAAATCAGAAGGTGAGACATTCTGCATTACAACTGCCCTAGCTCATGATGATATAATTTTTAAAAACATGAATGGGATTGTTTTAGAATAAAAGAGAGTAAAAATCACACTACTAAATGCAATGCATGAACTCTGATTAAATTCTGGTTCTAAAGTACCAATTTAAAAATTCATGTTGGGGACAATTGGGGAAATATGAATATACAATTTAAATTAGATGATATTAGCCAATTACTATTAACTTTCTTAGGTGTGATAATAGTATTGTCATTATGTAAAAGAATGTTGTATTCCTAAGAGATGCATGTTGAATACTGAAGTGTTTATGAATGAAAAGTCTACAATTTACTTTGAAGTGGTTCATATATATTCTATTAAAGAAACCATGACAAGATGTTAACAATTATTTAATCAAGATTAAGTGAATATGAGTGCCATAGTTCTGTTCTTTCCATTTTTCTGTATTCTTGAAGATGTCTATAATACATAGTTTTTAAAATAGCTTGAAGCCAAGCTTGGTGGCACGTGCCTGTAGTCCCAGCTATTCAGGAGCCTGAGGCAGGGGTACCACTTAAGCCCAGGCTCAAGGCAATAGTGAATTATGATTGCACCACTGCACTTCAGACTAGGTGACAGAGCAAGACCCCATCTCAAATTAAAATATTAAATAATAATAAAATAAAAATTAAGAATAGCTTGAAAAGAGAAGAGATGAAGATCAAAAGTAATCTCAAAGGTGAGTATTGGAGTTGCCATGAGTGATAAAGCAGGGGCATGAGGAGGGAAGTCAGTAGAGCCCCCAGGACTAGAGTGGCATGTGACTAAGAAGGTCAGCTTCAAGAGATTGCCCCACCTGGGCCCAGGTGAGTGTGGTCACATGGTCACATGGTCTCATCACAGATGACAGATCATCCAGTGCCCAGAATTCAACCAACACTTACTACCTGGGCTGATGAGTCCTTTGCTGCACTCATTGTCCCCGAGTGAGGACATCCCACCAACAGCTGCCTCTGGGTAGCCATATATGGTCCAGCAGGACCAATGCCCATCCATGCTTCAAACTTTTCTTAGCCCAAGAGATCCATGCTATAAGAAAACCCCAAATTTTGATGGCTTGGGACACTTGTAAGTCCCACCAAAGGAAGGATGGGGACCTACCTAGCATCCTACCCTCCACTGCCTATACTTGGATAAAACCAGATGAAACCACTTTGAGATTTTTCCTAGAGTCAATAGTAGTTAAGACCCAGCCACATGACATATAGAAATACTCAAACACCTTTCTGAAGAAAACTAGCATAGAAGTGGCTCAAGAAGCTTGTCACTTCCAAGCAAACTCCTCTTCAGTTCCCAAAAGTCTGGGACAACAATAAAAGAAGTCCTGGAAGAAGCAGAAACCACTGAGAGTGCAGCCACTCTAAAGTAGATGTTGATTAGACAAACTTCCACACTGATAAGTCATATTTCATCAATTTCAAGGCTGCCTTGCCTCCTCTTTTCTCAATGTCTTTTTATTTTCTGAAAATGTGACCAAGTCCAAAAAAACAGACTGTAATAATGATGATTTCATCTATTCTCAAAGTCCCTCATGAGTGTCATTATCTAGCCAAAAGTAAGAGGTCTATCATTCCTACATATTGGCAATTAGTAGCTCTGCTTGGAGCAAACATCATAAATTAAATGAGATTAATGAATTGATCATTGTGAGAATAAACTGCATAATAATTGTGTTATTAACAAATCAAAACATACCTAACCCAAAGGTTGCTGCCCCTCACCAGCCAATAGGTACAATTAGGCTTGTGTTCACATTATCATCTGAATCTCACTGGCTTAGCACCCCATCCAGTCAGGCAAGAATTACAGTCTCTGACGAAGTTCCTCCCCAAGACCTTCCAGGAGTCTCTGAGTGGGACCTTACCTATGAACCCAAATCAGCTCAGGCCCCCCCATGCTGCTGGCCTATATCCGTACAAACCAGAGCTGATAACGCACCTTCTGCTAGCCTGAGATCTGGTGGTCCTGCTGCTATACACCATCACTGTGACGTAGAAGCCCGCCACTGTCACTGCACTGCCTCTGCTGAGCTGGATGGAGACCCTCTTCCCAACACCAATGACTGAACCACTGATGTTCATGACGGAGTTACTTGGCTCCCCAGTCACTGCCAATGGGAAGAGGAGAATGTTTGACTTTTCATAAGCCATAGCAGGAGTCCTGCTATAATTTCCCTCCCCTCTTCCCCTTCCTTTCCTTTGGGCCCCAAACCATCACAGAGTTTACTTAAACAGGTGTTCGAATTTTTACACCTGGCCCTTGCTTCCAGGGTGCTCGGGGGTCTTGATGCCACTCCTCTTTTGTGCCCAGGCCCCACTACCAGGTCTGAACCACCTTGCCAGCCTACTTTCTCCCTTTCAGTGACTTTTCCCTCAAGGAGCCAAATCACCTTCCTGAAACCTGGTTCTGTCAGACCCCCTGAACTATCAGCTTCTTCTTCTTTCTTTTTTTTTTTTTCCTGAGACAGAGTCTTGCTCTGTTGCCCAGGCTGGAGTACAGTGGCACAATCTCAGCTCACTGCAACTTCTGCCTCCCTGGTTCAAGCAATTCTCCTGCCTCAGCCTCCCGAGTAGCTGGGATTACAGGTGTGCTCCACCACACCCAGCCAATTTTTGTATTTTTAGTACAGACAGGGTTTCACCATGTTGGCCAGGCTAGTCTCAAACTCCTGACCTCGTGATCCACCCATCTCAACCTCCCAAGGTGTTGCAATTACAGGCATGAGCCACTTCGCCCGGCCACTATCAGCTTCTTAAGCGTTCTTGCTCAGGACTTCTTTGGTCTTAGGTAAGTCATCAGATACATGGCTAAGAAAATTTTGAAGCATGGATAGGCATTGGTCCTGCTGGGCCAGCTAAATGCATGGGAGGAAGGGTGCTGCCCAAATCCGAATAGCAGATGAAGTCTCACTCAGCTCCTGCCCAGCTGAGACCTCTACAGCCACACCATTCTGAACACGCCCGATCTCGTCTGATTCCCCAGATACAGATACACAATACATTTTATTTTTTATTTAAGGAAGTTACTTTACAGCTATAAGCAGCACCTAAACAAAGAAGTATATGTATCCACTCAGCTTCCCACTTTATAGTAGTTTCTGAGATACAATATCATTTTTTCTATCTACTGTTGAAAAGTTTCTGAAGACTTTCTCTCTCTGAAAAGAAGCAGGCATGAATTATCCTTGGAGACACTGTGCTAAGTGAAATGGGCCAGACACAAAGGGACACATATTGTATGGTTCCACTTATACGATGTACCTAAAGTAGTTAAATTCTTAGAGACAGAAAATAGAATGGTGGTTGCCAAGGGCTGGAGAAAGGAGGAAATGGGGAGTTGTCGTTTAATGGATAGAATTTCAGTTTTGCAAGATGAACATGTTCTGGAGATGGATAGCGGTGATAATTGCACAACAGCATAAATGTACTTAATGCCACTAAAGTGTACACTTAAAAATCATTAAATATGATCCCGTGGTCACACTACTTGGCATGTAACCAAAGGAACGGAAATCAGTATATTAAAGAGACATCTACACCCCCATGTTTCTAGCAGCACCACTCACATTAGCCGAGATATGAAATCAATCTAGGTGTCCAATAACAGATGAACAGATTTTTGAATGTGGCACATATACACAGTGGAATACTACTCAGCCATAAAAAGAATGAATTCCTGTCATTCGCAGCAATATGGATGGAAGTGGAGGACATTATGTTAAGTGAAATAAGCCAGGAAGAGAAAGTTCAATACCACATATTCTCACTTATATGTGGAAGCTAAAAAAAAAAAAAAAAAAAAAAAAAAGTTGATATTAGAAGTAAAAAGCAGGCCGGGCACAGTGGCTCACGCCTGTAATCCCAACACGTTGGGAGGCCAAGCGGGGTGGATCACGAGGTCAGGAGATAGACACCATCCTGACCATCCTGGCTAACACGGTGAAACCCCGTCTCTACTAAAAATACAAACAATATTAGCCGGGCGTGGTGGCGGGCACCTGTAGTCCCAGCTACTCAGGAGGCTGAGGCAGGAGAATGGCGTGAACCTGGGAGGCGGAGCTTGCAGTGAGCCAAGATCATGCCACTGCACTCCAGCCTGGGTGACAGTGGGAGACTCTGTCTCAAAAAAAAAAAAAAGGAGTAAAAAGTAGAACAGAGGATACTAGAAGCTGGGAAGGGTAGTGTGGGGAGGGGCAGGGGGAAATTTGTTAAAGATACAGAATGACAGCTAGATAGGACGAATATGTTGTAGTGTTCTATAGTTCACAATAAGAGACAGACTCAAATAGCTAGAAGGATATTGAATGTTCCCAACACAAAGAAATGATAAATGTTTGAGGTGGACGTCTATGCCAGTTACCCTGATCTGATCACTATATGTTATATGTATCAAAACATCACTATGTACCCCATAAATATGAACAATTATGCGTCAATTTTAAAAATACAATTTTTTAAAGTATTTTGCAACAAAAAATTTATAATATTTTAATGCTAAGTTTTATATTCTTATATGTTACTACAATGAAATGAATAAATAAATAATAAAAGAACGTATGGACGACCCTGAAAAAAAAAAAAAAAGTAGCAGAAGCAGACGCAGAGGTGTTATGAGTCGAGTTGGGGGTTAGGTCAGCCTCAGAAAGCCAGAGAGAAGGGATTTGCCTGGAATACTGAAGAAGCTCTAGCCACAGATGAGGCCAAGTTGAGTGTGAAGAAGGCTGAAGAAAAGAAAAGGATTTTTCTTGTTTTGTTTTTGGCGTGGCACATAGTAATAATTATCCCTCAAAAGAAGGTAGCATTTCAGTTTTCAAAACACTTCCAAGAGTGATCTAACTTGCTGTCATGACAAGCAACCCCACGTGAAGGGCAGGGGCTCAGAAAACCAGGGCCACTGAATGGGGAAAGCCGCAAACTCATAGGCTCCACGGGGAACTGACAGCCCATGTTATCAGTAAGGAAACTGCAGCTCAGAGAGGTGGACTGACTTGCCCCAAATCCCAGAGCTACTAACTAGCAGAGACTTGATCCTAAGTCTCTCAATTTCCAACCCACTGCTCTTTCCACAACCAGGTATGAATTAAAACAGAATGAAACTGAAAAAGTTAAACATAATTCTCGACCGCGTCGAAGAATGAAAGGATCCCTATTGTACGTTAAAACTCAAAAGACAGAAGTATATAATTTGGGGATATATTTTAAACTTTACACAATCCTCCCACCCCTAGCTCTGAGTAGGAAAGAGGGTAGAAACAGAATCTGGGGTGAGAAGTCATCTGACTCATCCATGATGTGAAGAATCTGTAAGCAAACACCCTGCATTTATTTCAAGTACTGTGTCTCATTCTGCCAGCCCTGGCAGCCGGCCCACTGCTTGTGCTTCAGGGGCCTTCCTTTGGAGACATGCTCAGAGCCCTATTTTAGGAGGACAGAAGTGGCCTAAAACATGTGGCCATTAAGCTAGAATTTTAAAGGACACACACACACACACACACACACACACAGCAAGCTATCTGGTAAGCTGGTGGAGTGTGTGCTCAAGGCCCCTCTGACACAGGCAGCCTTAACCACAGAACTTCATCCCTGTGTTTTGGCCTGTTCCAGGAAAAGCCAGCAAAGTTGCCTGCAAGAGAAAGCACGTGGCCTGAGAGGTGAACCAGGGACAGCCTCTGAAGAGCCAAGGATTTATCTGAACAGCCAAATGTCCACTGACAGACAGGTCTGTGTGTGCTAGAGAAACTTGTTCCACAGCTCAGATGAAAAACGTATTGCGGAATTCACCCACAAGGGGAAGTGAGTTAATGACTGGGGCGTTTCACCTTCTGCCTAGATGCGTCATAAAATCAACTTATAAAGCCTGGCTCAGGAAATACATTTACTCTCCCAGATGTGGTTCCATACAGGGCTATGAAACATTTCAAAGAGTGATCGCTCACAGAGGAGCACGTTCTTAGGCTTTCTCTGTGCTGCGAGTGGGGCCAGTGGCCTGAGCCTGACAGCCCATCCAGGCTGCGGTCAGATTTGCTGACAAGCAGCCCAAATCTTCCCAGAGCATCTGCTCACATCTGGGATTGTGACTCATCTGCCTCTGTCTCCCCCAGCACTATTCACTTACTCCTGCAGGCCTGAGCATGTAAGCCTCATGGTGCCCAGGCCCCGGCGCCCAGACTTGTCCCTCCACCCAAGCACCCATCACGGCTTGTCCTTATCTCCAACACTGCCTTCCCCTCCCATTTAGACTTGGTCTGCTTTCCCAGCTCCAGGTTCAGGGCAAACCATGCTTAGACCTTCTTGGACTCAGCCTGAGCTATCATAAGAGGTTCCCAGGCTAAAACAGATGCACAGTCTCCTGCACAATGGTGTCTGCTCTGGCTCTTTAAATTTAGCAGATCCACACTCCCACCATGCCCAGCTGGCCCACCAGAGTGAGCCACAGGCAACACATGTTCTAAACCAACCCTGTTTACCCTGGACCTACTATTTTTGCACTCACCTCCCTGGTTCTCAGATTCCTGGCTCCGGATCCCAGCTGCCATAGCTCCTTTGGCCCCTTCACTTTGGTGACCCTTTAGGCTTCCCTTTTTAGACCACAGCTGTCACATGTTTCTGACTCAACTTGCTTCTGCCATGCAGCGTCACTCCTGGTCTCAGGTGAGTACCCCATGATTCAGCCCCAGACCCTGAACACCCCCTCCACTGATATCACTCCCAGAAGAGGCAGAGGGTGAGAGATTTGTTCCTGGGGTCCCTGTCTGGCTTCTCACCTTCAGCCTTGCCTTGTCTTTCAATTCCAGCAGCTGGACTTCCCTGGTCATGCACCCGGGCATTTGCCTCAACTTAGGTCCTTATCCTCTGAGTCCCTCACTCACCTGGGACAGCTCCGTCCCGAACTCAGTTTCTGATTTCATGCTGGCCTTGCCCCAGTTACACCAACCCACTCCCCTCACTATCTCATTGAGGTCAGAGTGGAAGAGGCTCTCAGGCTTCTGAAGGGAGGGGGCAACACTGCCTCAAATGGAGCCCTGATGGGGCGCAGGGCCTGTGGGGAGTCTCACAGCTACCTGGGAATCTTTCTGTCCTTGGATGTAGTGATTATTTATGAGGAATAGCCTAGAGGGACAGCACAAGTCAAGGCACTTGAGGACTCTCAGTTGTGTGTAGGGAAGAGGATGCTGCTTCAAATAGTGCAGACAAGCATTCAGTTCTAAAACCTCAGAGCTCAGAGCAGCTGAAGAGCAGAGGCAGCCCTCTGGTCCCATATGGCTCACATCCTTTTCCTTGTCCGCCTGACTCCATGTGTGACTTTAGCAACACGTCTATCAAGGATGTTCTACCTCCAGCCTCCGCACCAGCGAACAAACAAGTCCTCCCAAGGCTCCCCATTCCTGATGTCTCCATTCCCTCCACTCCAGAAGGAGCAGAAACAAGGGCCTGCTCCCCTCCTCCTCTCCAGCCCTCATCACCCCCTTCCCTGGGGGCCAAGACACTCAAAAACCATCTTCCCCTAAAAGCTCAGGGACTCACTTGGTTTTCTTTCCCAGAAGCCCTAAAGTTAGTAGCTTTGCTTAATGAGAATGCCCCACGGTAAAATGGTGAGGACCAAGACTCTGGTGCCTGGTCCACAGGGGAATTCCAGCTCTGCCTCTTGCTAGTGATGTGACCCTAGACGTGTGATGTAACTTCTCTATAGCGTTTCCTCATCTCTGAGGTTGGAATACTAATGGTCCCCACCCCACTGCATTGCTGTGAGCCATATACACATGAATTAGTATAAAAATGGTGCCTCCATGTAACAAGTGCCGTGATGCACAAGCTCTCATTTATTGATTTTTCACTGTATGTCGGGTCTTACTCTAAATACCTTACATCCAATAATTCATTTTTTCCTAAGCAAAGTGAAATAGAGACAGAAGGATCATTTTATAATTCTAATTTAAATTATCATTAATATTTATTGTATAAGTTCCATCAACAGGAGTTGAAATGCATTGTCGAAATTCATCACAATATTTGCTACTTTAAAGAATCAAACTGTTTTTACTTTTTTTTTCTGTGCTCTCTCTCCTGGCCTTGTAAGGTTTATGCATAATAAATATTCATATCTGGTCAAAAAATAAACTAAGTTGTAAAAGGTTAGAGAATTTCCCTATCTGAATACGCAAACCCAGTGTGTAAAGATGACAAAAATAAACCACCCAGGGGACAGAAACTCCCAGTAGTGCCCCTCCTATGGATACAGGCCTGTATCATAGTATGACATTGTACAGGCACAATTCTGTAGGTATAATTTTTTTAGAAACAGGTTCTCACTATGTCACCCAAGCTGGAGTGCAGTGGCACTATCAAAGGTCATTGCTCACTGCAGCCTCAAACTCCTGTCAAGTGATCCTGTCACCCAGCCTCCTGAATAGCTAGGACTACAGGCATGCACCACCATGCTCAGCTAATTTTTAAATTTTTTTGTAGAGATGGGGTCTTGCTATATTGCCCAGGCTAGTCTCAAATTCCTGGCCTCAGGCAATCCTCTCATCTTGGTCTTTCAAAGTCCTGGAATCACAGGAGTGAGCCACCATACCTTGCCCTGTATCTTTTGACTTAACATTAAATCATAAACAGTTTCCATGTTGCTGTATAGCCTTTGAAAGTATCATTTCAATGACTGTAGAGTAACTCATTTAGTTGAATTACTATAATTGAACTGACATCATCATTGAATATTGGTAGGGTTTTTTTGCTATTACAAATGATTCTGTAGTAAACTCTTGGCAGAAATGACTTTTTTTTCTTTCAGGTGATTTCTTAGGCTAATTCTCACAGATGGGGTTATTGGGCCAAAAAAGCAAACTATGGCTTTCCGAAGCTCTCATTGTTCCTATTATCTCATGCATCCCTGAGATGCAGTCAGCAGAGGATTCTATTTGAGGGACTGAACACTCCCAGGGAAGGCAGGAAGAAGGAGACAGGAACTAACATTTGCTATTGAGCACCAGGCATCATCCTACAGGCTTCAAAGTGAACCTTGGATGTGCTGCTGATCTGACCTGCCCAGATTTGTCATCATTGTTATTGTCTTGGCCGCTTATGAAGACATTCACCCAGCAGGACTTTAGAAGCTTTGTTCACTCGATCTCATTTAATCCTCACAACAGTGCCCTAAGGAAGATATTAGTATCCCCATTTTACAAAGGAGGAAATGGGAACCTGAAGAGATTAAGTGAAGGCCTCACAGATCATGAATAGAAGAGGCTGGAAACCTAGTCTGGTTCAAGGGTGTGCTCTTTCTGCTCTGCCATGGGTGCTTCAGCCCTTCCCCACTCCCAGCCCCGTGTGCATGCAGATAGGGATTTTCACTCTTTGCCCTGTGTGAAAGGAGGGAAGATAACACACATGAGCCTAGGGGGAAGGTCCATCTGCAGGACTACCCTGAAGGGGATGGGACATTCCTGGCCCTCAGCCTACAAACTCTTTCCTTTTATTTCCTGCTAGTGAAAAGCATAATTTAAAGATGACTTTGTTTTATACATACACATACATACAATCTCACACACACACACACACACACACACACACACTCACTCACTCCAAGAAGAGGACTCTCTGTAAATAAAAGACCTGTCACCTATCAAAGATGCTAACCAAGGACTTACCAAATGTCCTTTGATGCTAAGTATGTTTCAGAAAAGTTATTACTCAACCTGAGTCCACAGACTAGGCCTATCCTTATGTTAAAATAATTCTCTCATGGAATTATTTGATTTGGCCCAACATCTACCAGCTTTGCATACATTTCAATATTTCAATTAAATCACCAAACCTCAGTCTATATTAATTCCAGCCTTTTTTTTTTCTACTAAAGAGGACCTGCATTATTTCCCTGCATGTTTGAAATTATTGTCTCTCAGCCAGGCGTGGTGGCTCACGCCTGTAATCCCAGCACTTTTGGAGGCCAAGGTGGGTGGATCACGAGGTCAAGAGATCAAGACCATCCTGGCCAACATTGTGGAACCCTGTCTCTACTAAAGAAAATTACAAAAATTAGCTGGGTGTGGTGGCGCATGCCTGTAGTCCCAGATACTTGGGAGCCTGAGGCAGGAGAATCGCTTGAACCTGGGAGGAGGAGGTTGCAGTGAGCTGAGATTGCACCACTGCATTCCAGCCTGGGTGACAGAGCAAGACTCCATCTCAAAAAAATAAAAAAAAAATTGTCTCCAAAACACACTGAATTCATAAAATTCCAGATGCTGCTCAATGATGTCTCTGGGCCAGTGACATCCTGGCTATCTTAGTTAAGACTACAAAGAACAGGGTGGAACTGAGGCTACAGCTGGAGAGGGTTACGAAAGCACAGGGACTGGCACCAAGAAAACTCAGATTTAGTGGAATGAGTATGTTAGACCCACTGCTGCATGTGGCAGGAGATCATCTCAATGGCTCCATGAACTGAGTTTTGCAATGTGTAGAACCGTGTAGACTGTTTGTCAGGCCTCTTTCAGATGCAAGTGAGAGAAACCTGACTAGCTAATGCAGAGGTAGGATTTATTGGCCCCTAGTTGAAAATTCTAGGGGTAGTCCTCAAGTGTAACTGGGTTCAAGTGCTTAAATGATATCAGCAGGAATTTGTCGCCATCTTTTTGCCCTCTTTTCAGGGTGGTGATGAGATGGCCACCAGGCCTATTTCACAGAAATTTCAGCAGAAAGAACTTATTGCCCAATTGTTCCATTAAAAGTCCCAGAACTAACTCTCAATTGGCCTAAATTGGCTCATTTGCCAGATATCCTCAGCTTGACCTCCAAATCTACTCTCTCCTCTTCTTCGAGCTCGGTAGCTGAGAGGTTGGCCACTCTCTACTCTTCTTCCAGCTCGGTAGGTGAGAGATTGGATGTATCAATGGCTCCTTTCCTGTGTGCCTTGTGTTGGGTATTGCCAATAGTAAGATCAGTGGGAGGCTGGAGGAAGAGATAAGAATGAAGTCGGGATGTTAATTTCCCCCAGCACCCCTTGCAAGGGTCCACATGAGTTGGCTATATCTCTCAGCCAATAGTCACAGGTCCTGCCTGCAGCTTCTCCACACATCTTCTCTCTTTGAGTTCCAGTAATGGCTTCCCAGTTTTGCCTCTGCAACCTAAGAGCAGTACTATGCCCTACTATGAGCAGCCCCAGAAACTGCACTATCCTTTACGGTTTTCCCACACTCCACCTACACCTCCATGGAAGGGTTATTTGATAACCCATTTTGAAAGTGTCATCTGTTTCCAAGATCCTGACTGATACAGCTAACATGTCTATCCCTAAGACAAATCCATGTGTCTCACTGGGCAGGCCTACCCCTGGGACAAAGGTCTGAAATTAGCTCCATCAAAACCACAGGTACTGAGGGTGGAGGTATGGTAGTCCCCCAAAGGGACAGACAAAAACAACCTATGATCACCACATTTATCAAAGTAGACAAGAATGAATTCTAATCAGCAGTATTAGGCTACCCAAGCATTCTTCAGAAGCAGTAACTACATATAAATAAGGATAAATTTCAGAGACTAAACACATGCTGAAACAGCATTCAGGGTGTCTTTCATCTATGTACACTCAAATCAATGCCTTTTAAAGACCTGGTCACTCATTTTCTGAGCTCTAGGTCTGTTGATAACTCTCTTCTGAAACAAATTGAAATTTCTATCATCAATTCACTTTGAAATGTCATAAAGCAGCTTAGGCCTTGGCTGGCTGAGCAATAAAGCAGGCCCTCTTGGCAGCTCAGATGAGCTGCCCCTGACAGCAAGACAGGGGACAAGGCATTAAACATTGCCAAGAATGGACAATTTGGAAGCTGCCTAGTAGCAGAAATGACAAGGCTGAAATCATAACCACTTTGAAAAAAATGACATCAGTTGAAAAATAAATATAAAATGGGGCAATAGCAACCTCATCACAGAGCTGTAAATGCTTAGAAGAACATCTGGCCTGATACCCCATGAAGCTGCTCTGTCTCAGCAGAAAATTCTTTTTATAAATGATTAACCCTGATTATAATGATTGACTGTCCCATGGATGAGTCACCTTGCAGGTAAAACTATGGACCACAACCCCAGTGAATCTCAGCATTTCTTTCCATTACCCAGAAGTAGTGAGGATCTTAGTTACCTTGTCCACCAACCCCATGTTTTGACAGAGCCTGCACTGTACCTTTTTAATGGACATGTTGACATTCAATAACATGCTAAGGATACCTGGCTTTCCTCATCAGTTTTCTCAGTAAAGCCTCTGATGCCACTTTGGTTAAGTTCAGGAATATGCTTTTGCCAGAAGGAGAAGCCTCCTGAGCCAGTCATGTGCCTCTCCTGGCTCCACTAATAACTCCTTTCTAATACAATTCCTTTGCAGTTCTCTTCACCTGTAAAGACACTTGGATATCAGCTCTTTGTGGAAGAGGGATCTAAAGGATCCATATGCTTCAGTCCTCTGGCATCTAGGAAATAAGGAAGTTTGGGGCCCAGAGAAAGAAGAAATTCAAAGGCTGTAGCCAGTGGAATCCTTTAGCCACACCTGGGACCCATAAGGATAATGTAGAGACTGTGGTCATAAGACACAAACAGACTAGAGTGTGTGACCTTGAGCAAGTCACATCTTCATGAATTTGAGCACTATTAGTATTACAGTATTATTGATTCCAAGACACTAATAATATGGTCAGCATTAAAAATGTTATAAAATATTATAAATAATAAAATAATAAATGAGTTTTCTGAGCCAGGCAGTTCTGATTGGCATGTCCAAGGACATTCCTACTTTGGAGGACCCATCTAAGCAAAAGTTATCAATCTTAGAAGACAGAATAGTGTAATGGAATCAGACCAGACAGGTTTCATCTCACCAGCCACATCCACTTGATTGGCGGTAGCTCCTTGGGGCCCTGTATTCAAAAGGATTCTGAGGTCATATTTGGGTTCAAGAGGGAAGAATGCCCGGATCAATGGGTACAAGAGGAGGGTCTGGCACCTTGTATGACATCCCTGTTGTTGATTGAAAGCATTGAGCTTGACAGTCAATTCTTGGAGGAAGGAACATGTATTCACCCTTGCTTCAATAACAAAAAACAACCGCACAATTTCAGTGGCTTAGAAGCACAGATGCGTATTTCTCACCACATGGAGGATAAGGCTATGGGCTAGGGCTAGACAGAGTCCTCTCCACCTTTCTTCTTATGCCAGGACCCAGGCAGAAGGGTCTGAAACATGCTCAGCTCGTGGCAGAGGACAGAAACATCAATGGCCAAGCCAAATCAGGCAGTCATGTTTACAGCTTCTGCTCAGATATAGCATATGTCATATTGCTAACATTTCATTGGCCAAAGCAAGCCATATGGCCAAGCCCTGAGTCAATGGAAAGAGGAAATATCATTCACTTGCTAAGAAGGAGGAAGTGAATGACTGCAATTAATCTACCAGATGGTGTCTGAGAAAGATACTTTCCGTATTAAGATGCTATATTTGTTTTTTCTTATTTTTTCTACAATACATATATATTATATATAATACAGCTGGAATTCTTCAGAGAATATGTGGGTTTCATAAACCAAAAATAAAATTCTAAGCTTCCCACCAAACTGAATGGACACCCCTCAAACCTGCCTGCTTCCTTGGTAGAATGCCCAACCAAGGGCATTCCAAAGTTATCCTGAAAAACTAGGTCAGGCCATGATGGGTAGGGAGAGAAAGACATGTCTCATTATCCTCTCTTCCCTTTGGAATTCAGGCACAACCGACCAGCATTAACAGTCTATGGAATACTCGTAAAGTTGGTGAAAAGGTGTTTTCTAGGATAGCAATTTCAACAGGAAGCCAAGCACTATTAAATTATAGAATAAATATTTATCAAGTACCTACAAGGCACTAGATACCATGTCAGGTGGTATAGGTATGCTATTGTACAACAAGAGATACGTGGTTTCTGAACTCATGGAGCTAGGTTGAATGATGGAAACAGACCACAATCAAATCTTAAATGGATGCTCAAGCTTCTTTCAATCCAAGAACACTCTCCTAGCATTCACGTTCAAAATGAGTAGGTCCCATCTTCTCCCTCTTCAAATTCATTGCCCCAATACTTGCCCCTATACCCAGCAGATAATCTACCCTCCTGCCTCATTTTTTTTGAAAAAGAGCAATTAACAGATCTCCCTCATCTTCTCGTCGACAAAATACCAACCTTCTCATTCAGTACATATTTGCTTTGCTTGCTTTCTTTCACAATGGACAAAATATCCCTGTCCCATCTAAATGGCATTCTCAGTCTTCACTCCTGCAATCGTCCCATTTCTCTCCACATTCTTTCTCTCTCTACTAGATTATTTGCATTGTTACACAAACATGTTGTAGTTGAGGAAGTGGAGAGGAACACAATTTCCCTCTCCAAGGAAAATTTGGAAACAAATGATGATGCATTTTGATGTCACAGTGACCATGGAGCCCTGGTGGCATTTGGTGGAGGCCAGGGGATTATGTTCTATCTTATTTTAAAAAGGAGAACTTCCTTAAACCTTGCAATCTCCTTCAACTACTATGAACTACTCAAACCCACCACAGGAAAACTTCTTGATAGAGTTATATATGAACACTGTCTACACCCCATCATCTCACAATCTCTTCTCAGCCCACTCCAATCAAGTTTCTGCCCCCATCACTTACCAGAAATTGTTCCTTTTTTTTAAATTTAACTTTTAAGTTCAGGGGTACATGTGCAGGTTTGTTACAGACGTAAACTTCCATCAAAGGGGTTTGTTGTACAAATTATTTCATCACCCAGGTATTAAACCTAGTACCCAATAGTTATTCTTTCTGATCCTCTCCCTCCTCCCACCCTCTACCCTCAAGTAGGCCTAAAGTCTGTTGTTCCCCTCTATGTGTTTATGAGTTCTCATCATTTAGCTCCCACTTATAAGTGAGAACATGCAATATTTGGTTTTCTGTTCCTGTGTTAGTTTGCTAAGGATAACAGCCTCCAGCTTCATCCATATTCCTGCAAAGGACACGATCTCATTCTTTTTTATGGTTACATAGTATTCCACGGTGTATATGTACCATATTTTCTTTATCCAGTCTATCGTTGGTGGGCATTTAGGTTGATTCCATGTCTTTGCTATTGTGAATAGTGCTGCAATGAACATACACATGCATGTATTTTTATGTACACATGCATGTACTTATATTCCTTTCGATATATACCAGTAATGGGATTGCTGGGTCAAACAGTATTTCTGTTTTTAGGTCTTTGAGGAATTACCACACTGTCTTCCACAATGGTTGAACTAATTTACATTCCCACCAACAGCATATAGGTGTTCCTTTTTCACTGCAACCTCTCCAGCATCTGTTATTTTTTGACTTTTTAATAATAGCCATTCCGACTGGTGTGAGATGGTATCTCATTTTTGTTTCAATTTGCATTTCTCTAATGATCAGTGATGTTGAGCTTTTTTCCATATGCTTGTTGGCCACATGTATGTCTTCTTTTGAAAAGTGTCTGTTCATGTCTTTTGCCCACTTTTTAATGAGGTTGTTTATTTTTTTCTTGTAAATTTAAGTTCCTTATAGATGCTGGATATTAGTTCTTTGCCAGATGCATAGTTTGCAAAAATTTTCTCTCATTCTGTGGTTGTCTGTTTATACCAGAGACTGATTTTTTCAAATATTGACAAAGCGGTGGTCACTTCTTGGTCTCCATCCTACTTGACGTCTCATAACATTTGACCCAACTAACTAATCCTTCCTTCTTGAAAGGTTGTCTAAACTAAAATATGTATCTCAGGCTTAAAAAACAAACAAACAGAAAGAACACTTGATTTATTTTCCTCCACCAAGGAACTAGCCAAACAAACAAACAAACAAACAAACAAAAAGACCTGCTACTCCTCCTCTTGAACCCGTCTTTGCAAAATTATGACTGAGACAGTGAAAGAGATCTAACCTAACTGACTCCATCTTGCTACTAACCTTTAAGCTATCCTTGTTCATTTCTGGGCATAGGCTGAACTAACTTTGGGAAAAACTTAGTTTATAGTTTAAAACAGAGATGATAACAGCCCTTTCCCAAAACAAACCTCCTTCTTGCCTGAGGACTAGACTGCCTTTGTAGGACTAACAAATTAGCCACAAGATTCGAAATTCTGGTTTAGGAGTCATGCAGCTGCAGACTACAAGATTCTGACCCTCCCTAAACTGCTCCTAAGATCATTGCTTGAGATATTTTGCAGACCCTGCACATGATGGATCAGCTGGTACGACCCAGATCAATAAATTGGCTCATCTAATCTTGTAGTCCCCACCCAGGAACTGACTCAGTACAAGAAGACAGCTTTGACTCCCTGTGATTTCATCTCTGACCTGAACAATCAGCACACCTGGCTTACTGGTTTCCCCCCACCCACCAAGTTGTCCTTAAAAACTCTGATCCTTAAAAACTCTGTCCTTAAAAACTCTGATCCTCTGATCCTTGGGGAGACTAATTTGAGTAATAATAAAACTCCGGTCTCCTGCACAGTCAGCTCTGCATGAATTACTCTTTCTCTATTGAAATTCCCCTGTCTTGATAAATGGGCTCTGTCTAGGCAGCGGACAAGGTGAACCCACTGTCGCTTATGCTCTCCTTGTCTGAGGAAATACTACAAAGGTAAAACCAAAAAACTAAACAAAACAAACAAACAAAAAAAACCAAGGGTCATCCCTGAGTCATCTCTCCCATTCCCTACAGAAACTCATCAGTAAGTTCTATCCACTCTATATACAAAATATATCTTAAAAGCCTACATTTCCCTAATCTTCATTATTGCTCCTCTGGTCTAAGCCATCAACATCTCTTGCCTGCACTATAGAGAAAGCCTTACCCCTCTCCCTACCTGTCTATGACGCATTCTTAAAACAGTCCCCAGAGTGATCTTGTTAAATTGTAAATCTCATTCTTAAAATCCTCCACTAAATATTTATATCATTGGCAATAAAATCCACATTCTTACCTTATTTTACAAAGCCCTTGCCCACTTCTCTGACTCCCCTTGATACCCCTGTTAGCCACACTAGTCTTCTTTCCATTCTTTAAATACCAATCTCATTCGTACCTTTTTGTGCAGCAAATGTTAAGGAATTTATTGCGTAAAAGATAAGCTTAAAGTAGATGTTAGTGGGCAATTAGATGGGTTGAATATCCACAATGTACCACTTTATATTAGAAAGCACCTATGAACAGAAAGACAAAGAAAGGTATTATATATATTGGTAAAAGGATCAGTCCATCAAGATGGTATAACAATTATAAACACATACATATGTAATAACAGAGCCCTAAAATATGTAAAGCAAAACTGACAGAATTGAAGGCAGAAATGACAGTTCTACAATAACAGTTAGAGACTTCAATACTCCCACTTTCAATAAAGGATAGAACAATTATTAAGAGATCAACAGGGAAACAAATAAAGGACTTGCCAACAAAACTATAAGCCAACTAGACCTAACAGACATATACAGAACACTCCACCCAACCACAACAGAGTACACATTCTCTCAAGTACACATGGAACATTCTCTAGTATAGACTATGTGCTAGGCCACAAAACAAGTCTCAATAAATTTTAAAAGATTAAAATCTGTTCCACCCTGAGCAGGTCTATGCAAACCTACCCCTAAAGGCCAAGAGGCCAAACAAAGAGGCTAGCAAATCCAGTTTCTCAGAAACAGTTTGTTTGTTTTATAAACACAAGGTCTCACTCTGTTGTCCAGTCTAGAGTGCCATGGCATGAACGTAGCTCATTTCAGTCTCGAACTCCTAGGCTCAAGCAATCCCCCAACCTCAGACTCCTGAGTAGCTGGGACTACAGGCACATACCACCACACCCAGCTATTTTTTGTTATTTTTTGTAGAAACAGGGTCTTGCTATGTTGCCCAGGCTGGTCTCAAACTCCTGGCCTCAAGCCATCCTTCAGCCTTGGCTTCCAAAGTGCTGGAATTACAGGCATAAACCACTGCTCCTAGCCAGAAAGAAACATTAAAAAGGGACCTACAAACAGAAACTCTGACTCAGGCAGCCACAAAACAGTAGATCCCTGCACCATTAACCCCTATACTCAGGGCTTATATACCACAGGGAAAGGGTATATGTGCTTCATATATCTATTTAAAAAATGCATCATCAAGGTTGTTTTGACCTAAGGGCAGGGTTTATGGTAAGTATGTGCTCTTCACAGTAGATAAACTAGAAATCTCAGAGGCATTTCCAGAACTGGAGTTAATCAGAAGTCAACATAGCAGATTAGCATCCAAAATGAAGTTGCTTCTGCCTCTGCAAAATCATATAAAGAATCTTCCCCAACCATAATGCAATGAAACTAGAAATAAATGACATAAGGAAATCTGAAAATGCACAACTATGTGGAAATTAAACAACACACTCTTTAACAATCAATGTGTCAAAGAAGTGATTGGCAAAATTTTGAAAATTCTGCCTCTTTGAGCAATCTAGTAATTATAGTACCTACCACCTTAATAACCTAAAAGCCACTATTGGATGATGTCTAGGAAATGATCTGTGTCCCTATACAAGTCAGATTGTGCTGAATAACAAACCATTCTAAAACTCTGTCATGCAACAATAAGCATTTATTCTCATGTTCACAAGTCTTCAGATAGAATAATAGGCTGCTTCAGGCTGCAGCTCTGTGAAGAAACTGTGGATAGTCAGGCTGAAAGAGCCACAGCCCCCAGGGGCATTTTCTTCTCATGGCAGAGGACAAAAGCTCATAGAGCAATGAGGGAAGGTACATAATTCCTCTTAAGGCCTAGGCTCAGATCTTATATGATATCACTTCCACCCACATTCCACTGGCCAAAACAAGTCACACAACCAAGTCCAACATCAGTAGGAAAAGGAAGAATACAACCCTACTATAGGAGTTAGAGGGGAAGGAATGAATATTTGCTGAACAACAATCTACTACTTCACAGCCCTCTTAGAGAAAAGCTTTGAGAAATGGTGCTATGGTTACTGCTATGGATGCCAAACAATAATATCTTGTTATCAATCATGTTGGTTATAAGTGAGTAAGACTCATCTTCTTACTGTATTTGTAACTACTAAGAACCATTTAGAAATGTCAGATTCTTCAAAGCTATTTTACCCAGATTCAATCAACAAGTATTCAACTCAACAATTTTTTCTTAGCTGAGCAGCATTATCAGCTCAAGAAGAACTTTTGCTTCAATATAATTTATTTTCTAGTACTGGATAAGAACTTTTTAAAATGTCTGTAGACTATATCAAAGCACCAGAAGTGGATCTGACACCATCAATAGGAACTGAATTAATATACCTTTTCTGAAAATCTTCCTAAAAGAAAAATCTCTCTGACATCTGAATTTTAGACTTATTGTAGAAAATTTCAACCCTTCGAAAGAATCCTTGTGAATTTTATCATTACTAAAGTATCCAATATAAATACAATACAGAGTCTAATCTTTCCTGGCCTTTAAGACCTCAATATGTTGCTAATAATTGCAATTTAAAAAAACTCATTGTGAATGATGACCTTTTCTTGAATTCTGCATTAGTCAGTCAGTTAATGATACATAGCCTCCTTTCATGCTACAACCATCCTTCCAATAGCTCTCCCACAAAGATTTCCATTTATTTGTTTGATTTCAAATTTGGTGAAAAGAAAGATATTTTTATCTTAATTTCATACCAGAAAACATGAAAGAAGTCATGAAAACATTCTGAAAAGGATAGATATTTTTTAAACAGGACCTTAAAAACCAGACTCAATCCCTGCTGCCAAATTCAGTGAGGGATTGTTTAGAGTAAAAACAGAGCATTGCTCTGGGATTGAGCCAACTAGAAAGACTGATACACCATGACATCTCTGGCTTGTATAACCTCCCTGCCCTTGATGTGAACTCTGGAGGGAAGCAGCACAACCAAAGTTGACAGTGAGGTGAAGAGTGCACCTCCAAGTCATAAAGTACCTAAAACCTCACTATTCAAGTCAACTAGTTGGGAGAAAGATCCATCCAAACTAATGGAAAGTCCAAATTCCCATTATTTCCAAATAGAAGAAATACTTTTGGATTTAAAAAAATGACAAATGGAATCAAAGTTTTTCCACTTTTTCCAAAAATGCCATTGAAATAATAAAGACAAAAAAGAAAAAAAAATAGCAACACTAAAAAAATCAGGAAGAATTCTATGACCCCCAAATAAGTGTTGAATTTCTGGAAGATATGAAGCAGACAGGACAAATATAATTCTTGATGTATATTTTTAACATATGTCTAAATATAAATATTTGATTAATGGAGCAAACTGACAAAAAGACAGTTAGTGCCAAGGGTGAGCACTCAACAGAGGCAGAAGAGAATAGGGAAGTAAGTAGATAGGTTTCCCCAAAAGACCTATAGAAAAAAAAAATCAGACTTAGCACAGCAAGAACATAAAAAGTAGGCTGGGGGAAGCTCAAGAGAATTACACTAAAAGACTTACATTTTAGAATTGTGTCACTGTCTCATATGTTAAACCTATAGACCAGTGCTTCTAAATGTGTGAGGCCTGTGAGATAAAAACTATTTTCAAAATAATACTAAGCTGTGATTTGCCTTTTTCTCTTTATTGACATTTGTTTTGATAATTGTTGCGGGAAGTCAGGGACCCTGAATGGAGAGACCAGCTGAAGCCGCGGCAGAAGAACATAAATTGTGAAGATTTAATGGACATTTATCAGTTCCCAAAATTAATGTCTTTATAATTTCTTACGCCTGTCTTTACTGCAATCTCTGAACATAAATTGTGAAGATTTCATGAATATTTATCACTTCGCCAATCAATATTCTTATAATTTCTTATGCCTGTCTTTAATCTCTTAATCCCATCATCTTTGTAAGCTGAAGATGTATGTCACCTCAGGACCCTGTGATGATTGCATTAACTGTACAAATTGTAAAACATCTGTTCGAACAATATGAAACCAGTGCACACTGAAAAAGGACAGAATAACAGCGATTTTCAGGGAACAAGGGAGATAACCATAAGGCCTGACTGCCTGCGGGGTTGGGCAGAACAGAGCCATATTTTTCTTCTGGCAGAAAGCCTATAGACGGATGTGTGAGTAGGAGAAATATTGCTGAATTGTTTTCCCAGAAAGGAATATTAATAATTGATAGCTCTGGGGAAGGAATGCATTCCTGGGGGGAGGTCTATGAACACCTGCTCTGGGAGTGTCTGTCTTATGCGGTTGAGATAAGGACTGAAATACGCCCTCGTCTCCCACAATGCCCTCAGGCTTGCTAGGATTGGGAAATTCCAGCCCGGTGAATTCTAGTCAGACCGGTTGTCTGCTCTGGAACCCTGTTTCCTGTTAAGATGTTTATCAAGACAATGCATGCACAGCAGGACATGGACCGACCCTCATCAGTAATTCTAATTTTACCCTTGCCTTGTGATCTTTTATTGCCCTTTGAAGCATGTGATCTTTGTGACCTACTCCCTATTCATACATCTGCTCCCCTTCTAAAATCCTAATAAAAACTTGCTGGTTTTGTGGCTCGGGGTCGCCATCATGGTCCTACCAATATGTGATGACACCCCCAGAGGCCCAGCTGTAAAATTTCTCTCTTTGTACTCTTTCTCTTTACTTCTCAGACCAGCCAACACTTAGGGAAAATAGAAAGAACCTAGGTTGAAATACTGGGGGCTGGTTCCCCCAGTAGACAATGCAAAAAAAAAATTGTGGGTGCAAAAGTAATTGCACCAACCTAATATAACAGAATAACTGAGACTACATTATTTATAAGGAACAGAAATTAATTATCTCACAATTCTGAAAGCTGATCAAGGCACTGGCAGGTGAAGGCCCAGTTTCTCTGCTTCCAAAATGGCACCTGAGTGCTGTGTCCTTTGGAGGGGAGGAAGGCCAGGTCCCCACATGGCAGAAGAGCAGAAATGAGAGAAAGCCACTCTCATTCCTGTGAGCCCTTTTATAACATCATTAATCCATACACCTCCCAATACTGTTGCCATGGGGATTAAGTTTTCAACACATGAATTTTAGAGGAAACAATAACATTTAAACCAAAGCAGACACTTAACTAATAGTCATTATATTCTTTATCGCCAGGTACTCACAGGAGAGGGAAAAAAAAAAAAGTTTCACATAAGAATGCCCTAGTGAAGCAGTAAAAATTATTAATGTCATCAAAATCTCAACCTTTGGGTCTTTTTAACATTCTGTGTGACCAAATGGGATGTATAAGGCACTTCTATTGAATACCAAAATCTAATGATTATCTCAAGAAAAAGCACTTGTACAATTAACTGTTTGAGCTGCAAGCTGAATTAGCTGCTTTTTTTATGGAACACCATTTTTTTCTTGAAAGAACAACAGATACCAAACTACAGTAATTCAGACTTGGGTATATGTCAGACATTTTCTCAAAAATGAATGAAGTGAGTCTGCAAGAAAAACAACTGGCAGTATTTGTATCCAATGATAACATTCTAGCTTTCAAGCAAAAATTAGAATTTTGGGAAACTTTTATATGCCACTATAAGCTTGACATCATCCCAACACTATGACTTTTTTTAATGAAATCAGTGGTAATATTAATGAATGTGGTTTTTGATAATGTACAAAGAAATGTGTCAACATTTGAAAGATATGCATAATTCAATGAACCAATATTTTCCAAATGGCCAGTGCATCATGGTACAAAATCATGCATGGGTAATAGAAATTTTCAAGGTACAAAATAGGGCACTAGATTTTAACATAATAGGCTATATAACCTTCACTGCTATGGTTTCAGATTCCACACTGGAACCACCTTTTAAGAAACTAGCTAGGACTTGTCCAGTTTTGGTGTCGTATCAAAGAAGATTATCCCCATTTATCTGAAAAAGTTATTATAACACTCCTCCTTTTTTCAAGTACATATCTGTGTAATGTGGGATTTTATTCATATACTTCAACCAAAGCCATATATTGCAATAGACCCATTGCAGAAGCAGATGTGAGAATCCAACTGTTTTCTGTTAAGTAGTCATTAGGGAAATTTGTAAAAATGTAAAACAGTGCTACTCTTCTAATTTTCTTGTGTTGAAAAACAGTACTTTTTCATAAAATATATTATTTATATTAACATGTAGTAGGTTTGTTATTGTGTTTTAGGATGTATCAATTCTTAAAAATTTCTCTCATTTCAATTTCTAATACAGCAACTATCAATAGATATAACCCTCACAAACAAAAGCCCTTTGAATCTTCAATTTTTAAGTGTGCAAAGTGGTCTTGAGATAAAAAATGTGGAGAATCGGTGCTGTATTTATTCCATGTTTGCCATGGCTAGGGGTAAAAAGGAGATGGGAGGGGTGGAAAACTTAACATTGATAGTGTCCCAGCTGCAACCCTAGTGGGAGAGTTGCACATCACGGAAGTGACATCCCTTAACTTTATCTGCTAATTGGGTAAATCTCTTCATACCTTTTATGGGGCTAAATTTCTTAGGAAACATGAACATCCCTAAGATCCACCAGTAGATGCTAGAAAGTGATCATTTGAGAGCAGGTTTAGGGGAGAAAATGAAAGCATTCCCATACAACCCACTCATACGCAGAGCTGTTGGCCCGGTCCCATACAAATTTGAGAAAAGTAGGGAGATCAAATGCATGACCTATAACGAAAAGAAAAGAAAATCACCTGCTGCCAGTTTATGACTCCCTACCCTTAGGCAAACGTACCATGAGTTTGTATACCCTGGCAGGTACTTTCTTCCCCTAGCGCCCTAGGATTTACAAGCCCTGAGCTATAAAGATGGTAAAGTACTAATATGCAGGATTTTAAGGCACAGGCAAAACCTCAGGACAAGCATTCGGATTCTTACAGATGATGATGGCTAAGCATTTAATCACCAAGAGTTCTATGTATTAACCAAGGTTTGGTGCATTTGTGGACAAGAAAAAGTTGGTATTGAATTTTTTAAATTTAGATATATATGAATCTGCTACAAGATACATTCTGCTTCAGACTATCACAAATTTTATTTTCCTTTAAAAGTGACTTCTTATTTTCAGTGAAAGAAACAAATTATTACTATGTCAGTGATAAGGCCCTTCAGTAAATCAATAATGTTTCAATAATTCTGATAACATGCAAATCATTCTAAAATTATCAGTGAAATAGCTTGGCTCTCCAGAAAAATCCAATGTAGTTTCTTTGAAGAGTGATAAAATTAACTACTTTCTCTATCTCAATTCTGGTAACTTAATTTGAAATTTTTAAAAGGGTGTCACTGGTAGAGTTACAGGTCCTGGGAGAATTGGAAAAATGGCAGTCCTAACTGATAACACATTGTCTTAGTTTCTTGTATAACTGACCTCATTTTTCATCTCATTTCAGTAACTAAGAGTTAGGATTTGAGAACACTTGGGCCAGGTCTGCTATTATCTTCAGCAATCTTCGAAATTCCCACCTCTCCCTAGTGTAGCTAGACAAAACTTTTCAGCAGTCAGTGGCAAAAATAATAGAGATCTGAAATGCAAACACTTTTCACTTCCTCTAGCAATTCCTCTTGCTCCAGGAGAATAGGACTTCATGTGTGTTTATGAAAGAAAAGCAGGCAGAGAAATATTATTAAGGTGAATAAACGGTGGTATTATGTCCATTTCAATGCCAATATCTTCCATGATCATTCCTGGGCTATAAAGAACACACACCACAGAGCTTGTCAAGGATCCTCATATCTTCCTCACTAATGTTTTTCTTTTTGCTTTAGGGAAGGAAATCTCCTCTGAGACTTCTTGAAAGATGTAGGAGAGAGAAATGGGTACACTAGTCTCATATGAAAATCTATTCCAACATTCCTATCTCTTTAGCTTTTGGAATCCTTTCATATATTATGCAAGAGAAGTTCTGGCACCAAACTTCATTGAATGTAGGCCATCAATGAGTCAAAAATGTAGTCATTCCAGAAAGCTATTAGAGCCATTTCTAGCTTTATCTAAAACATTAAATCTAGACTATCTGGTAAATGTTCTTATATCAATATGTTAATCCTGAGACAAAATTGTATTCTGTTCCTTTTAGCCTAACACCCTTGGAATCTATTCTCACACATATTTTCTTGGTTTCTTCTATATGAATTATCAAAATCCTGCCTTTTTTTTTTTTAGGTATAGGCAATTTCTCCCCAGGTCTGAATCTCCGTTCTGTTTGAGCATGCTGAGATCTAACTCAAGTTTAGGTCTAGACTAAAAAATAATCAGCAATGGGGATGGGTCTTGAGGATAATAAGTATCCCTTGTAAGGCAGCTGCTTCAGATGAATTGATTATAGAGTTTTCAAGAAGGAAAGGTCAATCTTCTCTGTTGTTTTTGTTTTTGTTTTTTGAGACAGAGTTTTGCTCTTGTTGCCCAGGCTGGAGTGCAATGGTGCGATCTCGGCTCACGGCAACCTGCCTCGGCCTTCCAAAGTGCTGGGATTACAGGCGTGAGCCACCACGCCCGGTCTTTTTTTTTTCTTTTCCTGAGACGGAGTTTCGCTCTTGTTGCCCAGACTGGAGTGCAATGGCGTGATCTCGGCTCACCGCAACCTCAGCCTCCCGAGTTCAAGCAATTCTCCTGCGTCAGCCTCCCTAGTAGCTGGGATTGCAGGCATGCACCACCACGTCTGGTTAATTTTGTATTTTTTTTAGTAGAGATGGGGTTTCTCCATGTTGGTCAGGCTGGTCTTGAACTCCCGACCTCAGGTGATCCGCCCTCCCCAGCCTCCCAAAGTGCTGGATGACAGGCGTGAGCCACCGCACCCGGCAGTCTTCTCTGTTATAAGAGGGGCTGCTTCTGCTTATTCAGAGAGACCTGGGCATTTAGCTTCGTCCAAGTCCAACGCAAGTCTTAGAATCCCGCTTGCTCCCAGTGCCCTGATTGTCACATAAATGACTTGATGAGTCTCTAAATTTAATTTCCATTTTAATTCTGCAACCCACCTAGTTATATTTTTAATAATGTTGATCTTATAGCTATAAGAAATCAGAAACTTTTTTCAAAGTTGCTATAGAAGTTCTCTGTCTCAATTTGACTTGAACTTAGACTTCAAAGCCTTCAATTTGTCATTTTCTGTCTGTAAGGTTTCCAGTGCAGTCATAGATGTCATCCCACTCACAGTCCTTGTTGTTATCTGTACTACCACAATGGTAAAATGCAGCAGCCAGTTGATCCCTGAAGGCAACTACTTCAATAGGCATTTTTTCCCAAGAAACCATAGATGATACTTTAATTAATCATGATCCTACTTATGTTATAGATTACCAGAATCTTCTTTTCCACTGGCAAGGAACTAAGCACTTCATTCAAGGCCGGCGACATCTACAAATTAATCTCAGAATTTTTGGAGGAGTGGAAAGAATGTATATACTGTTTTCATAATTAAGTGGTTCTGAGCTGGCATATAATGAGCAGTCCTCTTTATGTCAGAGTCCAGTCAGAAAAACAAACAAAAAAAAGCCACACTAGGTATTTCAATGGAGGAAATTTATTTATTACAGGGAAATTGGTCATACAGGCATTAGAGGGCTGAAAAGCAAAATACAAAGGCTGAAAAAGCAAAAGTCATCTAGAAATAATAAATTCAGGAAGCAGCTACCACCTCTAGGGCTGGAGGAACAAAATGAAAAATATGAAGTAACCAGAACTTAGAAGCCCAGAATTGCAACCACAATCTTTGTGGAAGGTAGAACCATCTGGCTGCTGTTTGTAATCTCTGAGCAGGTACAGAGGGAATCACTGAGGCTGATTCCAGTAGTGCTGAAAGAAGCTGAAGGCTAGAACCAACTGCCACTGCTGGGGGAAGTGCCTCTAGGTGAAGAAGCATTGCTGGTCCTGTAAGCAACATTAACAAGAACAGAAAAAACAGGAAGCATGTTCTCCTCTCCTTCTGCCTCCCAGTCTCTCTCTAGTGACCCCTATTGGCAGAACTGAACAGGAAGCAAGCTTACAAAGAAGTCAGAAACAGTTTGAGGACAACTAGCCCCATCAATTACAGGGAAGAGTACAGAAGGTAGATTTAGAGGTGAGGGGCAATAGGTAAATGACTTGCACAGATGGTGTTCATGCTCAATGTTTCTCTTCTGAACAATTTTCAGATTTGGTGTTAAAGCACCTTCTGGCCAGGCATGGTGGTTTATGCCTGTAATCCCATCACTTTGAGAGGTGGGTTGGGTGGGGATTGCTTGAGGCCAGGAGTTCAAGACTACCCTGGGCAACATAGAGAGATGCTCATCTCTATTTAAAAAAAAAAGAAAAGGAAAAGGGGACCCAAGGCCATATATCTGTTTCATTCCTAGAAACTCTCCACAGTGTCAGAGGAAGACTGCAAATCCAGTAGTCCTACATTCACAGATAATTCCTAGCCTAGTAAAAATAGAGAGAAACAGAAATAAACAACAATATTAGTTTGAGTAGCTGGAGAGGATCAGAGGAGTAATTATTCTTTGCTCTACTCTCAACCCCAGAAATTAAAAGAATAATTGTAGTATTTTCATAAATAAGAAGTAGTTTGCTAGTCACTGACTTACATCACAAACATTAGACACTATAATTCTCAATGTACCTCAGTTACCACATCTGAAAAAAAAATGATGATAATAATATCTACCTCACACCAATCTCTTCAGAAATCTTATAGGGTGACATTACTGTGGATTACATTGAGTTGGCAGGCTAAGTATCTGTTAAAGATTAGTATAAACCTGATGTCAAAGCTGGAGGACAATAGACCATGAAAACAAAAGAAGAAATCTCTGGCAAATCTCAATTACAAATATGAATTTTTAAATTATAAATAATGTATTACCTAATTAAATCTAACATTATAATATTTTTTAAAATCAATTCATCATGACACAGTAAGATTTATTCTAAGAATGTCAGGATGCCTCAACACTGGGAAATGTATAATGTAATTAATTACATAAACTCAGACTGAAGGAGAAAATCATGTGTTCATCTTGGTAAATGCTAAAAACAGCATTGTAAAGATTAAATACGTATTACTAATTTTAAAAAGAGAAACTCCTTCACAAAGAATTATTAGAAGCCTACATAAAATATCATGCTTTCATG
Source organism: Hylobates moloch (assembly GCF_009828535.3). Taxonomy (NCBI): domain Eukaryota; kingdom Metazoa; phylum Chordata; class Mammalia; order Primates; family Hylobatidae; genus Hylobates; species Hylobates moloch. The sequence goes on from NW_026652286.1 coordinate 36,859,616, forward strand.
ATAAAACACTGGAAGTATTCTCACTAAAGTTAGGAACAAGACAAGGATACCTGCTGTGTCATCTCCAAGTTTAGACTATAAGTTGTAGACAATGAGATTTGATAAGAAAAGTAATTAAGAGGTACCAATATGAGAAAGGGAAATATTATTTACAGCTGAAATTTTAGAATAAGATATTTAGTAAAGAATGGGCAAATACAAGATGAACACACAAATTTGTGGAAATATACAACCCTCCTAGATTCAATCAGGAAGAAATAGAAACCTGGAACAGACCAATAACAAGCAGTAACAATGAATCAGTAATTTTTAAAAATTGCAACAAAAATAAGTCCAGGACCAGATGGATTCACAATTGGATTCTATCAAACATTCAAAGAAGAATTGGTACCAATCCTACTGAAACTATTCCAAAAGTAGAGAAAAAGGGAATCCTCCCTAAGTCATTCTGTTAAGTCAGTATCATCCAAATACCAAAACCAGGAGCCGATTTAACAAAAAAAGAAAACTACAGACCAGTATCCCTGATAGACATAGATGCAAAATCCTAAAAAAACAAAAACAAAAACTAGCTAACTAAATCCCATCACATATCAAAAGATATGATCAAGTGGGTTTCATACCAGAGATGCAGGAATGATTTAATGTATACAAGTCAGTAAATGCGATACACTACAGAAACAGAATTAAAAAAAAAAAATCATAGGATCATCTCAATAGATGCAGAAAAAGCATTTTATAAAATCCAGTATCACTTTATGATAAAAACTCTCAACATAGAAGGGACATAACTCAAAGCAATAAAAGCCATGACGACAAACTCACACCGAACATAATACTGAATGGGGAAAAGTTGAAAGCATTCCCCCAAGAACTGGAACAAGACAAAGACGCCACTTTCACCACTTCTATTCAACATACTACTGGAAGGCCTGGCTAAAGAAATCAGACAAGAGAAAGAAATAAAGGGCATCCAAATAGAAATACAGGAAATCAAACTGTTGCTGTTCACTGACAATATGATCGTATAACTAGAAAACCCTAAAGACTCATCCAAAAATCTCCTAGATCTGATAAACGAATTCAGTACAGTCTTAGGATACAAAATCAATGTACACAAATCAGTAGCACTGCTACACACCAACAACCAAGCTGAGAATCAAATCAAGAACTCAATCCCTGTTACAACAGCTGCAAAATACAATACTCAGGAATATATTTAACCAAGCAGGTGAAAGATCTGTACAAGGAAAACTATAAAACATTGCTGAAGGAAGTCATAGATGACACAAACAAATGGAAACACATGTCATACTCATGGATGAGTAGAATCAATATTGTGAAAATGACCATACTGCCTAAAGCAATCTACAGATTCAATGCAATTCCCACCAAAATGCCATCATCATTCTTCACAAAACTAGAAAAAACAATTCTTAAATTCATATGGCACCAAAAAAGAGCCCACATAGGCAAAGTAATACTAAGCAAAAAGAACAAATCTGGAGGCATCACATTGCCTGACTTCAAATTATACTATGAGGCTATAGTTACCAAAACAGCATGTTACTGGTATAAAAATAGGCATGTAGACCAATGGAACAGAATAGAGAATCCAAAAATAAGACCAAATGTTTACAGCCAAGTGATCTTTGACAAAGCATACAAAAACACAAACTGGGGAAAGGATACTCTATTCAATAAATAGAGCTGGGGAAACTGGCAAGCCACCTATAGAGAATGAAACTGGATCCTCATCTCTCAGCTTACACAAAAATCAATTCAAGATGGATCAAAGACTTAACTCTAAGACCTGAAACCATAAAAATTCTAAAGGATAACATCAGAAAAACCCTTCTATACATTGGCTTAGGCAAGGAATTCATGACTAAGAACCAAAAAGCAAATGCAACAAAACAAGAATAAATAAATGGGACCTAATTAAACAAAGAGCTTCTGCACAGCAAAAGAAATAATCAACAGAGTAACCAGACAACTCACAGAGTGGGAGAAAATATTTGCAAACTATGCATCCAACAAAGGACTAATAACCAGAATCTAGAAGGAACTCAAACAAAGAAAAAAAATAAGCCTATTGAAAAATGGGCAAGGAACATGAATAGAAAATTCTCAAAAGAGGATATACAGGCTGGGTGTGGTAGCCTATAATCCCAGCACTTTTGGAGTCTGAGGTAGGTGAGTCACTTTGAGCTCAGGAGTTCAAGACCAGCCTGGGCAACATGGTGAAAATCTATCTGTACAAAAATTAGCCAGGTATGGTGGCTCATACCTGTAGTCCCATCTACTCAGGAGGCTGAGGCTGGAGGATCACTTGAGCCCAGAAAGCAGAGGTTGCACTGAGCTGAGATCATACCACTGTACTCCAGCTTGGGTAACAGAGCAAAACCCTGTCTCAAAAAAAAAAAAAAAAAAAGGAGGCAATAAACATATGAAAAAATGTTCAACATCACTAATTATCAGGGAAATACAAATTAAAACCACAATGAGATATCACTTTAATCCTGCAAGAATGGGCATAATTTAAAAGTCAAAACTCAATAGATGTTGGTGTGGGTATGGTGAAAAAGGAACACTTTTACACTGCTGGTGGCAATGTAAACTAGTACAACCGTTGAGGAAAACAGTACAGAGATTCCTTAAAGAACTAAAAATAGAACGACCATACAATCCAGCAATCCCACTACTGGGTATCTACCCAAAGGAAAACAAGTCATTATATGAAAAAGACACACGTACACATGTTTATAGCAGCACAACTCGCAATTGCAAAAATGTGGAACCAACCTAAGTACCCATCAACCAATAAGTGGATAAAGAAATATGGTGTATATATACACCATGGAATACTACTCAACCATAAAAATAAATGAAATAATGTCTTTTGTAGCAACTTGGATGAAGCTGCAGGCCATTATTCTAAGGTAGGTAACTCGGGAATGGAAAACTAAATATCATATGTTCTCACTTACAAGTGGTGAGGAGCTAAGCTAGGAGGATACAAAGGCATAAGAATGAATTAACAGAATTTTGAGACTTGGGGTGGGGGAAGGGTGGGAGGGGGATAAAAGACTACATATTTGGTACAATATACACTGCTCAGGTGGCAGGTGCACCAAATCCCAGAAATCACCACTAAAGAACTTGTCCTGTACTCCAAAAACAATTTAAATGTTTTAAAATTAAAACTTTTAAAAAAAAGATCAACACACAAAATTCAGTAACTAGGGACTTTCATCTGCCCATACTGGCAGAGTACCTTGGTTATACTAACCCTCATTTAGATAACAATAATAAAATCTGGAAAAAAAATTAAAATTATTTAAAGGCACTGGAGGCTGGGTGTGGTGGCTCACACCTGTAATCCCAGCACTTTGGGAGTCTGGGGGCAGCAGATCACCTGAGGTCAGGAGTTCAAGATCAACATGGTGAAACACCGTCTCTACTAAAAACACAAAAAATTAGCCAAGCATGGTAATGCATGCCTGTAATCCCAGCTACTCATGAGACTGAGGCATGAGAATTGCTTGAACCCAGAAGGCAGGGTTGCAGTGAGCCAAGATTATGCCACTGCACTCCAAACTGGGCAACAGAGTGAGACTTCATCTCAAAAAATAATAATAAAATAAAATAAAGTGCCTTACAAGTAAGTGCTTAATAAGGTGACAAGGGGAATTGTTTATGGCCAGGAGTTGGAGACCAGCCTGGGCAACATAGCAAGACCCTATCTCTGTGAAAAATAAAAACTTAGCCAGGCCTGGTATTGTATGCCCATAGTCCTAGCTACTTGGGGGACTAAGGCAGATGGATCCCTTGAGCCCAAGACTTTGAGGCTGCAGCAAACTATGCACTCTAGCCTGGGTGATAAAGATAGACCCTGTCTCAAACCACACACACACACACACACACACACACACACACACAAAACATGACACCTCCAAAGGTACACAATAATTCTCTGATAACAGATCTGAAAGAAAAGGAAATTTATGAAATGCTTGAAAAGAATAGAGAAACTCAGTGAGTTACAAAAGAACACAGGTAAAAAATAGAAATCAAGGAAACAATTTATGATCTGAATGAAAAATTCAACAATGCAATAGATATCATTTAATAAAAAACAAACAGGTGGCCAGGTGCGGTGGCTCACGCCTGTAATCCCAGCACTTTGGGAGGCCAAGGTGGATGGATCGTGAGGTCAGGAGATCAAGACCATCCTGGCTAACACGGTGAAACCCCGTCTCTACTAAAAAATACAAAAAAATTAGCTGGGCGTGGTGGTGGGCGCCTGGAGTCCCAGCTACTCAGGAGGCTGAGGCAGGAGAATGGCATGAACTCAGAGGCGGAGCTTGCAGTGAGCTGAGATCATGCCACTGCACTCCAGCCTGGGTGACAGAGCGAGACTCCGTCTCAAAAAAAAAAAAAAGAAAAAACAAACAGAAATCCTGGAACTGAAGAATTCAATGAATAAAATTAAAAATACTATGGACAACTTCAACAATAGACTAGATTAGGCATAAGAAATAATTTCTGGCTAGGCAGACTGGCTCATGCCTGTAGTCCTAACACTTTGGGAGACCGAGGTGGGCAGATCACTTGAGGTAAGGAGTTCGAGACCAGCTGGGCCAACATGGTGAAACCATGTCTCTACCAAAAATACAAAAATTAGCTGGGCGTGGTGGCACACACCTGTAGTCCCAGCTACTCAGGAGGCTGAGGCAGGACAATCACTTGAACCCAGGAGGCGGGGGTTGCAGTGAGCTGAGATTGCACCACTGCACTCTAGCCTGGGTGATAAAGTAAGACTCCATCTCAGAAAAAAGAAAGAAAGAAAGAGAGAGAGAGAGGGAAAGAAAGAAAGACAGAGAGAAAGAAAGAAAGAAGAAAGAAAAAAAAGAAAGAAAGAAAGAGAAAGAAAGAGGGAAGGAAAGAAAGAAAGAGGAAGGGGACAGGGAAGGGGAAGGGGAGGGAATTTCTGAACTTGAAGACAGCTCAGAAAAAAAAAAATGAAGGAAGCCTACATAACATATAGAACACCATAAAGTGACCAAATGTTCAAATTCTGGGAGTTTCAGAAGGAAGAGAAATGAGCAAAGGCATAGGAAATCTATTTAACAAAATAATAGCTGACAACTTCCCAAGTCTGGCAAGAGATTTAGACATCCCAGATACAGCTCAGAGATCCTCAAATAGATTCGACACAAAAAGGTCTTCTCCAAGACATATTATAGTCAAACTATCAAAAGTCAAAGACAAACAGAGCATTCTAAAAAGAGCAAGATAAAAGCATCAAGTCACAATATAAGGGAATCCCCATCAGTCTAACAGCAGATTTCTCAGCAGAAACTTTACAGGCCAGAAGAGAATACAATGGTATGTTTAAAGTGCTGAGAGAAAAACACTATTAGCCAAAAATACTAAACCTAGCAAAGCTGTCCTTCAAAAATGAAGAGAAATAAAATGCCAGACAAGCAAAAACTGAGGGAATTCATCACCACTAGACTGGTCCTACAAGACAGGCTTAAGTCAGTCCTATATCTGAAAGCAAAAGGACAATATTTGCCAACAAGCAAACACATGCAAATGTAAAACTGGTACAGTAGATATATAAATAGAAAAAGAAGTCAAATATTACTACTACAGAAATCCACTAAACCTCAATGGTAAACAGTGAAAGAGGAAGAAAGGGAAAAAGGATATATAGATAAGCAGAAAACAACAAAATGACAGAAATAAGTTCTCACATATCAATAATAACTTTTGATTTGTGTTTGTTTGTTTGTTTTTAGACAGTCTCACTCTGTTGCCCAGGCTGGAGTGCAGTAGCCTGTTCTCGGCTCACTGCAACCTCCGCCTCCCATGCTCAAGCAATCCTCCCGCGTCAGCCACCTGGGTAGCTGGGACTACAGGCACACACCACCATGCCCAGCTAATTTTTGTATTTTTTGTAGAGATGAGGTTCTGCCAAGACATCCAGGCTAGTCTCAAACTCCTGGACTCAAGCAATCTTCCCACCTCAGATAAAGAATAATGTTATCTCCATTATCTGGCAAAAGGCTTTACTCAATTGGATGCCCAATAAAGAAAAAAAATGTTGATGAAAGTGAACAAATAAAAATGGAATAGGGAGTTTCCTACCACTCATTGATTGTTACGGTACCAGTTGAATTAATATATCACATTAACAGTTGCATCACATCAAAAAAACTATATGATTATCTCAACAGATGTAGATAAGCATTTGATCCCCTCACAATAAAAACTCTCAACAAATTAGGCACAGGAGGAACATACCAAAACATACTAAAGGCCATATATGACAAACCCACAGCTAAATCTACTCAATGAGAAAGGCTGAAAGTCTTTCCTCTAGGAACTAGAACAAGACAAAAATTCTCACTTTCACCACACTTATTCAACATAGTACTGGAAGTCTTACCCAAGCAATCATGCAAAAGAGAGAAATAAAAGGCATCCCAAATTGAAAAAGAGGAAGTGTGGCCAGGACCGTGGCTCACACCTATAATCCCAACACTTTGGGAGGCCAAGGTGGGCAGATCAGCCGAAGTCAGGAGTTCAAGACCAGCCTGGCCAACATGGCAAAACCCCGTCTCTACTAAAAATACAAAAATTAGCCAGGTGTGGGGTGGCATGTGTCTGTAATCCCAGCTACTCATGAGGCTGAGGCAGTAGAATCGCTTGAACCCGGGAGGCAGAGGTTGTAGTGAGCAGAGATCGCGCCATTGCACTCCAGCCTGGGCAACAAGAGCAAAACTCTATCTCAGGAAAAAAAAAAGAGTAAAAGAGGAAGTCAAATTGTCCCTCTTTGTAGACAACATGATCTCATATATAGAAAAACCTAAAGATGCCACCAAAAAACTTTTAGGACCAATAAATGAAATCAGTAAAGTTGCAGGATACAAAATCAACATACAAACATCAGTAGCATTTTTATATACCAATAACAAACCAGCTGAAAAACAAATCAATAAAATAATCCCATTTACAATAGCTACAAACAAAATGCCTAGGAATAAATTTAGCCAAGGAAGTGAAAGACCTCTACAAGGGAATTTATAAATTACCAATGAAAAAAATTGAAGAGGACACAAAAAAAATGGAAAGACATCTCATCCTTATGAATTGGAAGGATTAATATTGTTAAAACGGCCATACTACTCAAAGCAATTTACAGATTCAATGCAAGCCCTATAAAAATACCAATTACATTCTTTACAGAAATAGAAAAAAAAAAAATCCTGGGCTGGGCACGGTGGCTCATATCCCAGCACTTTGAGAGGCCGAGGCAGGTGGATCACAAGGTGAAGAGATAGAGGCCATCCTGGCCAACATGGTGAAACCCTGTCTCTACTAAAAATACAAAAATTAGCCGGGCATGATGGCAGGTGCCTATAGTCCCAGCTACTCAGGAGGCTGAGGCAGGAAAATCACTTGAACCTAGGAGGCAGAGGTTGCAGCGAGCCAAGATTGCACCACTGCACTCCAGCCTGGTGACAGAGAGAGACTCTGACTCAAAAAAAAAAAAAAAAAAAAAAAAAAATCCTAAAATGCATATGGAACCAAAAAAGACCCTGAATAGACAAAGCAATCCTAAGCAAGAAGAACAAAGCTGGAGGCATCATACATACAAAAATCAATTCAAAATGAATTAAAAAACATAAACTTAAGACCCAAAATTATAAAAAATACTAGAAGATAATATAGAGGAAATGCTTCAGGGACATTAGTCCAGGCAAAGATTTACGGCTAAAACTTCAAAAACACAGGCAACAAAAACCAAAATAGACAAATAGAACAATATTAAACTTCAACAAAGGACTAGCATCTAGAATATGTAAAGAATTCTCATGCCTATAATCCCGGTACTTTAGGAGGCCAAGAAGGGAGGACTGCTTGAGACCAGAAGTTCGAGACCAGCCTGAGCAACATAGTGAGACTCTGTCTCTAAAAAAATACAAAATTAGCTAGGCATCCTAGCTACTTCGGAGGCTGAAGCCACAGGACCATTTGATCCCAGGAGTTTAAGGTTCCAGTAAGCTATCATTGCACCACTGTACACCGGCCTGGGTGGCAGAGCACGATCCTGAACCCCCACCAAAACAAAAAAAATTCCTAAAACACAACAGTAAAAAAAAAAAAAATCCAATTAGAAAATAAACAAAAACAAAAGACATGAAGAGACATTTTATCAATTAAGATATACAGATGGCAAATAACACATTAAGAGATGTTCAACATATTAGCCATGGGAAAAATACAAATTAATACTACAGTGAGATATCACTATGCACCTATTAGGATGGCTAAAACATAAATCGTAACAATACCAAATATTGGCAAGAACGTGGAAACACCTGATCATTCATACATAGCTAATGGAAATGTAAAATGGTACAGCCAAACTGGAAAATAGTTTTTCAATTTTTTAAAAAGTTAGACATGCAATTATCATCCACTATACCATGCATATAATTGCACTCTTAGGCATATATCCTGGAAAATGAAAACTCTTGTTCACACAAAACCTGTACCCAAAAGTTTATAGCACCTTTATTCATAATAGCCAAAAACTGGAAATAACCAAGATGTCCTTCAACATGTGACGAGTTAAACAAATTGTGGTATACCCATACCATGGAATACTGATCAGCAATAAAAAGGAATGAACTATTGTTACATTATCTGGGTGAATCTCCAGAGAATTACGCTAAGTGAAATAACTTCAATCTCAAAAAGTTATCTAATAATGTATGATTCCATTTATATAACACTCTCTGTCGCCCAGGTTGCGATGCAGTGGCATGATCTCAGCTCACTGCAACCTCTGTCTCCAGGGTTCAAGCAATTCTCCTGCCTCAGCCTCCTGAGTAGCTGGGACTACAGGTGCTGGCTAATTTTTTGTATTTTAGTAGAGATGGGAGTTTCACCATGTTGCCCAGGCTGGTCTCAAACTCCTGAGCTCACACAATCTGCCTGCTTCGGCCTCCCAACATACTGGGAATACAGGCATGAGCCACTGTACCTGGCCTATATAACATTCTTGAAATGGCAAAACTACAGAAATGGAGAACAGATTAGTGGTTGCCAGGGGTTAAGTGGGAGTGGCAGAGAAATGAGTGTAACTATAAATGGACAACACCAGAGATTCCTGAGGTGATGGAAATTCTCTTTATCTTGATTGTATCAATGTCAACATCCTTGTTGTGATATTGTACTGGAGTTGTGTAAGATTTTACTACTGGGGAAAAGTGAGTAAAGGGTACATGAGATCTCTCTGTATTATTTCTCCCAACTGCATGTGAATCCACAGTTATCTCAAAATAAACTGTTTAAATTTTTTTAATCTAAGAGGTAAAAAAGAACTGCAAAAAGTAAGAGCAATTTTGGGAGTGGAAAGTAGGAAGGGAATCAAAACAAGAATGGCAGAATGTTGATCACTGTTGAAACTTTGGGGTGGGTACGTGGCAGTTCATAACTATTCTGTTTACTTTGTATATGTTTGAAATCTTCCATAATAAAAGAAAAATTAAATTATCAGGTAAGATACAGAAAAAATATTAATAATAAATAACTCTTCTCTCATCAATAATTAACTATTAGAAAATAGAACTTTACAATTGTATTCATGATACAAACCATAACTATAAAATAACAGAGAATTAACTTTGTAATAAACGTTAAGACTCAGATAAAGAAAATTACATAAATATACTGAAAATCCTAAAAAAAAAAAAAAAAAAAAAGACAAAAGCAGACCTAAATGGTGGCCTAAATAAATGGAAAAACACACGATGATCCAGACTGAAAAGACTCACTACTATAAAAATGCCAACTCTCCTACATTTAATCTATAATTCTTAACCAAAATCCCAGTGTTATTATTTATAGAGTCTAAAATGCTTATTCTAATGTTACTATTGAAGAAAAAATGCACAAGATTTTGCCCTGAAATTCTGGGGGGAAAAAAGAATGAGGGAAAACATTGTATATCAGATATCAAGATAGATTATGCAGTTGCAGAAAATAGTAAAAATTAAATAATGCAATATTAATACTGAATTAGGCAACTGGCACTGTCTAGAAATAGAATCAAGAATTATGAATGTTTGATATTTTTGAAAGATGGCATTTCAAATTACTGGGATTAAAATGAACTAATTAGCATATTTGAAGCAACTGGCTAAACATTTGGTAAAATAATAAAATAGGTTCCTTTCTCACAGCTATTCAGAATGCACCTCACAAGGATTAAAGAGCACTTGATGCTTTTAAAAATAGCAGAAACAATATGAGGACACTATTTTATAATCTTAGGGTAGGGGTAGTAGAAGAGTTTCCTTCTTAAGAAGACACAAATCCCAAAAGTCATAAATGTGTGAGGCAAAGTAGCAAACATCTGCCTCTGGCTAGCCACACGGTCCACCCTTGCTGTGAAGAACGTTTGCTTATTCTGCTTGTCAGCATAAACTTCCCAAACCCCTGACTCAGTGACTGAGCTCAGCTCTCTGGAAAAATGCTTGAAGACCATAAGCAGGATAGAGCAGTTTCCCATGTCTGAATCACTGCATTTTTGGAAAAGATAAGTTCAATGAGCCCTTGCCTTTTCCTATCCATAAGATAACATCTGACAGGATTAATGAATATACCTCTGTAATCCATAACCAGATGTACTCTCGCTCCTGGACTTTGATGAGATTTTGCTCTAATGTAACCTCTGAGCACCTTTAGGTAACTTCCGAGCACATGCAGAACCTCCACCGCCTGTATAGAAGCTGAGGGCTGAAACGCTGCTTTGGAGCAGTCTAACAGAGACTCTCTGAAAGACTCTCCCAGGTTGCAATGCTCAGTAAGACTCTGAATAAAACTAACATTGTAACTTCTGAGAATTAACTAACGTTAATTCTTTAAAAGCCTGACTTTTTAAAAATTATTTAAAAGCCTGACAAATGAAAAGACTGATTTCATAATTTTATTTTTTTTTTTTTGAGACAGGGTCTTGCTCTGTCACCCAAGCTGGAGTGCAGTGGTGCCATCATGGCTCACAGCAGTCTCAACTTCCTGGGCTCAAGCAATCCTCCCCACTCAGCCTCCCAAGCAGCTGAGACTATGGGTGTGCACCACCACACCAGACTTGATTTCATAAATATTAAAAACTTTTTCTTCAGCAAGAAAAAAGATACAAATGTAACAGCAAGGTGGGAAACATACCTAACCCAGTATTCATAATGAAAATATTTTAAGAGATTTTACAATCAAGACACAGACCAGCCTGGGCAACTTAGTGAGATCTCATTTCTACAAAAAAATGGAAGTAATAAATAAATAAAAATCAGCCAGACATGGTGGCATGCGCCTGTAGTCCCAGCTACTTGGAAGGCTGAGGCAAGAGGATCACTGGAGCCCAGGAGATTGAGGTTGTAGTTAGTCATGACTGCACCACTGCACTCCAGCCTGGGTGACAGAGTGAGACCCTGTCCAGAAAGAAATAAGAAAGGAAGGAAGGAAGGAAGGAAGGAAGGAAGGAAGGAAGGAAGGAGGGAGGGAGGGAGGGAGGGAGGGAGGGAGGGAGGGAAGGAAGGAAAGAGAAAGAAAGAAAGAAAGAAAGAAAGAAAGAAAGAAAGAAAGAAAGAGAAAGAAAGAAAGGAAGGAGAGAGAGAGAAAGAAAGAAAGAAAGAAAGAAAGAAAGAAAGAGAAAGAAAAAAGAAGGAAGGAAGGAAGGAAAGAAAGAAAGAAAGAAAGAGAAAAGAGAAAAGAAAAGAAGGAAAGAAAGAAAGAGAGAAAAAGGTGAGAAAGAAAGAAAGAGAAACAGAAACTCACCCCATAGGGAAAATGGGAACATCTCTGAACAGGCAGTTCACAGAATAAATGTAAATGGTTGATAAACTTACAAAAAGATGCTCAACCTCATTAGTAGTTAAGAAAATTAAAATGAGTTTTTAATCTTCATGGCAAAATTTAGAAAGACTGATACTATACAAAGCAATGTTGACCATAGGAGAAAGATACTCTTGTGTGCTGTTTATGGAAGTGTACATTGGTAAGGCTTTCTGGGGTACAATTTAATACATATCTTTTCAGCCTGAAAGTTTAAGCCATGTTAGAAATCTACAGAAGTACACACACAGATGTGCAAAGATGTATATACAGGACATTCACTGTAGCATTGTTTCTAATGTTGAAAAATTAGAAACAACTCAAGAATCTTTTCATAAGGGAATGATTAAATAAATCAACTGGAAAACTATGCACCTATTAAAAAGAAAGATTTACATGCTGACATGAAAATTTCTTCAAGGCATATTGATAAGGCCAAAATATTATAAATATTTTATAAATTGTGGAATAATTTATGAAATATTTATATCAGTCATATACACTAATATGTATACATATACATCTGGATATATAAACAACAATTAACTGGTTACCTTTGGTTAGTGAGGAGTATGGGATGGGAGGACACAAAATGAGAACTTTTTTGTGGTATGCTCAATTCTGCAAGCAAAAAAAAAAATCACAATAAGAATGATTTCTTGTGAAATGTTTGTAATTACAGTTTTTTGTTATAGACTACATGCTACATAGGAGGCACGCAAAGCCTCGAAGTAATGATACTGCATAAATTCAAGGCACTGATATTATCATACTCATTATTATTGTCAGCATTCTTATCCTCCACAACCATCAACACCGATATGCCTTTCATCAGAGAAATTTAAATAAGATTTACAAATGGAAGTTCATTTAATCATAGAGCACACCTTTGAGGAAAAGCTATAATTCCAAAATACAGACATAATAAATGACTTGCTCAGAGTCTCAAACAAGTCAGGAAATGATCCAGAGCCAGGATTCCACTCTCGTACAAATAAATATATATACTGGCTCTCAACACAGTGCTATAAATAACCCCATCCGCTGGCATTTCAGTCTCTCCCCAAGTAATTGAGTGTTTAAATGACTTGTAAACCTTCACTTTGGCTTTAAAAATTGTCTATATCTAGCATTCTTTTTAAAGGGGTGGCTTTTAAAAGTTTAACATCAACCTTCCCGAGAAAGTTAAGGAGTAAGATTAATTTTCACCTTCTTTAAGAGGGCAACTCTGGAAGAACATACTATTTTTCCAAATGACAGTTCTGACTATATTATTTAGCCCAAGATCAATAACTTAGCAGAAGTACTCTGTAACTGCATTATCCCAATCCTGAAAACTTTCTTAAGAAAAGTATAACAGACACTGATCTGAATCAGGAAAACTGATCCAAGCACTGCCTATTCCAAAAACTGTATGTTGCATATAGTTTTGCATAAACCCATCAACTTCTCTAAACCTCAGATTCCTCATTCCTTGTAAATAGGGATGAGAATACCTCCCTGCTTAATTAAATAAGTTGTCTCAAGTTTCAAACGAGAGCGAGATTGTGAAGGTACTCTGTATAAGTTCCAGACAAATGATTATTAATGGACCAGGTGCAGTGGCTCACACCTGTAATCCCAGCACTTTGGGAGGCCAAGGTGAGCAGATCACTTGAGCTCAGGAGTTTGAGCCCAGCCTAGGCAACACGGTGAAACCCCATCTTTACCAAAAATACAAAAAAAAAAGCTGGGAATGGGGGTGGGCACCTGTAGTCCCAGCTACCAGGGAGGCTGAGGTGGGAGAATCACTGGAGCCCAGGAGGCGGAGGTGGCAGTGAGCCAAGGTTGTGCCACTGCACTTCAGCCTGGGCGACAGAGTGAGACCTCATCTCAAAAAAATTATTTTAATTAAATTATTATTATTTGAAACTTGGGTTCTCAATACAAGTAAACCTGTCCTTCTCCCCGAAAATACAAGAAAGTGTCTGATTTGTAATATTCAAGCCTCTCAATTTGGGGCCCAATAATTAGTTTATTTTCTAGACCAACAGTTTCAACTGCAGTGTCTAGAAAAGGAGTATATGACATTTATTTGTGAGGTGTGTCATGATTTCATGATTTAAAGTAACAAAGTGATTAGCCTTTTATAAATCAAAGAGAATTACACTAGAGATGTTGCAATATCTGCCACAGTTCTTTTCTGAGTGAACTGCCCTCCTACACCTTCTGCTGTACCTGCTGTACATACCAATCCTGCCTTTTTGTTTTTTTTGAGACGGAGTCTCGCTCTGTTGCCCAGGCTGGAGTGCAATGGTTCAATATCAGCTCACTGCAACCTCTGCCTCCTGAGTTCAAGTGATTCACCTGCCTCAGCCTCCTGAGTAGCTGGGACTACGGGCGTGCATCACTACACCCAGCTAATTTTTGTATTTTTAGTAGAGACAGGGTTTCACTATGTTGGCCAGGCTGGTGTCAAACTCCTGACCTCAGGTGATCTGCCTGCCTCGGCCTCCCATAGTGCTGGGATTACAGGCATGAACCACTGTGCCTGACCTTTTTTTTTTTTTTGAGACAGTCTCGCTCTGTCACCCAGGCTGGAGTGCAATAGTGTGATCTCAGCTCATTGCAACCTCCACTTCCTGGGTTCAAGCGATTCTCCTGCTTCAGCTTCCGGAGCAGCTGGGATTATAGGCTTGCACCCCATCATGCCCAATTAATTTTTGTATATTCCTGCTCTTTTTTTTAACCACAACCAGATCTGGATTAAAAGGTGAGCAGTTGGGGAGTTGCCCAAATCATGTATCTGAAAGGGGCACTGAAATATCACTGGAATAATCAGTAACTATAGAGCCAATTAACATTTGCATAGGCAAATTCTTACACAAGTAGAGGAATATAGATTTTTTCCTGCTTCAGGGAAGTGGAAACTAAAAACAATAGTATTAATCTTTCAATCTAAATAACAGAGGGAGGCTCTCTAGAAGAAAATGATGTTTATTTGGGAATAAAGCATTCCAGTGGGAATATGTGTGCCATACTAAACTATGTGCGCCATACTAAACTATGTGCACACTCAGGGAGGTAAGGGAAGACAGGTTTTTAAAGGAAAAAATGTGGAGAATTATAATAATTATTTTGAGATAATTATCTTTGGCTACAAAGATCAGTAACAAGGGTGACACCAGTCCAAGATGGCACAGGGAGTTGCTGGGGAGATGTCCTTGAAGAAGTATTTTTTGTGTAAGATTTTGACAGCGTTTGTGCAAGGTCGTGGTTTTGCAGTGTTTTGTGACAGGTTTTGTTAGCAGGCATCTGTGCATGAGAATGCTCTCTTAATGGCCTTCCTGGGTTCTATTTGTCTGGGTTTTTTTTGTTTGTTTTTTGTTTTTCCCCCACACTAGTGACTCTATCTTGATTCTGACAATTTTCACAAACCTAACAGTTATTGGATTTGTTTTTGTTGTTGTTTGAGACAGGGTCTTGCTATGTTTCCCAGGTTGGTCTGGAACTCCTGAATGGCATAAAATGTTACAAGGGATTGCATCTGAAGAAGGAGCCAAGAAATGTTTTTTTGTTATTGTCTGTAATACTTTTAGTTCTACTTGAATTTTTAAACTCCATGCTTGCACTGCTTGGATAAAAATTAAAATTAAAACAAAACAACAAAAAGAATACCTCAAACTTGGGCCTTTAAGCCAGAACAAGTAAACTACACATCACAAGACCACTAGCTAACGAGAGGGAGCTCCAGACATTCCTGTCCATAGTTGCCTTACTTCCCACCTAGCACGGTCACTGTGTAACACTGAAAACAAATTTTAAAAGCAAAACCACTTTTGGGTCCGTGTGGTGGCTCATGCCTGTAATCCCAGCACTTTGGGAGGCAGAGGCGGGCAGACTGCCTGAGCCCAGGAGTTTGAGAGCAGCCTGGGCAGCATAGCAAGACCCTGTCTCTATAAGAAGAAAAAAAGAAAAGCAAAACCAGTTTAATGAAAACCTTAAATGCCCAGTTAAAGAGTTGATCACCCCAACAATGGGATAACTTTGAGTAAAAAAATGACTTTAGGCTGGGTACAGTAGCTCATACCTGTAATCCTAACACTTCGGGAGGCTGAGGCAGGAGGATCACTTGAGCCCAGTTCAAGACTACCCTGGGCAACATGACGAGACCTCATCTCTACAAAAAATATAAAAATTAGCCTGGTGTGGTGGTGCGTGCCTGTAGTCCTAGCTACTTGGGAGGCCGAGGTGGGAGGATCACCTGAACCCAGGAGGTTGAGGCTGCATTGAGCCATGATGGCACCACTGCACTCCAGCCTGAGCAACAGTGAAACCTCATCTCAAAAAAAAAAAGACTTTAATGTCTGTATGTTAGATAAAGTGCTTTTCTGTGTGCAGGATAAATTTGATAGAGATTGGCTGGTAGCTAAGAGATTGGTTAAGGAAATTGATAGTAAGCCTAGAGTGATGGCAGAAGAATTGGAGAGAAAAGTTAGTCTTAGAGATTAGAACAATGGAGGACTTTTTCTTGTTATTATTATTTTATGTATTATTTACGCATTTTTTTATTTTTATAGAGATGGGGTCTTGCTATGTTGCCCTTGTGTCAAACTCCTGGGCTCAGGCAATCCTCCTGCCTTGTCCTCCCAAAGTGCTAGGATTACAGGCATGGGCCACCATGCCTGGCCAAGGACTTCTTGGTGGCTGATCAAATATAAGGGGCAAGGAAAGGAAATTTAGTAGGTATCTCTCACTTTTCCATCTGCCCAGAATCCCTTCTTTTAGGCACTGCTCACTCACCTGCTCCATGAAATTCTGGTGGCACAGAAAACTCATGTCCTCAAAACTGAAGGAGACATGTCTCCCAAGTTGGCCATTCAGAGCACTCCTTGACTGGCCAGTGTATTTACTTCACAGATGTAACCCCAAAATGAACGAAAACTTTCTTCCAATGTAGTTGGGGGAACATGCTTTCTCTATAAGTTTTGGGATGTCAGAGGCCACCATACTGCCATGCAGATAGGGCCTATCAAGAGATAAAGAGTCAGACATGGCTGGGCCTGGTGGCTCACACCTGTAATCCCAACACTTTGGGAGGCTGAAGCAGGAGGATTGTTTGAGCTCAGGAGATTGACATAGGCCTGGGCAACATGGAGAAACCCCGTCTCTACAAAAAAATACAAAAAAAAATTAGCCAGGCGTAGTATAGTATACGCCTGTATGTAGTGTACGCCTGGCACCTGTAGTCCCAGCTACTTGCGCAGGGCTGAGGTGGAGGATTGCTGGAGCCCAGGAGGTCAAGGCTGCAGTGAGCTGTGATGGCACCACTGCACTCCAGCCTGGATGACAAAGTGAGACCCTGTCTCAAAAAAAAAGAAAAAAGTTAATAATTGACATTAGTTTGTTTATTCATAGGCAAAATATATTGAAATTGTAAAATTGTATTTCACAAGCCTTTAAGCTGAATGTATAAATATTATGTCTATTTATAAATCTCATAACTTTTGTATAAAAACATGGACAATCACTTTCACTTATGCTCTGCTATGGTCTAATTTAACAGACTAAATATTCCTTAAATATTTAACATCATTTGCATAATCAACTAATCACATTTTCTTAGACATTTTAAACTACAATTACAAATGTAATATATCTAACATCTAGCCAGTGAAATTTTTATAAACACATAACTCTTGCAAATATAATACCAATAAACCAATCATACATGTGGTCATGAAATTCTCTTAAATGTTTTATATATCTCGAAGGCTGACAAAGCACACAACACCCCAATAATGATAACTTTCACAAAAATAATGAAACTATATTAATTTGCCATCTTTATATTAAAGGTTCCAAATTGTGGCCAACATGAAGATGCGCCACTCAGACATTCCTTCAAGCAAGGACTCTGCCCTGCTTGGGACCTCAGCTGCAGTCATGCCCTTCCCAGGGCAGCCCACATCTAGTAACTGAGGGAGGATAGGAGGACTATAAAGTTAAGGGTGATACACTCTAACCTACAATACTGGCTACATAGTTTTCTGTCTCATCATCTGCTTCTGGAAAACCTAGTGCAACACAAATTAACTCATAAAACCAACGTGAACACAATTGTCATCTCAGATGTCCTACAGCAACTGAGGCTGCAAATTTGGGGTTTCAGTTACAATTCATGTTACTACTTCCAGCGATTATTTGACTTGAGCCACAGGTTAACAAACTTATTCCTTTTTTTTCCCCAAGAACTGAGAGAGGTACTGAGTCCTTTTTAATGGTGAGGCTCAGCCTCCTTACCTAATACATTACCGTAATATTATTCACAATAGTTTTCTGCCTAATACAAATCAAGTATGCACATAAACACAGTTTGTAGTTCCCACAACCAGCATCACACCTAATCCAGGTTCTGCCACTAATTAGTTCTTGGAACTGGGGCAAGTTATTTACCTCTTTGTGCTTAATTTCCTTATCTGTAAAATAAGGTTAATCATCTGATAAAATTGTTGTGAACAGTAAAAGACTTAATACATTTACAAGTGTATAGGCCAGACCTGGTGGCTCATACTCATAATCCCAGCACTTTGGGAGGCCAAGGCAGGTGAATCATTTGAGCCTGGAAGTTCGAGATCAGCCTAGGTAACATGGCAAAACCCCATCGCTATAAAAAAATAAAAAAATTAGCCGGACATGGTGGCATGCACCTGTAGTCCCAGCTACTCAGGAGGCTGAGGTGGAAAGATCATTTGAGCCCGGGAGGTTGAGGTTGCATGGTGCCAAGATCATGCCACTGCACTCCAGCCTGGGCAACAGAGTGAGACCCTGACTCAAAAAAACAAAAACAAAAACAAAAAAAGTGTATACAATAGCTCCCTGGCCTACATTATGTATTCAATAAATGCTAGCTATGTATTACTGGTTTGAGTTCCACATTGTCTGTATTTTTTCTTATCTGTCTCATCAATATTCTATAATAATTTGATAAAACGATTACAAAAAAAGTTAAGTTTCATGAACTTTAATTATGAGACACTTCAGATTTGGGGCCCTATAATCCATTCTCACACTGCTATAAAGAAATACCAAGACTGGGTACTTTATAAAGGAAAGAGATTTAATTGACTCAGCTGCTCATGGCTGGGCGGCCTCACAAAATTTTCCAATCATGGAGGAAGGGGAAGCAGGCACGTCTTACAGGGCAGGTCTTACATGGCTGCAGGTGAGAGACAGCATGTGAGACCGCAGGAAGAACTACCATTTATAAAACCATCAGATCGCGTGAGAATTCACTTACTGTCAGAACAGCATGGGAGAAACCGTCCTCATAATCCAATCACTTTAATCCCTCCATACGTGGGAATTAAAATTCAGTATAAGATTTGGGTAGGGACACAGAGTCAAATCATATCAGGACCTAATTCCTAAACTTATTTAAACACTATTCTGCCTAACAGTTTAATATTTTGGGTTTTCCCTCTTCATGAAGATGTAAACTAGATGTGTAAAGATTGATGTTTCCTGTCCTATCACAAGGACAGGAAAACCAAACACCACATGTTCTCACTCATAGGTGGGAATAGAACAATGAGAACACCTGGACACAGGGTGGGGAACATCACACACCAGGGCCTGTCGTGGGGTAGGGGGAGGAGGGAGGGATAGCACTAGGAGATATACCTAATGTAAATGACAACGAGTGCAGCACACCAACATGGCACATGTATACATATGTAACAAACCTGCACGTTGTGCACCCTAGAACTTAAAGTATAATAATAATAAATAAATAAAAAATAAAAAAAAGATTGGTTTCGGAGCACATATGTAAAAGGTTTTTCTAAAATATGAAACATGAAAATATATTATTCCAATATTATTCTGAAGCGAGACAACTCCTGCAATTACAAAATAAAATCCTTTGCTCTTCAAGCAAGACTGTACCCCCTTCCCAAAAACGATTTATGCATTTATGGTTAAAGTTCAAATGAAGCTGATTTAACAGAAATAATTTAAAAATAATAATGAGAATATATGGACAGCTTACTACAGGGTGAGATGATGTTGTAATTGACTTTAAAACATTTGGAACTAAATGTCAGTCCTAGGAAATTATGCACTCCTGTAAATTGTGTTATTAAGGGTTAGGTTTCTTTCAACACTTTAGATATTTGATCAGAAGCATATTTAAGAAAAACGAAAGCTGCCCTTGCTTTTGACCCCAAGTTGGGAATTTTCCATCATTGGTGCAGTACCTGAAAATACGATCCAATCTTCATTTAGTCATTTGTACGGAGTCTGGAAAGGCTAAAACATCGCAAATAATAGGACCCACTCGTACTTTCCCTCCTTAAGAAGCGTATCTATTTCAAGGTGCCTATTTGGAAAAACAGACTCCAGGTCTCCACCACAGAACTTAACACAAAACCAAAGCACACAACCCGCAGCCTTTGGCTGTGGTGTTTTTGAAAACAAGGAAGGGCACAGAACCATGGCTTAAAATACCCAAAAGCTGCAGCCCACAAAAAAAGTATTTCAGGGCGGGTTGGCCGTCCCCTGCAGGCAACGCTCGGTGCAGGCGGCCGGGCGTTCCTGCGGGGAGGGCGCCACTGGGATGCAAAGATATCAAGCAGACTTTCAGCTTGCCCGTGGACGCTGCGGGGCCGCTTTCCCTATCCAGTCCTGTTCCGCTGCTCCCCAACATACCCCGGGCCACCCAAGAGGTCTGGCGGGGTCTGCGCCGCATCAGCGCCCGCTCGTCAGGCCTAGCCCTCCGCACAGCCAAGGCCGACCAGACCCCTAGACACTCCGTCGTCGGGTGTGGGGCGGAGAAGCAAAGGGCGAGTTTTCTTCCCAGATTCCAGTGGGAACCAAGAAAAGGAGTTGGCAGCTGTGTAAATGACCTGGGGTGCGGCCTCCGGGAACAAAAGAGGTGGCAAATGCACAGCAGCCGAGGTTCTTCGTGCTCCTTTGGGGCCACTACGAATCCCCGTGAATCACCCCAGTCCGGGCAGAGGGCCAGAAATGATGAAAATGCAGATTCATGGGTTCCACTCCAGCCCTACAAGATCACCAACCGTATCTGGCAGTACCCAGGAATCTGCATTCTCGACAAGCGTCCGCGCCGACGGGGCTAGTGAAGTTTGAGAACAATTGCTTCCTATCCAGCCGCTCGGCTATCACCGAGATAGAACGGCAGCTGCGGCTGCGGCTGCGGCTGCGGCTGGGCCGCGCCTCAACCGAGCTTGGTCCTTTCCTTTGGTTCC
The DNA here is from genome assembly GCF_009828535.3 of Hylobates moloch. Taxonomy (NCBI): domain Eukaryota; kingdom Metazoa; phylum Chordata; class Mammalia; order Primates; family Hylobatidae; genus Hylobates; species Hylobates moloch. The sequence goes on from NW_026652286.1 coordinate 36,880,777, forward strand.
GCCCCGCTGCTCAGCGCGGATTGGTGACGGGACGCAAATCTGGCGCTGATTGGGCGGCAGCAGAGTCGCTCGTGAAGACTGTAGGGTTCGGGTGCTCTAGAGTGCTAAATTTATCTTCAGACCAGCGACCGCGCCAGCCGCTAATCGGATCTCTATGGCGATGGCCTAGGCGACATCCCTGAGCTGAGAGCATCACCCTGTCCCCGAATCCTTCTTTCCTCTCTGTTTTGTTTTTCATTCCCCTCCCTCTCTCCCCTCCCCCTCCAGTCCACGACGACTGGCTGTTGACCCTGTTCAGGCCTCGGTGAAGGTGAGCAGAGCCGCCGCCGCGGCTAAGCGGTGCGCTCTGAAATGGCCGCTTGCTGGAACTGCCTAAAATGGCGGTCGCGGGCTCAGCTGGGGACCGCGGCGCTGCTGTGCAGCCCAGCCGCGGCGAAATCCGTTCTCTCCATCGCTGATGGAGATGAAATAGAGAGATGGTGTTGGGTGCTGAGACGTTTTCATGTGGTCGTTAGCGGAGGCGGTCGCCCGGGGACGCGAGAGAAGTCCTGAGGCGAGGGTGGGCTGCGACTCGTAGGGAGCCCCCCAGTTGTGGCAGTCTGTGGGCAGCGCGCACCTGTGACAGGGAGGAGCTGAGGGATAGTTGGCCCTGGCTGCACATCCAGGTGACCGTTTAAAAAAGCATTTAGGTGTTGGAAGGAGCATCCGTTCCCATGTTTTTGGCTGGCCTGCACTCAGATCCTGCCCTCCTGACCCTGAGGGTATTGTTCCCAGCCGGAACCGCCCGAAGATAGGGGAGAAAGGACTGATACTTGTCAGTTTAACCGGAAGGAGACTAAAGACGGAAGTTTTCCCCGCTCTTCAGGGAGTGGAAAGGAAACTTTACTCTCAAAGGAGTCCAGATTGTTTGTCCTCGAGAAATTCGGGGAAACACCTTTGAAGAGGTGGGGATGAGGACCTCCTTTCTGAAAACAAAAGCTTCCTACTCTTCTGTGTCCTCTGGCAACGAGAGGGATCCTAATCTTTTACGTGAACCAGCAGCTCCACAAAGTTCTCCGTTGCAAAATCCAAAAGGAGACTGTGGAAGGAGAATCTGCTTTTTTGCGCCCAATGAGAAGTAGGGCTTTATGCTGTTGCTAGTATGAGACCCTCGGCTTTCTGGCAGTTGTAACCCATTGTTCATCGGTTTCTCTGCATAGCCCAACTCCTAGTAACCAGATTTTTTAGTAGTTGAGGAATTAAAAGTATTCAGGAACACGTAAGTAATGGCTAGACACATGGGCTGTGCAGTCAAACTTTTTGGGCTCTGAACTTGGTTTTTCACTTACAAGAGGTGTTAGCAAGATGTGTTAACCTCTGTCTGTTTATCTCTAAAGTGGGGTTATTAATCCTTGTCTCTTCATAGATGAGATAACCTGTATGAGGGATTTAGCAGTAATTGGCATACAGTAAACAATCATCAGTCATTAAACATTGTTTACCTGAGGAGATTGGTCACTGGGGGGCTAAAAATGATTGTAGTGAAAGGACTGTTTCATGTAATAGTTCTATGTATAATTCCATTTTAGATTCAAGGCCTAGTTTTAGAGATGTTGTTGAGGCTGTACTTTTAAAAATTAGGTTTAGTTTTAAGTTCTTGAAAGTCTGGTGGTGGTGGTGTTTTAACATGTTTCTATGAAGTCAGTAGGTGGGGGAACATCTCAAAGCACCTAAATTGCCAAGATATTGAACAGGATGAAAATGTTAGAATTTTTACTGTGCTAGGCGTCTTTTCTTTCAGTCCAAGATCTGCATTGCAGTAAAGAATCATTTGCACTGCTTAGATCCAGAAAGAATAAACCCATTTTACGGGTTTATAGTTAGTTCTGCTTGTTACTGTGTCTAATTTTAATTTTTCTCATTCTAGGCTTTTGGTTACTCCCCTTCCCACCCCATCCTTTAATTTTATTCTTTTGAAGAGTGCATTTCAAGCTGCCAAGGTGGAGAGAGGGATTACAGAAAGGAGAACACCTTATTTCAGGTATCTTATCCTCTACCCCTTAATAGGAGAACCATTTTGACTCAAGATCTAACATGAGAATACAAAACTTACTCTATAGCCAGGTTATAAAGTTTAAATCAAAAGTAGCTATATTTGGACAGACATAATTTTATGCCTTAATTTATAGAGTTAATAGTATTCTTTAGCAATCCTTAGATTGCATTATCCTTTTAATTTTGATTTGTTTTATTATATGAGAAATAAACCTCTTAAATGAGAGTTTATATTTTTTTTTAGGTCCTGGTTAAGTCTTCACCTGTTGTATAAATAGAATGCAGAGTAATCTATAAAAATACACATTACTTTCATTGAGTCTTAACTTGGATAATGTAAACATTTATATAACTTAAGTCCAGAGAAACAGTACCTAACTTTTGATATACAATTAATTCTTCATTGTTAACACATAGCATTTAGGATACAGTAGAATTATGTATCTCACAAAACTTGGAACTGTGTGTGTGTTTAATTCACTTCTTCAGAATTGTTGCTAGCCCTGAAGGGACTTCAGATATATAATAGTATCAACAACTAATAACATCTAATGGCAGTAGGCATCAAAAGCTAAAAGAGATTTCACAATACTACATACCATGAGACAGGGCTGATAAATTATGGCCCATGCTGTCTGGTTTTGTACGTAAAGTTTTATTGGAACACACCTGTGCCCGTTCTTTCATGTATTGTCTATGGCTGCTGTCATGTTACAACTACAGAGTTGCGTAGTTGCAACAGAGACTATATGGCTCTTGACCAAAAAAAGCCTGCCAACCCCTGCCGTGGGACATATTCTTCAAGGTCCCTTTCTTAAAAATATGTATAACAATTCTTAATAATTTCTTGGCTCAGTGATTCCCAAATTATGTTTTATAGAATATTAATATTCTCTAAGTTAATAAATGTTTTGAGAAAAAGATTGATGCTAAGATTAGTTTTTCTTTGTGGTTGATTTTAATATGTTTATTTAAATATGAGATTAAGACTGCTAAACTCATTTCTATAGGTTTTATTTTTATGTGATAATCTACCTTTAAGAAAGGTGTACCATACCTGAGAGCACCAGGAAGTCGCATGACAGATCACCTGATACATGAACGTATGATGTTCCATCTGCGCATTGATGAATAGGCAGCATTTACAAATTAACTGATGTGTTGCTGTATATCATCTCTTTGATGATTGCTCCTCTTCTTTGTATCCTGTCTTATAATTTCAACACATTTGCGATACTCAATGTCTATTCTAAATTAACCATGTTTTGTACCGCAAACTCATTGCCCATGGATCTGTTGCTGAAACAAGGAAGTCTTAAACAAGAAGTGGAATCTTTCTGTTATCAGATTGTGTCTGAATCAAATGATCAGAAGGTTGGAATATTACAAAGTGAAGATAAACAGTTGCAACCTTCAGTTTCTAAAAAACCAGAAGGTGAGCTTTCCAGGGTCAAATTTATATCCAATTCCAACAAAATAACATTTAGTAAAAAACCAAAAAGAAGAAAATACGATGAAAGTTATTTGTCTTTTGGATTTACTTACTTCGGAAATAGAGATGCACCTCATGCTCAGTGTGTATTATGTAAGAAAATTTTATCAAATAGCTCTTTAGCCCCTAGTAAGCTTCGAAGACATTTGGAAACTAAACATGCTGCATATAAAGACAAAGATATAAGCTTTTTCAAGCAACATCTCGATTCACCTGAAAATAATAAACCCCCAACACCTAAAATTGTGAATACAGATAACGAAAGTGCTACAGAAGCATCATACAATGTAAGTTACCATATAGCGCTGAGTGGAGAGGCTCATACTATTGGAGAATTGCTTATCAAACCTTGTGCAAAAGATGTAGTGATGCGGATGTTTGATGAACAATATAGTAAAAAAATAGATGCAGTACAGCTATCAAACAGTACTGTTGCACGTCGAATTAAGGATCTAGCTGCTGACATTGAAGAAGAGCTTGTTTGTAGACTGAAAATTTGTGATGGGTTTTCACTGCAACTAGATGAATCAGCTGATGTTTCAGGACTTGCTGTGCTGCTTGTGTTTGTTCGTTACAGGTTTAATAAGTCTATTGAGGAAGACCTACTCCTGTGTGAATCTTTGCAAAGTAATGCTACCGGTGAAGAAATATTCAACTGTATCAACAGTTTTATGCAGAAACATGAAATTGAATGGGAAAAATGTGTTGATGTTTGTAGTGATGCTTCTAGGGCAGTGGATGGGAAAATTGCTGAAGCTGTCACCTTAATAAAATATGTGGCTCCCGAAAGCACCAGTAGTCACTGCCTGTTATATAGACATGCACTAGCAGTTAAAATAATGCCTACATCTCTAAAAAATGTGCTAGACCAGGCGGTACAAATCATCAATTATATTAAAGCTCGACCACATCAATCCAGACTATTAAAAATTTTATGTGAGGAAATGGGTGCTCAGCACACAGCACTTCTTCTAAATACAGAGGTGAGGTGGCTTTCTCGAGGTAAAGTTCTTGTAAGACTTTTTGAACTTCGTCGTGAACTTTTGGTTTTCATGGATTCTGCTTTTCGACTATCTGATTGTTTAACAAATTCATCTTGGCTGCTAAGACTTGCATATCTTGCAGATATTTTTACTAAATTAAATGAAGTTAATTTGTCAATGCAAGGAAAAAATGTGACCGTTTTTACAGTATTTGATAAAATGTCGTCATTGTTAAGAAAATTGGAATTTTGGGCCTCATCTGTAGAAGAAGAAAACTTTGATTGTTTTCCTACACTCAGTGATTTTTTGACTGAAATTAATTCTACAGTTGATAAAGATATTTGCAGTGCCATTGTGCAGCACCTAAGGGGTTTGCGCTCTACTCTGTTAAAATACTTTCCTGTAACAAATGACAATAATGCTTGGGTTAGAAATCCATTTACAGTTACTGTTAAACCAGCTTCATTAGTAGCACGGGACTATGAGAGCCTGATTGATTTAACATCTGATTCTCAAGTGAAGCAAAATTTTAGTGAACTTTCACTAAATGATTTTTGGAGTAGCCTAATTCAGGAATACCCAAGCATTGCAAGGCGTGCAGTGCGTGTACTTCTTCCTTTTGCTACAATGCACCTGTGTGAAACGGGGTTTTCATATTACGCTGCAACAAAAACAAAATATAGGAAAAGACTTGATGCTGCACCTCATATGCGAATCCGACTTAGCAACATTACACCTAATATTAAGCGGATATGTGATAAAAAGACACAAAAACACTGTTCTCATTAAAATTGGAGGAGTTTGCATGTCTCATGATAACCAAATGTAAGATGAAAATAAAAGATGATTTACTTCATCTCTGGTATTTGGGGGTTTTAAATAAAATGATTCAATTTTTTTTTACTATTTAGATTTTAAGAAAGCTAAAGAATCAAAAATTTTAAACATATTGTGTTATTATTGGTATTTCTTTACGTTGTAATTTTAAAGAGTTCCATGATCATAACTGGGAAATAATGATCCACAAGATAAAGTCCCAGTCCCTTAACATATCTCTTCAGGATCTAATCCCTACCTATCTTTTCCTGTCTACCCTGCAGCTCTCCAATCCCATGGAATTTCTTGCCATTCCCTAAACATATCACACTGTTTTATCGTTTCAGGTCTCAAAAAACGATTCTGTCCCCGTCTTACTTTCTGATAGGCTCCTATTTGCTTCAACACTTTGACTTGTAGGTACTTTCATTCTCTATATCTTCCTATTTTGATGCTGTTTCACACTTGTATTTAATGTTTGCGTCTGTCTCAACTGTGAACTCCTTGATGGTCTCATGGTTCCCAACGTTTTCAGACTAAGCTCTTAGAGAGTCTTATCGAGTCTTATCCAAATCTGTATCTCCATTATCTGGAAAAAGGCTTTACTAAATTAGATGCTCAGTAAAGGAAAAAAATGTTGGTGAAAGTGAACCAACAAAAAATGGAATAGGGGATTTCCTACATTCATTGATTGGTATGGTAGCAGGTGTACACACTGCTACCCTTTGGGTTCTTTGGCTCACTTATTCTATTAACTAGAGTTCAATGTGACCATTATGCAGAAGTCATCGAGGAATGTCATAGTTTTATGATTCAGGCTGAACTATTGAGGGAGAGGGGATGAAGTGTGAAGAGCATTTTCAGATACTTTGTTTTTTTCTCAGTTCCTATATAGATTATTGTAAATTCCACATGCAGTATAAATTAATGAGACTTTACTGTAGTCAGAGATGCTTAGACCAGAAATCAGTTTGTTCTTATAATATTGTAAAAAATTCCTGACTGAATTTCCTGTCTCTGGGCTACTCTTCCTACATCACGTCATGCAACACAGTTCACCAACTCAGTGTTAAATATTTATGTTACTCCTGTAGTCAAGAACTACTGTAGATAACCATTATTTAATCTCATTTAATGAAACTTCCATTTTAGGGAGTAGAGGTACCACCCTCCACCATTAAGGCAGAATGTGGTAAAATGACTAGGTTCAAGTACCTACTTTACTTTGTAATGTACGGTAATCTGAACTTGAACCTCAGTTGTTTCATCTATAAAATTACAATTACACCTCCTTTGAAGGGTTGTTATCAAGATTAAATGTGAATGTATAAATATAAAGCTCCTAACAGTAGATGATCAGGAATAGGTGTACAGCATATATTAGTTCTCTGCAATATCCAACCATGTTCCAGTTAAACTTGAATCTACACTTCACACTTCTAATCTGGATTTTTATTCTCTGGAGACTCAACAGTTTACCAGACCATGGCACATTTCCTGATCCAAGGCAAGATTACATACTTCTAGCCCAGGTTTTTCCCCCTTGTTGCCTTATTAAGCACTTATTTATCTGTGAGGAACTTTATTTTATTTATTTTTTGAGACAGAGTCTTGCTCTGTCACCCAGGCTGGATTACAGTGGCGCGATCTCGGCTCACTGCAACCTCTGCCTCCTGAGTTCAACCAGTTCTCATGCCTCAGCCTCCCAAGTAGCTGAGATTACAAGCGTGCACCACCACCCCCAGCTAGTTTTGTTTGTTTGTGCTGGAGTAAAGTGGCGTGATCTCAGCTCACTGCAACCTCAGTCCCCCCCGCCGCCCACCCCCACCCCCCAGCGATTCTCCTGCCTCAGCCTGCTGAGTAGCTGGAATTACAGGCATGTGCCACCACACCCAGCTAATGTTTGTATTTTTAGAAGAGACAGGGTTTCTGCATCTTGGCCAGACTGGTCCCGAACTCTTGACCTCAGGTGATCCACCCGCCTCGGCCTCCCAAAGTGCTAAGATTGCAGGCATGAGTCACCACAGCTGGCCTAATTTTTGTATTTTTAGTAGAGATGGGATTTCACCATGTTGGCCACGCTGATCTTGAACTCCTGACCTCAGGTGATCTGCCCACCTAGGCTTCCCAAAGTGCTGGGATTACTGGCATGAGCCACTGCACCCAGCCCGTCAGGCACTTTAATAGTTGCTTTGTATTTATCTATAATCTTTACAACAATCTTAGGAGATTCAGTCATTTTTGGACTTGACCTAGGTCATAGGTAATTAGCAGGATTTAGTTTAAAATAAGTCTTTCCCAAAGACAGTGCTTTTTCCCATCACTGCCGTCTGAACTTTTTTCTAAGACTATCAAACAGTGACTTGGAAGTACAGCGTGAAACTGCCTACTAGAATCTGGACATTTCTTTGAAGTCTTGTGTTTACTTCTAAATTCACCCAAAATTGGCTGTCTAATTTAAAATATGACTGCTTATTTTCATGTAAAATATAGAGTAAATTGCTGTCAACTACTAATTTCTTAGAAGATGTATCATAATTTCTTGTATATGCAATGCTTTTTATTTACTAGTCCCAGAATTATACCCTAGTTTGAGAAGAATGTGCAGTTTCTTAATATCTGTGTCCAGCATATACCTCAAGCCTGGTAACTAGACTGCTGCGATTGCTGAGTTCGAGCCCTTGATTAGATTATTGGTCCAAGACATCAGCCTCTTAAAATATAAAACCATTCTTGTTATCCAGTCCTTTTCCCCTAACCTCCTTGGAGACTCTAGATTCCTGCGTTTAAGTCCAAGTCCATTATCTGAGACCCTGCTGTCTGCTACTAGACCTTTTTAATGCTGACCCTAGCCATTTTGGTTCTTGATGCCAGCTGTTCACCTCATCTGTAACATATCAGGACTAAATTATGGATACCATGCACAGCTAGTGAGAATGGACTTTTAGCACCTGAAGGTGGGTCTGGTGGACAACAGACAAGTCGAGTTCCAGAGAGCAACTAGTTCTAGATTACCCTAACCTAAGTGTACTTACCGTGACTGAATCCCAAAGAGAAGATTCTTTTCCCTTATATTTAAACCCTACCTACCCTTCAGAATTGGCTTTTTTTTCTCTAAATAAAACCAAAGGAAACCAAGTAACAAGCACTGCCAGCCTCCCTTTCTTCCATACTTCCAAAACCCTTTGGTTACCCTTCTGCCACTGTAATGTCCCTGAGACTGTAATAATGAAGCACTCTCTGGAGCTGGAGGGAAACCTTTGATAAACCCTTTCACACAAAAGAGAGAACAACTCTTAGAGGAAGAAATGAATAGCATTCCATTTAATAAATGGAAGAGCTATTTGGGGACTAAATTATATTCTCATGGCACCCTCAAATGATAGCTGCTCTTCCAACTGATGCATAAAACAGTAAAATTCCCCTATTGTGTCCAACGCAAAAGGACTTTCCCACTTTTAATCCCTATATTTACAATAATTGAAATTGCCTTGATTTCTTAATTGTGATTATTTCATAAGTTTGTCTTGCCCTACCACCCCACGTACAAGAATACACCATAAGCTCTTTGTATGTATGATGTGTCATTCATAAATCTTGGTAAATTTCTAATAACATAAAAAGTAAACAGTGAATTGAGTTTCCTAGCTTAAAAAGTGAAGTATTAAGGTAAAACACAATTCCTACTGTATGTAACATTACAAAAATTAACTTTGTCCCAGTGCAGTGGCTGACGCCTCTAATCTCAGCATTTTGGGAAGCCAACATGGGCAGATCACTTGAGCTCACAGGTTCCAGACCAGCCTGGGCAACATGGCAAAGTCCTATCTCTACAAAAAAATACAAAAATTAGCTGTGTGTGGTGATGCATGCTGGTTGCCTTAACCTCACTTAAACAGATAAGGCAGTAACTAGTCTTTGCCCTTCAAACACTTCAAAAGCAATATTTCTTTTTTTAGAGACAGGGTCTCATCCCAGCTGCAGCGCAGTGGCACAATCATAGCTCACTGTAACCTCACTCCTGGGCTCAAGGTGTCCTCCCACCTCAGCCTCCTGAGCAGTTAGGACTGCAGGTATGCACCACCATGCCCAGCTTTTTTATTATTATTTTTGCAGAGACTGGGTCTTCGTATGTTACCTAGACTGGCCTGGAACTCCTAGCCTCAAGCAACTCTCCCGCCTCAGCCTTTCAAAGTGTTGGGATTACAGGCACGAGCCACCAGCCAGCAGCATTTCTTTAATAAATTCCCCTGTTGCCTTAAAAATGCAGCTTTGCTGCCCCAAATGTAAGTCACCTACAATTCTTGAAAGAATTTGTCAGCTATGTAAACCTAGCTGCCTCTGGAACTTACACGTTTGTTTACCTTTATTTTTAAAAGTTGGCATAAGTATACTGTTAATTAGTACAATGGAAAGAATTCTTAAGTGGGTGTCAAGAGACAGACGTTTTCTGCTACTAATTAACTGCCTTAGGTAAGTACACTCCCCTCTCTAGGCCTTAGTTTCTCAGTGAAAGATGTTGAACTAGAATGAGCTCTCAGCTTGACGTGGTTGTTCATACTTGTAATCCCAACACTTTGAGAGGCCAAAGGAGGATTCTTTGAGGCCAGAAATAATTCAAGACCAGCCTGGGCAACATAGCAAGACCCTGTCTCTACAAAAAAAAAAAAATTATAATTAGCTGAGCATAGTGGCTTGCACCTGTAGTCCTAGCTATTCAGGAGGCTGAGGTGGGAGGATTCCTTGAGGCCAGAAATTCAAGACCAGCCTGGGCAACATAGCAAGACCCTATCTCTAAAAAAAAATTGATAATTAGCTAAGTATGGTGGCTTGCACCTGTAGTCCTAGCTATTCAGGAGGCTGAGGTAGGAAGATTGCTTGAGCCCAGGAGTTCAAGACCAGCCTGGGCAACGTGGCGAGACCTTGTCTCTACAAAAATAAAAAAATTAGCCAGGAGTGGTGGTGCATGCCTGTGGTTCTAGCAACTCAGGAGGTGAGGCGGGAGAGTCACTTGAGGCCAAGATATAGAGAATGCAGTGAGATGTGATTGCACCACTGCACTCCAGCCTGGGTGACTGAATGAGACCCGGTCTCAAAAAAATAAATAAATAAATGGACTGAGTTCGAAAGTTCCTATCAATAAGATCAAAATTTAAACATAAGTAAAGGTTAGGGTGATAAGATGTACACTTTCCACCAACCAAATGATAAAATGTATGAGTTGCCCCATCATGGATACTTGTTGGATGGAAAGAATGAAGTGCCTTTTTGGAATGGATAAATACTTTGAAATTTAGAAGACATTGGAGGGGAAAATGTTTGGTTATGACTGTATTGGAATCCAGCAACTAAAGTGTCAAGCAGGCTGTAGTGGAAATTGTTAGCTATCTCCCCAGCATGGATTTTCCTCTTCTAAATCATACCCTGATTTTACTTCAGATATCCATTCTTTCCCTACATAATCTGAAGCTGACCCTACTCCAGCTTTAGGAGTCAACCTGTTTTGTCTAAGATGGTAGCTTTCAAGCTTTTTTTGACTCCATTCCACCAGTAGATTTTATATGGTGATCCAGGTGTGTTTGTGTGTATACACCAAAGTTTCATAAAACAGTACTAACTCGTCATATATGTTATGCAGTTTCAAATTTTATAGTCTAGTTAATTTTTTAAGTAATGGTTATAACCCAAGAGTTAATTTCCTAATTCATTCTCAGGTTATGGACCACTGTTTGAAAGACACTGGTGAGTGTAATGCAATTGCCCTTAGAAAAATTGTTGAGAAACCTGGATAAAAACCTACTGGAGGTATAGTATTACTCTGACCACAGAATTGGTCCAGGAATAGTATGTGACTCAATACAAACCAGAGAAAAGCAAAGACAATAGTATGGTGGCTTTAAAAAAAGATACTTCCTCACTCTTAAGGAAGAGATAAGTGTCCTGTGTATGTGAGAGCAAGGATAATGCCACTCTATTTACCCAGCTAGTGGTTAAAGCCACAAGACAACGAAGAGGGCAGAGGGCTTATGTGGTAACCTGAGTGCCTACATTTGTCTCTAACTTGCTAAAATTTCAGGCATGCTGAAAGAAATATCAAACTTAGACTAAATCTGTAGCAACACCAAGAAACTTAAAAAGGATGTGTTTGCTCTCAAAGAATTTACATTCTAGTGGGAGAGACAGACAATAAGTGCTACAAGGAAATTTTTTCAAAAGAGTAAATGAAGGAGGGTCTTTACTGCGAGTGATCTAAGGTCTTTCCAAGGAAATGACATTTGAGCTGAGACCTCAGTAATAAGAAAGAGCCAATCAAATGAAGATTGGGGAAAGAATATTCCAGAGGGAAAGAAAGCAAGTACAAATACCCTGATGCAGGAAAGAGTGAGGTGTGCTGAGGAATTCATCATAGAAATTGTCAGTAGGTAGGAAGGAGGCAGGACACTCAGGGTCTTATAGGCCAGTATAAGGAGTTTGGATTTTATTTCAACTGTGTTGGGAAGCCACTGTGGTTCTTAAACATAGGGAAGGGGTGAGGGTTAGGCTACCTGCTTTAGGGAGTATTTACAAATGTATGAGGGAATTGAGGGAAGAGCTATTGTAATGAGTATTGTAGACCTATTGGTATCATATACCCTTTCTTTTGAGAAGCTCAAAGCTTGGATGATACTGGGACCCTCAAAAGACTTCTGAGGAGATCCAGCAGTTTAAGGACCCCACTTTAGAAAATATACATATTAATTGGAAGATTCTGTATCTTAATTTTAAGACAGGGATCATACTTTGAACCTCTTTTCATCCCACACAGCACCATGTTAGGCTCCTTGAGACTGTTAAATTGGACAACTTTCCAAATTTGGGAATATGCAAAATCATTGTCGTTACCTTTTGTCATAAAGAAATGTGCATTGATCAAACAAAAGCCTGTGATCTATAAAAAATGCCGAAATTTGACTTGTTTTGTTTTTGTTTTAGTTGAGTGAAGGCATGAATATTTGCTAAGCCATCTCTAGTAACTCTTCCAAGTTGACTTGCTACACCATGTCCTTTTGGCTGTCACAAATCTTTCCCCACTCTTCTGTTCTTTTGGGAAGAGGAACCCGGAATTCTTAGTGGGTAGAAGAGCAAAGACTCACCCTTAGGAATTTCACTGTTGGAATTATTTTTTTAATTTTTAAATTCCCTCCACCTTGAATCACCTTGAATCATACGATTTCAAGAGAAGTAGCCCCTATCATCCTGCCCAAAGTTTGTAAGGGGAACCCTGATCTGAATAATATAGCACTGAGTAAGCTTGGAATAACAGAATAAGATTTTATTTCAAGGCTTTTCTCAATGCTACTAAAATAATACTTTAAGGATCACTCTGGATGTCCATTTCCAGAGCACTTCCTAGTTGTTAGGCAATTAACCATTTTATAGCTACGGAAGAATCACCTAACCTTCTGGAAGCACTTTGGGACTTTATAGGAGGCCTTTAAAATGCAAAGTGTTCTTGCTATTCTTAGATGTATAAATGTAAAGGTTAGACATCACTTCTTATACTCTAAGAAGTAAAAAATGGTATATTGTCAAAGTCTCAAAAGTTTTTGGAATTCTTGACAGATTTTCCCAGGTTCATTCAGCAACATTTATGCACCTTTTTTTTTCCTCAACCAACTGCCTGTTTTGAAAGGCAGGAGTGGAGATGGCTGTAGAATACATGTACCTTAACAGACACTCACTTTGCAAATACCCATCTCAGCTTTTTAAAATATTTATGGTCTATCAAAGCACCATAATTTGGCCACTCAGCTGTCATCAGGAACTAAGCCGACATCCCTTTTCATTTTCTTTTTTAATCTCACTTATGTTGAAGGACTAGCCAACATTCCTTTTCAGAAAAAGACTTTGTGGGGGGGCGGGAAAAACACTTCTGACAGTCATACTGTGTACTTATTTTAGAAAACGAGCTGCTCTCAGGCTTCAGTATCCAGTCAAATATAATATAGAACTCTAGTCTCTTTTGAGTCCTACTACAATAATATTTTCACAATAGACTGACTACCAGTTATGAAGTTCTCACATTTTTCCTGCATGCATCAAGTAATTCCAGCAATTCCTAAATAGTGCAGCACCCTAAACTCTACCTATTCTATTTCTGCTTAATTTTGTACTCTAGGAAAAAAGTCAGAATTTCACCAACTAAACTTTATGCAAGAACATGAGAGATGAATAGTGCTTATCAAACCTTTATTAAGGCTTGAAGTTCAAGACACAAACTCTATCGTGAAAATCAATGAACAATTGTTTGGTGTATGTATGGAGCATTTACTTTGTATTTAGCCAGTCAAACACTGAAACATACAACCATGCCTCTGCCTTGTATTACGTCACTGCTAGTGAAATGGGCTTAGGAATCTGGACAAAGTTAATGTAGCATTTCCAAATCATAAAATATTTTAAAACATGCTAATTCAGACTAAAGAAATGTTTAATGAAAAGTTTGAATTGTTATTTCCAGTTCTATAGAGTAGAACAGGGAATGTGAGATCTATGAGGGCAGGAACCTTGACTTTCTTATCCACCTCTGTATTCTCAGGCCTAAAATAATGCCTGATGCCTAATAGTTCATTAAATGGGTGTTTAGTGTCGATATGTTAGTGGTGGAAAAAGGACTAGGTTTGACTCTGAGCTCTGACACTTTCTAGTCTGGACCGTTGTTCAAGTCACTTAAGTTCTCTGACCCTCAGTTTCTTCCTCTCTTTTAAGAGGAATAATATTCTGTGTTTTACAACCCTGCTCTGAGAATCAAATAATGTAATACATGTAAAATCCCTGTGTAAAATGTTATCTCATTATCAAATATCATTATTTTAATACAATGTTATAACACAATATTCCCTGGTAGAGATTTTTAGTAGACTTGAGTTAATAAGTTACCTTTTTTTTGTTCTTTTTGATCACATATTGGATGCCAAATGCTTTATATATGTATTTCATTTAATCATGATAACAACTCTGTGAGGTAAGCTATCAATCCCATTTTAGAGATGAAGAAACTAAGGCTATGTGTTAGTTACATATTGCTTAACAAATTACTCCAAAACGTAGTGGCTTAAAACATCAACATTTGTTAGCTCACAGTTTCTATACGTCAGGAATCAGGTGGAGCTTAGCTTCAGAGTCTCACTGGCTGCAATGAAGGTGTTAGCAAGAGCTGCAGTCATTTCAAGACTCACTAGAGCTGGGCACAGTGGCTCACGCCTGTAATCCCAGCACTTTGGGAGGCTGAGGTGGGAGGATCACGGGGTCAGTAGATCGGGACCATCATGGCCAACACGGTGAAACCCCGTCTCTACTAAAAATACAAAAAATTAGCTGGGCATAGTGGCAGGTGCCTGTAGTCCCAGCTACTTGGGAGGCTGAGGCAGGAGAATGGTATTAACCCAGGAGGCGGAGCTTGCAGTGAGCTGTGATTGCACCACTGCACTCCAGCCTGGGCGACAGAGCGAGACTCCGTCTCAAAACAAACAAAAAAAAAAAGACTCCACTAGGGAAGGATACACTTCCAAGCTTACTCCTGTTGGCAGGATTCAGTTTTTTGCAGGCTGTTGGAAGTTCCTTGACACATGGACCTCTACAGGGCAGCTCACAACATTCCAGAGGTTTCATCAAAGTGAACAAGTGAGAAAGCACCAGTAAGACCAAAGTCATAATTTTTTGTAAACTAGTTTTGGAGGTGACATCCCATCACTTTTGTTATGTTCTATTCATTAAAAGCAAGTCACTAGGTCCAGCCCATATTCAAGGGGAAGGTATTATGCAAGGGCATGAATACCAGGAGGCAGAAATCACAGTGAGCCACTTTAGAAGGCGTCTCCCTCAGGATCAGGGTGCTCAAGTTGTTTATCCAGTTTTACAAAGCTAATGAGTAACAAACCTGAGATTCCAGGTTACATCTGTCTGACTACAAAGCACACAGTATTTCCATTTATTACTCTTCTCTCAGTGAATACATAGAATTGTATGTATTTTTATTTTATATTATTTTATGTTTGTGGTTAGCATAAACTTGCTTAGAGATGAATTTTTCTAAAGCATTAAACATGTTTGGCCAGGCATGGTGGCTCATGCTTGTAATCCCAGCACTTTGGGAGGCCGAGGCAGGCAGATTATGAGGTCAGGAGTTCAAGACCAGCCTGACCAACATGGTGAAACTCCGTCTCTACTAAAAATACAAAAATTAGCCAGGTGCAGTGCTGCGCGCCTGTAATCCTAGCTACTCAGGAGGCTGAGGCAGGAGAATTGCTTGAACCCGGGAGGCAGAGGTTGCAGTGAGCAGAGATGATGCCACTGCACTCCAGCCTGGGCAACAGAGCAAGACTCCGTCTCAAAAAAAAAAAAACTTTGTTTCATGTCATAGAATAAGTTACCTTCATTCTAATATTTTCCTAGGATTGTTCATCCTAATCAATTTTCTTAATAGGGACAGTTAAATCTTTTTCATTCTTAGTCTGTGATAATAAATTCCAAGTTTAGTTCATATTTTTAAAAGCACACAAAGTAGAAGTTACCTCTCACCAAGACCATCTAAGGAAAATAATCTAGTGGATATGCTAGTGTTACTAATAGACCTGTGGAGAGCATTTCTTTCATTTGTTAATTTATTCACACTTTAATGGGGTACAGGGACAGACATTTGTAAATAACAATAAAGATTTATACAAGGATCTATGTAGGTTCAGAGAAAAATATGATGAAGTATGAGTCAAAGACAAATTCATAGAGATAAATGCTGTATTTGAGTCTTGAACCATGAATCTGAATTTATCAGGTGACCAAGGCACTGTTTTTTTTTTTTTTAAAGCCCTCCTCTTTTTTTAAGAGACAGGATCTCACTCCAGGCTAGAGTGCAGTGATGCCTTCATAGCTCACTGCCACCTCAAACTCTTGGCCTCAAGTAATCCTCCCACCTCAGCCCCCTGAGTAACTAGGACTATAGGTGCACATCATGATGCTCAGCTAATTATCAATTTTTTGTAAAGATAGGGTCTTGCTATTTTGCCCAGGCTAGTCTCGAATTCCTGGCCTCAAGGAATTCTGCCTCAGCCTCCTAGAATGCTAGGATTATAGACTTGAGCCACCACGCCCAGTCTGCTCAAGATTATTGAAGATTATCAGAGTCCAAATTACCAGCGGACTTGGAATTTTGAGGAGTCTCTGAAAGAAGGGAGATGGGATCAAATTGGCAGAGTAATAGTTCAGGCTCAGAAGTGATAGATTTTAAAAAAGTGAAGTGATAGATGGAGTAGGGGAGTAGAAGGCAGGGGTGGGGATGGCATAGTGTCCTAGAACAACTATAAAGGATAACTTTTGGGGAATGGAATTTGAAACCTCTGGTTGGGTTGGCTCCTTCCCTCATTCATTCTTCAAAGCCAAGGGTACCCCAGAATGGTATTTGCCCCTAGCTAGCACAGTGACTTTGGAAACTCGGGGCCAATAAGCCAGGCAGTACCCCAGTGGCTACACTGTGTCCAGGAAAGAAACCCTCATTTCACACTCAGAATGTTAGCTACTGGCATACCCTGTTCAGGATTACATTTTATCCCCTCACAATCACTAGAGCAAAGTATGATAAACAGAAATGGCGTCATACACAGAGAACAGGAAATAACAAGATGAGAACAAAATTAGGAGCAACCAAATGCCCAAGGAAGACCAGTACCATGAAAGCATGACACCAGTCAACAAACAAAAAGCAAGTAGTTATCAGAGTAAACAGAAGAGGATCTGTGAAATGATAATTATTAATAATTAGTGCATCCTGGTGTGGTGTCAGGCATTCTTCTAAGCACCTCACATGTTTTTTTTTTTTTTTAATTTAGTTTGTATACAGAATATCCCCAGAGGAATAGGAGAGAATATTGTAATGATGAAAAAGAACCAGTTAAACAGATTGTTACCATTTAAAAAAATTATGCGAGGTGTGGTGGCTCACACCTGTAATCCCAACACTTTGGGAGGCCAAGGTGGGTGGATTGCTTGAGCTCATGAGTTTGAGACCAGCCTGGGAAACATGGCGAAACCTCGTCTCTACAAAAAATACAAAAATTAGCTGGGGGTAGTGGTGCATGCCTGTAGTCCCAGCTACTCAGGAGGCTGAGGTGGGAGGATGGCTTCAGCCTAGGAGGCAGAGGTTGCAGTGAGCTGAGATGGTGCCACTGCACTCCAGCCTGGGCATAGAGCCAGACCTTGTCTCCAAAGAATAAATAAACACAATGTAATTTTTAAAAATTAAAAGGTGGACTAAACAGTGAATGGACTTCTTCAATGAAGAGCAAACTAGCAAAACTGGAACAGTAAGCTAAAGAGTTACTCCAAAAGAACAAAGATAATGGTGGAGGGTGATTTCAGAGACATGTAAAATAAATGCAGGGATTCTAGTACCTCATAGTTCCAAAGAGAGACACATGAGATAATTTTATGGAGGAAATATTAAAGAAGTGATAGAAGAAAAGTCCATGGCTGGGTGCAGCGGCTTACACCTGTAATCCCAGCACTTTGGGAAGCTGAGGCAGCAGAATCGCTTGAGCCCAGGAGTTTAAGACTAGCTTGGGCAACACAGTGAGACCCTGTCTCTATTTTTAAATGTATATGTATTTTTAAAATGTTATAAAGAAAAATTCCTGGTATTACTCTAGTGTAATTTATAAGATTTATTTAATGTCATTTGCATCTAAAAAAGGAGCAAACATTATTTTAGTGCATCTTATTTTTTATTCCACATTGCATCAAAAATTTCATCACTTCATGTGTTTCTAAATCATATGTTTGCATAATTGTGCTCATTTTTAAACTTTATATATATATTTAATAGAGATGGGGTCTCACTGTGATGGGGTCTCACTATGTTCAAGACTGGTCAGTCTTGAACTCCTGGCTTCAAGCAGCCCTCCCACCTTGGCCTCCCAAAGTGCTAGGATTATAGGTGTGAGCTACCATGCCCAGCCTAAACTTTTTATTTTGAAATAAAGTTAGACTGGCTGGGTTGGTGACTCATGCCTGTAATCTTAGCACTTTGGGAGGCCGAGGCAAGCGGATCACCTGAGGTCAGGAGTTTGAGACCTACCTGGCCAACATGGCAAAACCCCATCTCTACTAAAAATACAAAAATTAGCCAGGTGTGGTGGCGGGCTACTCAAGAGGCTGAGGCAGGAGAATCGCTTGAACCCGGAAGGCAGAGGTTGCAGTGAACCGAGATCACACCATTGCACTCCAGCCTGGGAGACAGAGCAAGACTCCATCTCGAAAATAAATAAATAAAGTTAGACTTACAGAAAAGTTGCAAAAATAGTACAAATACCTTCACATAGCCTCCCCTAACGTCAACGTATTATATAATTATAGTATAATTATCAAAATTAATAAACAAGTACAATACCATTAGCTAAATTACAAATACACCTTATATAAATGTGGAGAGAAAACAAGTCAATAGGAATGATTAACCTATATAGATACATACAAAATAGAATAAAGTAGATGGGTAGCTACTACATCTTTATTTCTACAACTGGTCTTGTAAACTACAACATTCTTCCTTCATTATCTATTCCATCTTCATAATTGCCAGCATCCGCAGCTGGTTAATAAACTTCCAGTTAAGAGGAACCATTCTTGGATTTTCTGGGTTAGAGCATGTCGCCCTTGCATAAAGAGTTCTGCATAGACAAAGCTCAGAGTTGTGAAAGTAGAAAGCAAAACATTTTGAGTGCATCAGTGGGTATCATAGTGGGAAGTGTTTATCTCAAGCCTGCGTTTCCCAGCAGATATACATAAGGGAAAAACAGCACTTTATGTTGGTTGCTGGTTCACAGCACATTGCTGTAGCACAGGAGTTGGCATACTTTTTTCTGTAAAGGACCAGATAATAAATATTCTAAGCTTTAAAGACCACACATGATTGATATCTGTCATGTATTCTTTTTTGTTGTTATTGTTACAACCCTTAAAAAGTGTAAAAAAAAATTCTTAAAAAACTGTCCAAAAATAGGATTTAGGGCATATTTGCCCTCAGACTATAATTTGCTAATCTCTGCTATAGGGCAACATCCTAACTTTGCAAAGCATTCCTTCCCTGCTGGCAAACAAAAGACACATACACACAAATGTTTCTTGCAGCACTGTTCACAATAGCAAAGACACGGAATCAACCTAAATGCCCATCAATGACAGACTGGATAAGGAAAATGTGGTACATATACACCATGGAATACTAAATGGCCATAAAAAAGAACGAGATCATGTCTTTTGCAGGAACATGGGTGGAGCTGGTGGCCATTATTCTTAGTAAACTAATGCGGGAACAGAAAACCAAATACTGCATGTTCCCACTTACAGGTGAGAGCTAAATGATGAGAACACGTGGACACACAGAGAGGAGCAACAGACACTGGGGCCTACTTGAGGATGGAAGGTGGGAGGAGGGAGATGAGCAGAAAAAATAACTATTGGCTTCGTACCTGAGTCACAAAATGGAACAGCTGGAACTGAGTCTTCAAAAAGCTGTTCAAGAGTTCTGAAGACCAGCTGCTTCTGGATGATGGAATGTACAGTAAGACCAGTGAGTCTGTGAGCATAGTATTCTGGGTCACCAAGGATTAACACTTGTGTCTGATAATTCCTTAAAGGTCAAGATATTTCCTCCTGTGCACAATTTTACCCTAGCAAATAGCTATATGTCCTTTTGATTGAAGGCTGAGAGAAAGATTTATCATACTTTTGATGTAATCACACAGTTCTTTCTCAAAGGTACATAGCATACTCTCTATTCTGAGTCTCTGAACTTCCCAGGAATAGAAATAGATGTGGGCTCTGACTTTTAGTGGTGTCTGTAGTCAGGCCTGTGTTTTCCTAATCTAGAGTTTGTTCATTTGCACAAATCTTTAAGTCGTTAGTGAGCTACACATCTATTTCAATACTAAAAACTATGATCAATTAGCAACCATCAAAGATCTCTGTAGGTCAAACCTTTCAATTACCACTCTTGGTAATTGTGCTTAATGTTACTATGGCAGTTATGTTCTCCTGTCTGGCCTCTACCACCTCAAGATCCCTCACCATCATTGAAAGTAGAAAGTCCATTTCAAAGAAAAGAAAAAAGAACAAGAAAGGGGGAGGGGGGAAGCCCATTTCAGTGCCAACATATGCAACCTTTATCCCCAGAGGACAGCCATCATAGTGATGTTCAGGGGCACTTGCACTATACTCACCAGTCTATTTATTTATGCTATGGTGTGAAGATAATGTGCTCTAGGTCCTTTGGGGGACACAGGGGTTGATGATACAATGCAAATAACAACCCATTTCAGGCTGGGCACAGTGACTCACACCTGTAATCCAAGAACTTTGGGGATGCCTAGGCAGGAGGATTGCTCGAGCCTAAGAGTTCAAGGTTGCAGTGAGCTACGATTGTGCCACTGCACTTCAGCCTGAGCAACAGAGCAAGGCTCTGTCTTAAAAAACAAACAAAAAACCCACTTTGAGTTTGCTTTCTTCTTTCTTCCTAAGCCTTTGGAGCTTATCTTCAGCATTATATCAAGAAATTTATCCAACCCAGCAATCCCATTACTGGGTAGATACCCAGAAGAATATAAATCATTCTACCATAAAGATACATACACACAAATGTTCATTGCAGCACTGTTCACAATAGCAAAGACACGGAATCAACCTAAATGCCCATCAGTGACAGACTGGATAAAGAAAATGTGGTACATATACACCATGGAATACTATGTGGCCATAAAAAAGAACGAGATCATGTCTTTTGCAGGAACATAGATGGAGCTGGTGGCCATTATTCTTAGTAAACTAATACAGGAACAGAAAACCAAATACTGCATGTTCCCACTTACAGGTGAGAGCTAAATGATGAGAACACATGGACACACAGAGAGGAACAACAGACACTGGGGCCTACTTGAGGATGGAAGGTGGGAGGAGGGAGATAAGCAGAAAAAATAACTATTGGCTTAGTATCTGGGTGACAAAATAATCTGCACAACAAACCCATGACATGAATGTACCTATATAACGTCACATGTACCCCTGGATCTAAAATAAAAGTTAAGCAAAATTTTGGGGCATGCCAGGCGCAGTGGCTCATGCCTGTAATCCCAGCACTTTGGGAGGTCGAGGTGGGCAGATCACCTGAGGTTGGGAGTTTGAGACCAGTCTGGCCAACATGGAGAAACCCCGTCTCTACTAAAAATACAGAAATTAGCTGAGTTTAGTGGTGCATGCCTATAATCCCAGCTGCTTGAGAGGCTGAGGCAGGAGAATCGCTCGAACCCAAGAGGCAGAGGTTGCAGTAAGCTGAGACCAGCCCCTGCACGCCAGCCTGGGTGACAGAGTGAAACTGTCTCAAGAAAAAAAAAAAATTATTGCCAACTCAATCCTGTTTGGTTTCAGTCACCAGTTGAGTCTAGTTTTTAATTAATCAACTGAGCATAACTAGAACACTCAAAGCTACCTGAACTAGTACCAGAATCTTAGATAAATGTTCTCATATCAATACATTCAGCCCAATCCAAGATTATGTTCCTTTTTCCTTGATCTTGCATCTTCAGGAGTCTATTTCTACATATATTCTCTAGCTTTTTGCCAATGCAGTTTAGCAAAATCTTACCATTCTTCTGACATGTAATCCTTCTCTTCCCAAACTTACTTTATTGTTGGTCCTTTAGAGCAGTGGTCCCCAACATTTTCCAGGGACTGGTTTCATGGAAGAGTTTTTCCATGGACCAGTATGGGGCATTGGTGGGGAGGAGTCGGGGTAGGATGATTCAAGCTCATTACATTTATTGTACACTTTATTTATATTATTATTACATTGTAATATATAATGAAATAATTATACAACTCACCATAATGTAGAATCAGTGGAAGCCCTGAGCTTGTTTTCTTGCAACTAGATGGTCCCATCTGGGAGTAATGGGCGACAGTGACAGATCATCAGGCATTAGATTCTCATAAGGAGCATGCAACCTAGATCCCTCATATGTGCAGTCCATAATAGGGTTTGTGATCCTATGAGAAGCTAATGCCGCTGCTGATCTGACAGGAGGCAGAGTTCAGGCAGTCATGCAAGCAATGGGGAATGGCTATAAATACAGATGAAGCTTCATTCACTCACCTTCCCCTCACCTCCTGCTGTGCAGCCTGGTCCTAACAGGCTGGGGACCTCTGCCTTACAGCATGTGAGGATCTGACTCAATATACAAGTCTGGAGTTAGTTATAGGAGATAGGATAAAGAAGAGGAAAATTGCCATCCCTGTGCAAGATGAGACCTTTATTATCTGTTATTGTGTGACACATTACCCAAAATTTAGCAACTGAAAGTAACAAGCATTATCTCACACAGTTTCTTTAGGTCAGGAATCTAGAATTGGCCTAGGGGTGTGATTCTGGCTCAGGTTATCTCATAACGTTGGTGTCAAGATGTCATTTGGGGCTTGACTGGGGCTGGAGGATCTGCTTTCAATATGGTTCACTCACATACTTGGCAAGTTTGTGCTAGATCTTGGTAGCAGGCCTCAGTTCCATGCCATTTAAACTTCTCTGTAGTGTCTTTACAACATGGCATCTGGCTTTCTCCAGATCTAAGGCAGAAATGACAATATCTATTATGATATCTGTAGCCTCAGAAGTCACACACCATCATGTCTGCAATATTCTACAGGTTACACAGGTCAACCCTATTGAGTATGGGAGGAGGCTACATAAGGTCATTTAATACTAGAAAGTGGAGATCACTGGGGCCTTCTTGGAGACTGGTTACTGAAGGATCACAATATGGTTTTTGATATGGCTTTTCTGTGTCCCCACCCATATGTCATCTTGAATTGTAGGGACCAGGTGGAGATAATTGAATCATGGGGGCAGTTTCCTCCATGCTGTTCTTGTGATATTAAGTAAATTATCACGAGATCATGATGGTTTTATAAGGGGCTTCCCCCTTCGCGTGGCTCTCATTCTTCTCTCTCCTGCTGCCCGTGAAGAAGGACATGTTTGCTTCCACTTCCACCATGATTGTAAGTTTCCTGAGGTGTCCCCAGCCCTGCAGAACTGTGAGTCAATTAAACCTCTTTTTTTTTTTAATAAATTACCTAGTCTCGGGTATGTCCTTATAGCAGCATGAGAATGGACTAATACAGTTTTCAGCAAAGGCAAGATCAGCCTCATCAGAGGAGTAAACAGGCTGCTTCTGTAGGCATGGGACATTCAATAGATTTTGGGAGCACAGGATACCATTTTCGTAGTCCTACTCTTTTTCAGTCGCTGCCCTAACTTCCACAATCAGAGATCAAGTAAAATCATTGATTCTACTTTGGTCATAATTCAGCATTCTACTGAATCAGATCCTGCTTCTAATTTTTGGTGTGTTAGACTTGTGGCTTTACGGGATTTTTTAGGACGATCATGGAAAATCCCTGGTTTTCTGAAGTGCTGAGTTAAAAATTTGAAATCTTGGGCCTATAATTTTCTTTAACTTTTCTAGCATAGTTAGAAGCAACCAGCACAACTCCTGCCCTTGTATTCCTTGTACCTTCCATAATAGTCCCTCCCAGCAGCCAGTCGGTCCACCAAAACCTTGCCTTTTCCTTTTCAAATTTAAAGAAAAAAATTTATTTTATTTTATTTTATTTTATTTTATTTTTTTGCAGATATAGTCTTGCTCTGTCACCCAGGCTGGAGAGCACTGGTATGGTCATAGCTCACTGCAGCCTCCATCTCCTGTGCTTAAGCGATTCTCTTACCTCAGCCTCCTAAGTAGCTAAGACTATAGGCACATGCCACCACATCTAGCTAATTTTATTATTATTGTTGTTTTGAGACAGAGTCTTGCTCTGTCACCCAGACTGGAATACAGTGGCACAATCTCAGCTCACTGCAACTTCCGCCTCCTGGATTCAAGCAATTCTCTTGCCTCAGTTTCCCAAGTAGCTGAGATTACAGATGCACGCCACCATGCCCAGCTAATTTTTGTATTTTCAGTAGAGACCGGGTTTCACCGTGTTGGCCAGGCTGGTCTTGAACTCCTGGTTTCAAGCAATCCACCTGTCTCGGCCTACCAAAGTGCTGGGATTACAGGCATGAGCCACCACACCAGGCCTATTATTATTTTTTTATGCAGATGGGGGTCTCACTATGTTGCCCAAGATGGTCTCAAACGCCTGGCCTCAAGCACTTCTCCCACTTCAGCTTCCCAAAGCCCTGGACTACAGATGTGAACCATTTCACCCAGCCCCAAAGCCTTGACTTTAATAGACACTTCATTTCAGATGACCAGAGATGATCCTTTCTTTAAAAAAATATATTTATTTATTTATTTTGAGATGGAGTTTCGCTCTTGTCGCCCAGGCCGGAGTGCAATGGTGCAATCCTGGCTCACTGCAACCTCCACCTCCCGGGTTCAAGCGATTCTCCTGCCTTAGCTGGGATTACAGGTGCATGCAACCATGCCCAGCTAATTTTTGTATTTTTAGTAGAGATGGGGTTTTGCCATGTTGGCCAGGCTGGTCTTAAACTCCTGACCTCATACAATCCACCTGCCTTGGCCTCCCAAAGTGCTGGGATTACAGGTGTGAGCCACCATACCTAGCCAAGTTTTCTCTAATAGTAACAAGCTCCTCACTGCCTTCAGATACAAGTGGAAAGTTTATTGCTACAACTTTTCTTATTTCTGCATCAATCCATGTTCAGTTGCATAACAGAGAATCTGGTCAGGTTTAAGCATAAAGAGATTTAAAGCAAGGAATTGAGTGTGTACAAAACTACTGAAAGGACTAGAGGAGCAAAGCTGTAGGTCCAACTCCTTGGAACACCTTCCACCACTTACAACTACTCACAACTTCCACCACTCACAACTCTTTCTACCATGATTAGAAAAGCTCCCACTGGACTAGCACAGTGGCTTACACCTGTAATCCCAAAATTTGGGAGGCTGAGGCAGGAGGACCGCTTGAGCCCAGGAGTTTGAGACCAGCCTTGGCAACATAGTGAGATTCTGTCTCTAAAAAAAAAAAAGCCAGGAGTGTTGGGGCACACCTGTTGTCCCAGCTACTCCAGTGGCTGAGGGGTAAGGACCACTTGAGCCTGGGAGGTTGAAGTTACAGTGCACCGTGATTGTGCTACTGCACTCCAGCCTGAGCCACAGAGTGAGACCCTGTCTCGAAAGAGAAAAGAATAGCTCATGCCACCATTGCTGTAGGAATCTGCTGCCATTTTTGCTCACCACACGACTTATTACCTCTTCTGCTGCTGCTATTATAGGAAACTACTTGCTCCAGAATCATACAAATCACCTCTGCCAATCCACATAGCAAATTAGAGTCCATGCATCTTTCCTGTCTCCTGACATGACTCGGTTCTGAATTCATTTTTCACAAGATGTACTGAACCAAATCATGGCAGAAATGCTAACTGAAAGGGATTCTGGTAAATGTCACTTGTTAGCTTTCCAGCTTTTGCAGATTAGAAATAGATTGAGCATCAGTCCACAGCTCTCAAAACATTTTGTTCAGATCAAATATTGTACTATAGAATTGGTTAGTAGAATTGATTATATCAGATTGAGAGTTCTTTTAAAACAGAGATAAAATTTTATTAGTATTTAGAATACCCAGCATTTACCAGGGCCTCCCTCAAATGCGATGCCACAAACAAAATACTATTTTTTTTTTTTTTTTTTGAGACGGAGTCTTGCTCTCTCGCCCAAGCTGGAGTGCAGTGGCACGATCTTGGCTCACTGCAAGCTCTGCATCCCTGGTTCATGCCATTCTCCTGCCTCAGCCTCCCGAGTAGCTGGGACCACAGGCGCCCGCCACCATGCCCGGCTAATTATTTGTAGTGTTAGAGACGGGGTTTCACCGTGTTAGCCAGGATGGTCTCGATCTCCTGACCTTGTGATCAGCCCGCCTTGGCCTCCAAAAGTGCTGGGATTATAGGCATGAGCCACTGCGCCCAGCCAACACAATACTATTTTATGAATTTGTATTAATACTTACTAAGAACCTTTATGTATGTAAGTAAAGACTCATTCTTGCAAGATTCCCTTTTTCTGCCAGATGTTACTCGTTGCCTTCACTCAACCCCTGGCTGAAACTGAAATTTCCTCCACATCATTTCTTATCACATCTTAGAAAATACCATGGTGATTGGAAAGATTAAGGATTTGGATATCAGACAAATTTGTGTTTGAATTTTGGCTTATCCACTTACTAGCTATATAATCATGGGTAAGTTATTAATGCCTCTAAACCTTAGCTATACTATTAGGATAGTAGTAATTAACCTCACACAGTTGTGAGGATAATGTGAGATAGTGTATGAAAGTACCTGGCACATAGTAGACAATTTATAAGATTATTAAAATGTCTTCCTCCACCTCATAAATATAATTTTGGAATTGGAAAGAACATAAGCGTTTATCTAGTCCAGCTGCATAATACTAATAAGCTGAAAGCCAAAGGAGATGAAGCTTCACGTCTCCCGTTTCTACCTGCTCCAGCTTATGTGGCTCATCTCCTATACATGTTGATACACTATGTCCTATATATTGACACAGTTGCCCCTCAGATCCCTGATAGAAGCTTATTTGAGTAGATTTTCTTATCTTCCCTTGCGTGAGACTAAATGTGTATCTTTCCTGTTCCACTGGCCCAGAATAGCTTTCTTGTCTTGATCATTGTCTCAAGGTCAACTCATTCCTATATGCCTTCTGCTGAAAGGGAAGTTTTCATCCCAACATTCTGGAATCCAAGTGATATGGTTAGGCTTTGTGTTCCCGCCTAAATCTCATCTTGAATTGTAATCTCCATAATCCCCATGTGTCAAGGGAGGAACCCAATGGGAGGTGATTAGATCATGGGGGCAATTTTCCCCATGCTGTTCTTGTGATAGTGAGGAAGTTCTCAAGAGATCTGATGGTTTTGTAAACATCTGGCATTTCTCCTGCTCACTCTTCTCTCTCCTGCTGCCATGTGAAGAAGGTCCTTGTTTCTCTTCACTTTCCTCCATGATTGTAAATCCTGAGGCCTCCCCAGCCATGGGGAGCTGTGAGTCAATTAAACCTTTTTCCTTTATAAATTACCCAGTCTTGGGTAATATTCCTTTTTTTTTTTTTTTTTTTGAGACGGAGTCTCGCTCTGTCGCCTGGGCTGGAGTGCACAATCTCAGCTCACTGCAAGCTCCGCCTCACAGGTTCACACCGTTCTCCTGCCTAAGCCTCCCCAGCAGCTGGGACTATAGGCACACGCCACCACGCCCAGCTAGTTTTTGTATTTTTAGTAGAGACAGGGTTTCATCATGTTAGCCAGGATGGTCTCGATCTCCTGACCTTGTGATCTACCCACCTCAGCCTCCCAAAGTGCTGGGATTACAGGCGTGAGCCACTGTACTCAGCCGGGTAATATTCTTTCTAGCAGTGTGAGAGAACAGACTAATACAGTAAATTGGTACCAAGAGTTTGGGGCACTGCTATAAAGATACTTGAAAATTTGGAAGCGACTTTGGGACTGGATAATGGGCAGATGTTGGAACAGTTTGGAGGGCTCAGAAGAAGACAGGAAGATGTGGGAAAGTTTGAAACGTCCTAGAGACTTGCTGAATGGTTTTGACCAACATGCTGATAATGATGTGGATAATATAGTCCAGGCTGAGGTGGTCTCAGATGGAGATGAGGAACTTCTTGGGAACTGGAGCAAAGGGTCACCCTTGCTATGCTTTAGCAAAGAGACTGCTGGCATTTTGCCACTGCCCTAGAGATCTGTGAAACTTTGAACTTGAGAGAGATGATTTAAGGCATCTGGCAGAAGAAATTTCTAAGTAGCAAGCATTCAAGAGGTGACCTGGTTGATTTTGAAAGTGTTCAGTCTTATACATTCACAAATAGATAATTTGAAATTGGAACTTATTTTTAAAAGAGGGTCAGGCACAGTGGCTCATGCCTGTAATCCCAGCCCTTTGGGAGGCCAATGCAGGCGGATCATCTGAGGTCAGGGGTTGGAGACCAGCCTAGCCACCATGGCAAAACCTTGTCTCTATGAAAAATACAAAAATTAACCAGGCATGGTGGTGGGTGCCTATAATCCCAGCTACTACTCTGGAGGCTGAGGTGCAAGAATCACTTGAACCTGGGAGGCAGAGGTTGCAGTGAGCTGAGATCATGCCACTGCACTCTAGCTTGGGTGACAGAGTGAGACTCCATCTCAAAAAAAAAAGGGGGGGTGGCAACAGAGTGTAAAAATGTGGAAAATTTGCAGCTGACCATGTAGTAGAAAAGAAAAAAACGTTTATGGGGAGGAATTCAAGCCAGCTGCAGAAATTTGCATGAGTAACTAGAAGCCAAATGTTAATAGCCAGGACGATGGGGCAAATGTCTCCAGGGCATGTCAGAGACCTTCATGGCAGCCCCTCCCATCACAGACCTGGAGGCCTAGGAGGAAAAAATGGTTTTGTGGGCCAGGCCCCGCTGCTGTTCTGTGTTTGTAGCCTTGGGACTTGGCACCCTTCGTCCTAGCTGTGGCTGAAAGGGGCCAAGGTACAGCTTGGGTCATGGCTTCAGAGGGTGCAAGCCCCAAGTCTTGGCAGGTTCCATGTGGTGTTGGGCCTGCGGGTGCACAGAAAAACAAGAAGTGAGGTTTGGGAACCTCTGCCTAGATTTCAGAGGATACATGGAAATGCCCAGATGTCCAGGCAGAAGTCTTCTGCAGGGGCAGAGCTCTCACAGAGAACCTCTGCTAGTGCAGTGTGGAAGGGAAATGTGAAGTTGGATTTCTCATGCAGAGTCCCCACTGGGGCACTGCCTAATTGGAACTGTGAGAAGAGGGCCACCATCCTCCAAACAGGTTGCACCATTAGCCTGGAAAAGCCGCAGATACTCAATGCCAGCCATGAAAGCAGCCAGGGCAGGGGCTATACCCTGCAAAGCCACAGGGGCAGGGCTGCCCAAGGCCATGGGAGCCCACCTTTTTCATCAGCATGACCTGCATATGAGACATGGAGTTACAGGATATCCTTTTGGAGCTTAAAGATTTAATGACTGCCCTGCTGGATTTCAGACTTGCATGGGGCCTGTATCCCATTTGTTTTGGCCAATTTCTCCCATTTGGAATGGGAGCATTTATCCAATGCCTATACCCCCATAGTATCTTGGAAGTAATTAACTTGCTTTTGATTTTGTAGGCTACTAGGCAGAAGTGGCATGCCTTGTCTCAGATGGGACTTTGAACTTGGACTTTTGGTTTAATGCTGGAATGAGTTAAGACTTTGAGGTACTGTTGGGAAGGCATGATTATGTTTTGAAATGCAAGAAAAAGACTTGAGAGGAGCCAGGGGCGGAATGATATGGAGGCTTTGTGTTCCCACCCAAATCTTATCTTGAATTGTAATCCCCATAATCCCCATGTGTCAAGGGAGGGACCTGGTGGGAGGTGATTGGATCATGAGGGTGGTTCCCCCCAATGCTGTTCTTGTGATAGTGAATGAGTTCTCACAAGATCTGATGGTTCCATAAGCATCTGGCATTTCCCCTGCTCACCCTTCTCTCTCTTGTTGCCATGTGAAGAAGGTCCTTGCTTTTTCTTCACCTTCCACCATGATTGTAAGTCTCCTGAAGCCTCGCCAGCCATGTAGAACTGTAAATCAATTAACCTCTTTTCTTTATAAATTACTTCGTCTCAGGTAGTATCTTTATAGCAGTGTGAGAACAGATGAATACACAAAGACCCCCCTTCTAGACACCAGAATGTATAATCTTGGTGTCAACTGTTTATCTCATCATAGCTATAGATGAACCCATATTTGGCTACTGAATCTCCCCTGTATTGCTGAACCTCCCTCTGCCATCAGCCAAGCCAAACAGGGAGGCAGTTTCTAATGCCTAATTTTAGACCTAAGTCTTGTACACTTAGGCCTGTACATCTTAGAATGTCATAATTCACCAATAAGTTCTAAAATAGGACATCTCTAACAAGACATCATTCCTTATTATTTGTGCCCATAGAAACTTCTTCCTCTGCCTTCATTAAGGCTTATTCATTTATAGTCTCCTAAGAGACCTCTTTTATTTTTTTCTATGTTTATATGTTGTCTCTCCAACAAGGCTATGACCTCTTTTGGGGACAGTTACCCCATCTCCTACATTCTGTAGTCCTGTTGTGTTTAACAATATTAATCAATCCATAAAAATAATTTTTAAAACCTGGATTCAGACGAAATCTTTCAAAATTTTCCCACTGTCTGGACAAAGGCCCAGAAAGAAAAAGAATAGAGTACTTACCTTACTGAAATATTCAACCTATTTGAAGTCAAGTAATTCAAATCTCTTTGGCTTTATGGATTTCAATCTATTCCCACCCATCCAGAGTGTTCCTGGTTTTTATCTTAGCTTTTGATTTCTTTCCACTGAGAGCTGCTCCTCTGCTCATCTTTAACTGCTCTTTCCACTCATAGTCACGGCACTTTGTACTTCCTCTTTCATAACACATCACATTTGGATTTATTTTTCACTATCTTTCTTCTCCCAAGGACTTTTAATTACATGTAGGCAGAGACAATTTCTTCCTTTTTCATTACTAGGTATATCCCCAGCATCTTAGCATAATGCCTGGCATATAGTAGGCATTCAGTAAATATTTATTGAATAAATGAGTAACTCTGTGCCTGGCCCCAAGTCAGACTGTCTCACATTTCTCCCTGGCCCATATTTGTAAATAACAAAATGTATTTCCCTTGTTAGTGTATCTGAGATTTTTTTCAAAGTGAGTTTTATTAAAACGTAATGGATTCCAAAAGGAAGTTAAACTACAAAAACAAAAATTCAAATTTAAAAAATACAGCTTTATTTAATAAAATTTATTTTTTTAAGTATAGCTTTCTGTTCTGACACACACTGATTAATGCCCAGGCTCATGATGTCTGTTCCACATCCTGCTCAGTGTTGCCACTCACCTAGTGTGTTCTTCCTTTGTCCCCTTTCTTACCCTTGTCCCCTTTCTTCCCTGAGGTCTCAGGTATGTAAGTCCTGGGAGAAATTGCACATGAATGGGATAATGGGCCTTTTTTTTTTTTTTTTTTTTGGATGAACTGTTGTTCTTACTCTTCTCCTTGTGCCTATTAGCAGTTTATCTTTCTGTGCATCTATCTGTAGTAGTTGGACCAATGGAAATGGCAAGCATCTTTAGTCAATGAGGAAAAAATTGTGTACTACTTTTGTCTAATCAATACCATTTCTTCCTAATAATCTCCCTTGGAGAGATTATTATGCCAAATTAAAAATTTTTAATTAAAGTCAAGCTAAATTTCATTTATCAATATATCACTCCACCTGCTAGTCTAGTCTCTGTTATAAAGGATTGGTTTGAAAGTGCATTAGTCTGTGCAGGCTGCTATAACAAAATACCATAAAACAGGTAGCTTTTAAGCTACAGTAATTTATTTTGGACAGTTTTGGAGGCTGGAAAACCCAAAATAAAAACACCAACAGGTTGGGTGTGTGGCTCACACCTATGTCCCAGTACTTTGGGAAGCCGAGGTGGGTGGATCACTTGAGGTCAAGAGTTGAGACCAGCCTGGCCAACATGGTGAAACCCTATCTCTACTAAAAATACAAAACAAATTAGCTGGGCATGGTGGTGGGTGCCTGTAATGCCAGCTGCTCAGGAGACTGAGGCAGGATAATCACTTGAACCTGGGAGGTAGAGGTTGCAGTGAGCCAAGATCATACCACCGCACTCCAACCTGGACTACAGAGTGAGACTCCATCTCAAAAAAAAAAAAAAAAAACACCGACAGATTCAGTGTCTGATGAGGGCCCTTGTTCTGATACATAAATTGTGCCTTCTTGATGTACCCTCACATGGCAGAAGGAGCAAACAAGCACCTCCGGCCTCTTTCATGAGATAATCCCATTGACGAGGGTTCTATCCTCAGGATTTAATTACCTCCCACTAAGGGCCCCCATTTCTTAATACAGTCACCTTGGGGTTTAGAGTTTCAACATATGAATTTACGGGAGACACAAGCTTTCAGACCGTAACAGAGAGGTGTTTTTCTTGTTTTGTTTTGTTTTGTTTTTTTAAGGCATATTCTCAGTTTGGGTGTGGTGGCGTGTACCTGTGGCCCTAGCTACTCAGGAGGCTGAGGAAGGAGGATCCCTTGAGCCTGAGAGTTTGAAGCTATAGTGAACTATGAACATGCCGTTGCACTCCAACCTGAGCAACAGAGAAAGATGCTGTCTCTAAAAAAAAATGATAAATGAAAAATAAAAATAATAGGCCATGTTTATTGTTACTTGTCAGTATTTATATTATTCCTTTGATCAAAAGGAACAAGGCTTTTTAGGAGCAGGATTTGATGGGTGGAGTTAGGGGGAAGTTTTAAAATTCTCTCAATTGAAGCATGGTGTGACCACAATTGATTTATCAATTTCTGAACTTGGCCTTCTGGATCCATCTGTTCCTCACCCCCATCTCCCATGCCTGTTTTTGTCCTTGGCTTTTAATCTTTCTCTTCCTCCTTCTCATTTTCTTGGTCTCGCTCTTGCTTACACTCTCTGCAATTTTTGCACAGCATAAAGGCATCTAGCCAAGGGTTTGAGATCTTCTGAAATCTACTGTACCATATCCACTAAACAAGCTTTGGGTTTTGGTGAGTGAGTTTGCCCCAATCTACAGGCTAACAGAGGCCCTTCCTGATTCCTGGCTTACTACTAGCCCACTGCCACTTTATACATGTATAGTGACTCTCCAGCCTAGTGTGACACTTCCTGTTTTTGGTTCTTGGGTCGGGCAGGTATCTAGCTCTGGTTTAATGTATTGTGGAGTTATCCTCGGGCATTTTTCTGATTGACCTGAGATCATATGAGTGCTAGTATAGCATATAGGCTCTATAACCCATACTGCCTAGTCTCAAATCCCAATTCTGTCATGTACTTATTTCTCTGTGCCTCAGCTTCCTTGTCTGTAAAGAGAGAATAGTAATATCCACCATCTCCTGTGGTGGTGTGTACATGTAAAACACTTAGAAAAGTATAAAAGATGGTAAGCACTTAGTAAGTGTTTATTGATTATGAGTTCACCCATAACCTTGTTGGAGAGAGACCCATGTCACTTCTACCACCCTAATAATTTAACAAATGTTTATTGAATGACCATAATGTATCACACACTATGCTGGGAAGAACATAGAGATGATGCAAAAACTAATGCTGACTTCAATGAGCAACATTTGGTTTATAGATAGTAATGATGGCAAAGGAGTAGCTTTTTATTTAAATAATCATTTATAGGCCAGATGAGGTGGCTCACGTCTGTAATCCCAGCACTTTGGGATGTTGAAGTGAGGGGATTGTTTGAGCCCTAGAGTTCAAGACCAGGCTGGGCAATATCGCTAGACCCCATCTCTTAAAAAAAGTAGTTCTTTACTGTTGCCTCTGTTGACTCTTGAATGCAAGAAAGAACATTTGCCCTTTAACTTCTAATATTATCTTATATTCCCTCTTCTTCAAAAGATCAGAAGCACATGCTGTAAACATCAATCATGATCATCTTTGTCTCTCTTAAATTTATCAGATTGTCAAAATTATATCTTTTCCTATTTTCCTGCATACCTTATCTTTTTCCTACTCAGTTCTCCAAGTTCTCAGAAATCATAACTTCAGACCTTGAAATGATGACTGTTCCACTCCCATCCAGCTTTTATATTTATATAAAATACATGTGTATATATAGGTAAAGACGGAGTCTTGCTATGTTGCCCAGGCTGGTCTCAAATTCCTGGGCTCAAGCCTTCCTCCAATCTTGGTATCCCTTTAAGTACAGACATGAGCACCTGCCCCTTGCCCTGCTCTGGTTTTGTTTTGGTGGTTTGTCAGTATATATGTGTTTGCCTTTGGGCTACACATAAATGTAGAAAGGTGAGCTGTAACCAGAAAGACATCACTGAATTTACCATTGAATGTCTTCATTTAAGTCCCTTTCTCAACAGTTGTTAGCCAGATCCAGCTGGATTTTATATCTGACTTGTGATCACGGTGAAAGAATGCAAAAAGGAGACACAAACTTTTAAAATGTTCTGTCCAGAAAAGAATAAGAACACTATCTAAAAAAAACATGAAGTTCTAGTAAAAATGATGGTTGAAACAGAAAAAAGAATTTAAAAAGATACAGTGAATTAACTAAAAATAAAAGTTCTTTGTTTGGTTTACCATTCTCCCCCCAAAACGGAGGGATATTTGCAAATTTGTATATTCTGACAGGCAGTTTCTCTTCTAAGGGAGGGAAGTAGTTAGATGCCTTAAGCTCCACTGTAGAAATGTGATAATGGAGATGTGCATGGAGATGTGCAGTGCTCTAGGGCCAAGATTAGTCTCTGAGACAGCACTGGGTGACATTGTTTTACCGTAGTATTTTTGCTTTCTGTTTTGAGTTCCTTGTTGGTTCACAAATGTTCTCTTTTTCTCCACCTTTTATCTAATCAGTCACAATAAAATGTAACTGTCAACCAGAACAGTGTGTTTTTATAACCAAGTGTTTTGGAAAAACCCTCAAACTGTGTTTTTTCTCTGCTCCCATGCCAGCACAACAACCATCAATACAGAAGACTTCTGTGACCCCAAAATATGTGGGGATTTCTGCCTAGCAACAAGCAAGCAATCAGTTTGGCAACAAATACAGACTGGATGTCTTCCAATTCAATTCCAACACTATCTACCTGGAAATAGTGTCTGATCCCACAGGGTAAGGGCTCAGCCCCCCCAAGATTGTCCTCTTTCCCTCTCCCAACACTGCTAGACACCAGTCACAGGTCTGGGGCCTCTGGAACTTCTGACAACTGGCTTCAAGTTGGGGTTCCCACAATCCCTCTTGGGGTTCAATTAATTTGCTATAGTGACTCACAGAACTCAGGGAAACATGTTTACTAATTTCTTTTGCTACAAAGGATACAGATGAAGAGATGCTCAGGGTGAGGTATGGGGGAAGGGGCACAGAACTCCCATGCCCTCCCTGGGTGAGCTGCCCTCCAGGAACTTGCATGTGTTCAACTATCCAGAAGCTCTCTAAATCCAGTCATCCTGGCTTTTTATAGAAGCTTCATGACGTTAGCATTCCTTCCCCCAGGGTGTGGGATGGGACCCTCTCTGGAATGGTGGTCTTATGACCCACAATCAGATTACAGACCTGCCTCGGGGCAGGTGAAAGGAACACTGGAGAAAGTCAGAGAGGCCTAACATACCAACATTGTAACAAAAGACTGTAACAAGGACTCTGGGAGTTATGAGCCAGGAATCATAGATGGAAACCTATACATATGTGTGTATTTATATCTACTACCACATCAAGGAAAGGTTTCATACACTGGTATGAAACTGGAAATAAGTAACAGGAGAAAACTTGGAAAATTCGCAAGTATGCGGAATTAACACTCCTGAACAACCAATGGGTCAAAGAAGAAATCAGAAATATCTTAAGACAAATGAAAATGGAAACACAACATACCAAAATTTATGGGATGTGGCTAGGTGCAGTGGCTCACGCCTGTAATCTCAGCACTTTGGGAGGCCAAGGCTGGCATATCACTCAAGGTCAGGAGTTCAAGACTAGCCTGGCCAACATGGTGAAACCCCCATCTCTACTAAAATACAAAAATTAGCTGGGTGTGGTGGCAGGCACCTGTAGTCCCAGCTACTTGGGAGGTTGAGGTGGGAGAATTGCTTGAACCTGGGAGGCGGAGGTTGCAGTGAGCCAAGATCACACCACTGCACTCCAGCCTGGGCAACAGAGTGAGATCCATCTCACACACACACACACACACACACACACACACACAAATTTATGAGATGCAGCAAAAGGAGTTCAAGAGGGAAAGTGACAGCGATAAATACCTAATTAAGAAAAAGAAAGATCTCAAATAAATAACATAACTTTCCATCTGAAGGAACTAGATAAACAAGAACAAACTAAGTTTGCAGAGGAAAGGAAATAATACAGATTAGAGCACAAGTGAAATAGACTAGAAAAACAATAGAAAAGATCAGTGAACTAAATTTTTTTTTGAAAAACAAAAATTGACAAAGCATTAGCTAGGCTAAGAAAGACAGGAGACTCAAATAACTATAAATGAAAGAGAAGACATTACAATGAGTACCACAGAAACACAAAGGATCTTAAGAGACTACTATGAACAATTACACGCCAGCAAATTGGATAACCTAGAAGAAATGGTTAAGTTCCTAGACACATACAACCTAGGAAGACTGAACCATGAAAAATAAAAAATCTGAATAGACCAATAATGAGTAAGCAGTTTGAATCACTAATCAAAAATATTCAAACAAGGAATACTCTTTAAATGTTTGGTAGCATTCACCAGTGCAACCATGTGGTCCTGGGCTTTTCTTTGATGAGAGACTTTTTACTACTGATTCAGTCTCCTACCTGTTATTGGTCACTTCAGATTTTCTTTCTCTTCATAATTCAATTTTGGTAGGTTTTATGTGTCAAGGAAATTATCCATTTCTTCTAGTTAATCCAATTTGTTGGTTATAATTGTTCAGAGTAGTCTCATGATCTTTTCTATTTCTGTTGTATCAATTGTAATGTCTCCTTTCTCATTTCTGATTTTATTCGCGTCTTCTCTCTTTTTCTCTGCTAGTCTAGTTAAAGGTTTATTGATTTTTTTAGCTTTTATAAAAGCCATCACTTAGTTTCATTGATCTTTTCTGTGTTTTTCTAGTGTCTATTTTGTTTACTTCTGCTCACTCTGTGCTCTAGTAAGAGATAAAGTATAAAGTCAAGGAAAGATCACTGGAAAAAAAGTTTAAAAAACAGATACGGGGCTGGGTGTGGTGGGATTACACCTGTAATCCCAGCACTTTGGGAGGCTGAGGTGGGGAGTTCAAGACTAACCTGGGCAACATAGCTAGACCCTATCTCTTAAAAAGAAATAAGTTTTAAAAGTAGTCAGGCATGGTAATATGTGCCTATAGTCCTAGCTACTTGGGAAGATGAGGCCAGAGGATTCTTTGAGCCCAGGAGTTCAAAGTTGTAGTAAGCTATGATCACACCACTGCACTCCAGCCTGTGTAACAGTGCAAGGCCTTGTTTCTAAAGAAAAAAAAAAGGGAACGAAAAAGATAGAGGTAAGTTAGTTTCTCCAAACCTCAGTCATAAAATGGAAATAAAGATATTTCCCCTGCATACGGAAGCATCCTTTAAAATGTAAACTTGATCATTTTATAAATAATTGTTAATGTATAAAACCTGTGCTCTGGACATGTGCTTTCTGCCCCTTGAAACAAGATGAAAAACTTGGTTTATTGCACTTACATTTCTCTACTCCAGTTACATAATTTGCATTTTCTAGAACAGTGATTCTTTAACTGTGTTGTTTTAGCATTTTGATTACATTTGGTTATAAATTATTATTATTATTATTATTATTATTATTATTATTATTATTATTTTGAGACAGGGTCTCGCTCTGTTACCCAGGCTGGAGTGCAGTGGTGCGATCTCGGCTCACTGAAACCTCCACCTCCTGGGTTCAAGCAGTTCTTGTGCCTCAGCTTCCTGAGTAGCTGCAGTACACATTTTTTATTTTTAGTAGAGACAGGGTTTCACCATGTTGGCCAGGGTGGTCTCAAACTCCTGACCTCAAGTGATCCAGCCGCCTCAGCCTGCCAAAGTGCTGGGATTACAGGTATGAGCCACCATAGGGTTATATTATAAATAAATATTGTCACTAATAAAAATTATGAAGAAACAATATTTGCAAATGATTTTATTTATTAATGAATAAAAGTGGCCAGGCACAGTGGCTCACACCTTTAATCCCAGCACTTTGGGAGGCTGAGGCGGGCAGATCACTTGAGCCCAGGAGTTCCAGATCAGCCTGGCCAACATAATGAAACCCCATCTGTACTAAAAATACAAAACAATTAGCTGGGCATGGTGGCATATGTCTGTAATCTCAGCTACCCAGGAGGCTGAGACAGGAGGATTGCTTGAAACCGGGAGGCAGAGGTTGCAGTGTGCCAAGATCGTGCCACTCCACTCCAGGCTGGGCGACAAATAAGACTTCGTCTCAATCAATCAATCAATCAATCAATGGGAGTGGATACAATATTATCCCTATAATAATATTCTTAGTAACTTGCATTCATATATGCTTTTATTACTTTGGCAAGAAAGGAACACTGGGAATTGCACATAACTTGAAGCCTGTTTATCTCAGTTAAGTTGCTGCCAGTAATCTTGGTCACCTTTCAGGAGTGTTACAGATGAACATCACTCATTCTCTAACTTTAATTTTTCTAAGTTAAATGAATTATGAAATATAGTTGACCCTTGAACAATGTGGAGGTTAGGGATCATCAACACATCCCTCACTGCACAGTCAAAAATCCACGTTTAACTTTTGGCTTCCCAAACACTTAACTACTAATAGCCTACTGTTGACTTTACTGATAAACCATCTATTAACACATATTTTGTATGTTATATGTATTATATGCTGTATTTTTAACAATAAAGCAAGAAAAAAGGAAATGGACCGAGTGTGAGGGCTCACACCTGTTAACCCCAACACTTTGGGAGGCTAAGGCGGGAGGACTGCTTGAGGCCAGGAGTTCGAGAACAGCCTGGGCAAAATCGTAAGATTCCGTCTCTTAAAAAAAAAGGTAGCCTGTAGTCCCAGCTACTCAGAGAGGCTGAGGCAGGAGAATGGCGTGAACCCAGGAGGCGGAGCTTGCAGTGAGCCGAGATCGCGCCACTGCACTCCAGCCTGGACGACAGAGCGAGACTCCGTCTCAAAAAAAAAAAAAAAAAGGGTAAAAAAAAAAAAATTTTTTTTTTTAAACAAGGTCTCGCTCTGTTGCCCAGGCTGGAGTACAGTGGCACAATCTCACCACATGGCTCACCATAGCCTCAACCTCCTGGGCTCAAGTGATCCTCCCACCTCAGCCTCCCAAGTAGCTGGGACTACAGATGCACGCCACTACACTCAGCTAATTTTTATTTTATTTTTTTCGTAGAGACAGGGTCTCACTATGTTACTCAGGCTAGTCTTGAATTCCTGAGCTCAAGTGATCATCCTGCCTTGGCTTTCCAAAGTGCTAGGATTACAGGTGTGAGTCACTGCTCCCAGCCAAAAAAAAAAATTTAAGAAAATGTTATCAAGAAAGTCATAAGGAAGAGAAATGTATTTGCTGTTCGCTAAGTGGAAGTGGATCATCATAAAAATCTTTATCCTTGTAGTCATCACACTGAGTAGGCTACAGTGGAGAAAGAAGAGGAGGGGTTGGTTTTGCTGTCAAGACCTCATTGGGGCTGTCTCAAGAGTAGCAGAGGTGGAAGAAAATCCACTTATTAGTGTACTCATGCAGTTCAAACCCATGTTGTTCAAGAGTCAACAGTACAGTGAACTAAAAGCACCAGTTGTCCTCCCCTGCTTAAGGCTCAAGTGTGTCTCTAGCCTATCTAGTATAGAAAATTTTGCTCTGGAATGGGCCTTCTACTCCCAGGTTACAAGTCCAATATCCAAAGGTATAAGTGATCTACATATTGATGAAGTCCAGTAAAATCACTTCAGTCATACTACTATGCATGCTATTCATTTAAGAACTTTAAAAACTAAACACTATGTTTGACTTAGAAAAGAAAAATGGCAAAGGGAGAAATACTAGCAGGCAGGGTCTTGGTCTATTTCATTATCCTGGCCTAACAACATGCATCATAAGTAAGGTGGTCACAGGAACTGGTTTGCCTGGTATAGTCCTGGTTCATGCCAGCTATCCCAATGTAATTATTAGTAACACCCTCTTTCACCCCACACATAAAGTGCTTACTATTGTTTATCAATATATACCCTCTTTCTAGCAGTGCACAGCATGTATTAGGTGCTCACTAAATATTTGTTAAATGAATGAATGAATGATGAGCCATATAAAAAGAGACTGGCCCATTAGAGTTCTGAGAATTTAGTTCTGCAATAAAACAGTAAAGAGACTGGCCCATTAGATAGAGTTCTGAGAATTTAGTACTGCAGTAAAATAGTATGAGCACTGTAGTGGGTTGAATTGATGAGTACCCCCGAAAAGATATTCCCATGTCTCTGTACTGTAGGAATATTACTTTATATGGCAAATAATGTAATTAAATTAAGGGTCTTAGGAGGTGCTTAGCCTGGATTTTCTGGGTACAATCACATGTATCCTTAGAGAGGCAGAGGGGGTTTGGGGATGCACAACACACAGACACACACACAGAGAAAGGCAATGTGAAGAAAGAGCAGAGAGATGTGGTCACAAGTCAAGGAATGTACACAACACACACACACACACACACACAGAAAGGCAATGTGAACAATGTGAAGACAGAGCAGAGGGATGTGGCCACAAGCCAAAGCATGCCAACAGCCACCAGAAGCTAGAGGAGGCAAGAGTTGGATTCTCCCCTAGCGCCTCCCTAGGAAGTGCACCCTTGCCAATGCCTTAATTTTAGACTTCTGACCTCCAGAACTGTGAGAAAATTAATTTTGGTTGTTTTAAGCCACCAAGTTTGTGGCAATTTGTTATGGCAGCCAAAGGAAACTAATGCAAGCACCTTTTTCATGCAAAAGTGATAAGAAAGGAACATTCCCATTATGGCTATTCATGTTGCTGTGGGATGGGGGAGCTTGATGTACTTGGGAAAGTATGAGATGCTGCCACATATTAACGAATTGCATTAGAAAAGTCACCAAACTTTCGATTTCCCAATATATATAATGGAGGAAATAATACATCTCTACTTCCTCCAAATAGTTTGTAGTGAGACTCAATTGA
Source organism: Hylobates moloch (assembly GCF_009828535.3). Lineage (NCBI taxonomy): Eukaryota > Metazoa > Chordata > Mammalia > Primates > Hylobatidae > Hylobates > Hylobates moloch. The sequence continues at coordinate 36,921,972 of NW_026652286.1, forward strand.
GATAATGTATATTCCTGTATTCAATAAATATTTAATGATGCCTAGTATATGCCAGGAACTATTCTAAGCTCTTTATCTCTTGCTATCCAATACATTCCCTATCCGGAAGCTGGTCATCTTTTTAATGTGAAGTTTTTTGTGTGTGTTTTTGTTTTGTTTTGTTTTTGAGACAGAGCTTTGCTCTGTTGCCCAGGCTGGAGTGCAGTGGTGTAACCTTGGCTCACTGCAACCTCCACCTCCCAGACTCAAGCAATTCTCGTGCCTCAGCCTCCCAAGTAGCTTAGATTACAGGTGTGTGCCACCACACCCGGCTAATTTTTGTATTTTTTAGTATAGATGGGGTTTTGCCATGTTGGCCAAGCTGGTCTCAAACTCCTGGTCTCAAGTGAGCCACCTGCCGCAGCCTCCCAAACTGCTGGGATTGCAAGCATGAGCTACTGTGCCCTGCCAGAAGCCAGTCATCTTTTTAAAAAATCTATGGAATACAACATGACAGATAAAGTTCCTGCTGCCATTCAGCTTAACATCCTAATGCAGTGAGCAGACAAGACACAAGAATGAATGCAAAAAATCATTTCAGATAGTAAGAAGGACTATGCAAAAGATAAAAACAAACAAAAACTAAGAGGGGAAATGTAACAGAGTGTCTAGAAGAGGAAACAACATTACATGGGATGATCAGGGAAGGCTTTTCTAGAGAGGTGGCCATTCAAGCTGAAATCTAAATTATACACACAAAAAAAGCCATTCTGTAAAAAACTGGGATAAGAGCTTTTGGGCAGTGGAACTGAAAAAAAGAAATAGCCATAGTTTTTGCATACTTGAGGAATAGAAAGCTTTGTATGAGCTTGACATGTTTGAAGAATAGAAAGGGGCCAGTGTGACTGAATAGAGATCAAAGGGAACATGGTAGGAGTTGAAGTCAGAGTGATAGTCAAGGGCCAGATCATGTAAGGTCATATAGGCCATGCTAAGGAGTTTGGATTTTATTGTGGATATTATATATATCCATGATTAGAGGGTTTTAGGCATGGAAGTGGCATTATCTGATTTACATTTTTTAAAGAATACTGGTTCTGGGTGGAGAATGTATTGGAGAGCAAGAGATGAAGTTGAGGGACGAGTTCTAGGAGGCTATTGCAGTAATCCAGGCTAGGGAGAATGGTGGTTAGATTAAAGTGATAGCAATGTAGATCAAGAGAAGTGGACCAGTTTAAGATATATTTTGGAGACAGAGCCAACAGAACTTCTGATGGATTGAATATAGAAGATAAGGGACAGAAGAATCAAGAACGATTCATAGGTTTTTGACCTTAGTAACTGACAGTGGTGAACAATGAAGAAAAACTATTCTGAACATGTTAAACTTGAAATGCCTACTAGATATTCAGGGGGAAATTTCAGTAGGCAATTCAATATAGATGATATACATCTATAGCTTGCATGGGAGGAAAGGAAGATAAGAGATAGAGACATGAATTTGGAAATTTTTATCATATAAATGGGATTTAAAGTCATAGGATTGATGAATTACCTCGGAGAAAAGTATGCAGAGGGAAGAAAAGACCCAGAATAAATCCTTGGTGGTACTTCAATATTTACAGGTCAAACAGAGTAGGAGAACCCAGCAAAGACTGAGCTGAATTGGTAAAGGAGCCAATGAGGCAGTAGGAAATTCTAGAGAAAAAATAAGTAAAATGGCAGCAAGATAATATGCACAAATATTTTCTCAGCTCTTGTGTATGTAAATAACTCTATTGGTAATACAAGAGAAGTACTTGATATCAAGAACCTTATGATTTTGGAAGGGAGGTAAAAATAAGCCCATAAAAATAATAAATTATTTAGCCTTCTAACTAATGATCTCCCTATCTCCAAGTTTGCCCTCCTCTTTTTTTTTTTTTTTGAGACAGGGTGTCACTCTGTTGCCCAGACTGTAGTGCAGTGGTGTGATCACAGCTCACTGCAACTTCGTCCTCCTGGGCTCAAGCAATCCTCCCATCTCAGCCTTCTGAGTGGCTGGGACCACAGGTGCACCACCACACCTGACTTGTTTTTGTATTTTTTTATAGAAACGGGGTTTCACCATATTATCCAGGCTGGTCTCGAACTCCTGGGCTGAAGAAATCCACACACCTCGTCCTCCCAAAGTGTTGGAATTACCGGTGTGAGCCACCGCACCCCAGTTCAATCCATTCTACACAAACTATAAGGATAGTTTTTCTAAAACAGTACATGGATCAATTAAAACTGATCAGCTTTACACTAAAACCAATCAGAGTTCTGATCAGTTCAAGAACTTTGTCTGTGTCGTCAAGTCCCAACTGATCAGAGTTCTGATCAATTCAAGAACTTTGTCTGTGTAGTCAAGTCCCAAATCATCATTCTGGCACTTAAGGAAGAATGGCCACAGCCTCATCTCCCTATTATTCCCTTTATGAAAACTTATGGTATCTTTGGTTTAGCATTGATTCCACTCTTCCCTGCCTTTTATATAATTGATGTATTTATCTTTTGTCTAGATTGTGAGATCCTTGGAAACAGGTATTACACATATAAACTCAATAACTTTATTTCTTTTTCCGCCAAGTGAACAAAGACCTCCAAATTGTAGTCACATGTAATACAGAACACTAGTATTGGTCATATCTCCATTTCTGATCCACCTTCCTCCCATGCAAGCTATAGATGCATATCATCTATTTTGAATTGCCTACTGAAATGTCCCTTTGAATATCTAATAGGCATTTCAAATTTAATATATTCAGAATAGTTTTTCCTCCATTGTTTACTACCTGCCAGTTGCTTAAGGCCAAAATCTATGAATCATTCTTGATTCTTCTCTCATCTTCAATATTCAATCCATCAGAAGTTTTATTGGCTTTATCTCCAAAATATATCTTAACAATGGAGCAAAATTTGAGTACCATAGAACCAGATTAGGGATAACTGCAGGAATGAAGGAGTGATATACCTAGGAATAGGAAAGTAGTCTGAAGCCAGATGATAAAGGTCCTTTTATGCCAAACTAAGAAGTTCAGATATTATTGTTACAGGAGAGCTATTGAGGTTTTTGAGTAGGGCACTTATATATTCATTTTGTACTTCAGGAATGAATCAGTAGAGGGGATAAATGAGGGTACCCTCAAAATTGCAAGCAATGAAGTATTAGAACTGAATTTTTAGGGACAGCAATACCAGCCTAACTGGCTCCATAAGAGAAGATTGGGTGTTTGGGAGAGGCAAAAAATAAGGCCAACAGAAAAGGTAGGGTAGGGACAGAATATAAAGGGCTTGAAAGCCAGGTAAAAGCATATGAACTGGGATCCCTGGGTTCTAATACCTGTTTCCCTACTTGGAGAAACTCCCCTTATCTTTTTTAAAACCCAGTCCTTTTCCTGGGGTTTGCTTCAGCTATAAATGTTGTAATTTTCTATAATGCTCTGACCTGCTACAGTGGCTCTGAAACCTTGACTGCACACTGGAATCACCTAGAGAGCTTTAAAAGCTACTGATGGCTAGATCTCACTACCAAAGATTCAGATTTATCTGGTCTTAGATGCAGCGTGGACACTGAGATATTTAAAAGTTCTCCAGGTGATTCTAATGTGCAGCCAAGGTTGAGATCAACTCATGTAGAAAATAGCGAAGCACTAAGATTCTTAAGCATGGTAATAATATGTTAAAGTTTAGTTTAGCTTTTTTGGGTTTTTTTTGTTTTTTGTTTTTTTCCAAGACGGAGTCTTGCTCTGTCGCCCAGGCTGGAGTACAATGTCATGATCTCAACTCACTGCAACCTCCACCTCCTGGGTTCAAACGATTCTCCTGCCTCAGCCTCCCGAGTAGCTAGGATTACAGGGGTGCACCACAACGTCCAGCTAATTTTTTGTATTTTTAGTAGAGACGGGGTTTCACCATGTTGGCCAGGGTGGTCTATAACTCCTGACCTTGTAATCTGCCTGCCTCAGCCTCCCAAAGTGCTGGGATTACAGGCATAAGCCACCGTGCCTGGCTGAAAAAAGGTATTTTAAGAAAGACTAACAGGAATATACAGACTAGTAGGGAAAGACTACAGAAGATCAACTAGAATTTTTCAATAATCCAGGAGAAAAGTTTAGTAACGGCTGGATTAGCATACATGCAATGATGTTGTAGGGAGGAAGATGAATGCAAGAAACATTTAGAGAGAAGTAGCACCAGGATTCAGTAAGTGATTGAATATTAAATCCGAGCAAAAGGAAAAAAAATATGGTCAAGTTTCTAGCATAGAAGAATAATAGGATCCTTAACAAAATTAAAGTAGTTGTGAAACAGCTGGTTAATCAATATTATTGAGAATATGGAAACTAACATTAAATTCTAAGTTGGGATCTAACCTATGTGTCTTACATACATTATCACATTTAATCTTTACAACAACCATATAAATACTACTATCATTCCGATTTTACCGATTTAGAAACTGAGTAAGAGTCATTAAATTATTTGCCCAAAGTTACACAGTAATTGGTAGAGAAGATATTTGACCTCAACTGGTCTACTTTTCCTCATAGGAAGATGACCAGTTTACATATGGAATCTGCTGAATTTGAGCAAACAACTCAAAAAAGCAAAATGGCTATAGAGGCCAGATAGGAACATAAATGAGTGAATCAAGTCAGATGCAACTGTGGAGAAATCAAAACATCGAGAGGAGGTAGTTCTACTTAGTTATGCTTGAATGTTGCCCTATGAGAATTTCAGGCCCAGTATTCCCATATTTTAAGATTTTTCATGAAAAGATGGAAATCTGGATTTGTATGCAAAAATTTGTGTGAATATCAAATTCAAGTGTTTAAAACTACTGTGGCTCAAACTATGGCTTCAAGTTTGCATCTCTGAGCAAAACGCTGTTGGAAATTCAGAACTGGATGTAAAGTGAGAGATCTGGGCTGAAGGTATATGATTAGGGAATTCATAAGCACAGAGAGGATGGTAGATGCTTCCAAAATAGTATGTGTTAGAATAGTAACCAGCACTTGACACTCCAGGCTGTAGTGCAGTGACATGATCACGGCTCACTTCAGCCTCGACCTCCAGGGCTCAAGCAATCCTACTGCCTCAGCCTCCCAAGTAGCTGGTACTACAGGCATGTGGGACATAGGCTAATTTTTGTATTTTTTGTAGAGATGGGTTTTCACCACGTTGCCCAGGCTAGTCTCAAACTCCTGAGCTCAAGCTACCCCCCTGCTTCGGTCTCCGAAAGAGCTGGGATTGCAGGCATCAGCCACCATGCCCAGCATTTTTTTTTTCTTTTTTTTTTTTTGAGACAGGGTCTCATTCTATTGCCCTGGCTGGAGTGCAGTGGCGTGATCATGGCTTAGTGCAGCCTCAAAGTCCTGGGCTTAAGGGATTCGCCCATGTCAGCCTCCCAAGTAGCTGGGACTACAGATGCATGTCACCACATCCGGATCTTTTTTTAACTTTTAATTTTAGAGACGGGGGGTCTCCCTATGTTGCCCAGATTGGTCTCCAACTCCTGGGCTCAAGGAATCCTCCCACCTTGGCCTCCCAAAGTGTTGCTGAATTTTCATATATCCATGATGTGATGGAAACATTTAGAAAGTTTCAATGTTTATTTCCCTCACTTAAATATATTTCGATTTGAAAAAAACTATTGTCTAGACTTCAAAGAGAATATTCATCTAGCCCTAAAAGCTGGATGTTCTTATAATTAAGACACTTAAAATTCAACAATTAAAAATTTTTTACACTGGGCACAGTGGCTCACACCTGTAATCCCAGCACTTTGGGAGGCCCAGACGGGTGGATCACTTGAGGTCAGGAGTTTGAGACCAGTCTGGGCAACATGGTGAAACCCCATCTCAACTAGAAATACAAAAATTAGCTGGGCATGGTGGCACATGCTTGTAATCCCAGCTACTCAGGAAGCTGAGGCACGAGAATTGCTTGAACCCAGGAGGTGGAGGCTGCAGTAAGCAGAGATCACACCACTACACTCCAGCCTGGGTGACAAAGTGAGACTCTGTCTCAAAAAAAATTTTTTTTTCTAAAGGTTTTACTTAATGTTTTTATTTAGTCTTTGCTAATTGTGAACCTCTGCAATGGGCTTTGCAGGTATGATTTCAATTTCAAATCTTTCTATTTAAGTGAGAGAAAGGCAATTGAAAGATTGTTTTATCAATATTGTTACTTTTTCTACCTTAGGTTATTCCCTTCCAGGTCAATTTCTCACATAAACTCATATCTGTAAAGCCCATACCAAAAGGGTTCCCAATTAGCAAAGATTAAATAAAATATTAAGTAAAACCTTTTTTTAAATTTTTAGTTACTGAATTTTAAGTGTCTTATTTATAAGAACATCCGACTTTTAGGGCTAGGTGAATATTCTCTTTGAAGTCTAGACAATAGTTTTTGAATACTACTCTTCCTAGTAAACTAATGTATTCGTTCATTATCAGATATATGGAATGTAAACCAGTTATGTAAAAATATCACATATACTAATGCATTTTTCCAAACCTTAAAGCCCTACAGAAATTATAAAGAAACATTATTCTGGTGTTATCATGAAGCTAGAAGGGTCCAAAAAATTACAAAGTGAAACCTCTTGTATTTAAAACAAAACTTGCACCACCACCACCACCCCAAAATAGTTTTTTTTTTTTTAGAATCTCTCTTCCAAGTTTTAAAGTTCAAGTGAAATTGATTTAATAGCAGTAAGTGTAGTAACAGTAAAGTAGGGAATGGTGACTATTCTATAGCAAAGATCTACAGATGTTGGAATTGTGTTAGAAACCTTCAGAGCCACACCACAGCCTTCCATTACATTTAAATGTCGTAGGAAAAACTGCAATTTTCCTGAAAATTGTATTAAGGACCAGGTGCTCTAATACCAAAAGCTGTTTTGACACATCAAAGGTTAAGTTTGGGTCTTTGAAAATCCTGCCTCTTACTGAACACTTTCTTTAAAAGTCATTCATGTTAAAACACACACATTCTTGCCTTTGACTATACACCGTAAAAGTACTACATGTTAAAATGGAGATGGGGACATTTTTGTTGTTTAAGTTTATAGAAGTATGACTCCATTTTAGTAATAGCTACAATGTCGCAAACGATGGAATAAGGTACCCATCAATACATTACCTGGTAAGTATAAATAGTTCAACTTGCCGTCTTTGAAAAGCCTAATCGTATTATGGTGGACCTTAAATAAAATGAAAATACACAACTGACAATGTTTAACGTGCACTTAAACAAACAAACAAAAAAAACAGGAGATAGCAATTCGAAATCCTCCAAACACCCGCGGAAGTCTGACACACAGGGTGTTTTCCTCGGTGACGGCCAGCAGGACATTCCTATGGGAAAAGCTGCTTCTTGTGTGCGGTACGAAGAAAATCAACCCCTTCCTTTCATCCCTTTCTCATTCACTCTGCAGGCGGTGGGCCAATAAGGAGCTGAATGAAGCTCTCCTTTGGCATCCGGGCGCACGTCTCGCCTCCTCCCCACGACTTTCTGGGTTCCCTAAGGCTGCCGAAGCCGAGGACCTGGAGCCGGGTGGTGTCCCGGCGCTGCGCCCGGGGGCGCCAGGCCTCAACCCGACGGGCCTAGCCCCGGGAGAGGCCAGGCACGCGAGGGCAGCCACAGCTCCAAGGGGCGCCAAGAAAAGCAATGCTCACTCGCCACGCACAGGGATCGGGGGAGGTAAGGGTGCGTTTTCTTCCCATATTCCCGGTGAGAAAACGAGGTCGGGGGAAAAGGGGATGATACAACCGGAGCATGGCATATGGACTCAGTGAACAAAGGGACTGGAGCAAGAAGCAGCAGCCACACCAACGCAGACTCAAAAGGGCTCTCCGGCTTTACGCACGCGGCCCTCATATAGACAGCGCTCGGCGCCCCTTACGCCACTGGCTCAGCCTCAGAGACTTCGCGAATATGGCTTTGCGCACTGCGGCGGTGCTGCGCCGCAACCGAGCTCAGCCCTGTGGCTCCTCCCCGCTGCCCTGCGCGGATTGGTGGCAGACGGCAACCGGGCCGCTGATTGGGCGGCGAAGGAGCCATTCGGGGAGGCTCTGGTGGGTTCGGCTGCTCCAAGAGTGATAAGTTCGGCTTCAGACACGCCTCACCGCCAGCAGTGAGTCGGAGCTCTATGGAGGTGGCAGCGGGTACCGAGTGGCGGCTGCAGCAGTGACTCCTCTGAGCTGAGTTTCAGGCCGTCCCCGACTCCTTCCTCCCCCTTCCCTCCCCCTTTTTTTTGTTTTCCGTTCCCCTTTCCCCTCCCTTCCCTATCCCCGACGACCGGATCCTGAGGAGGCAGCTGCGGTGGCAGCTGCTGAGTTCTCGGTGAAGGTGAGTGGAGCCGCCGCCGCCGCCGCCGCCGAGTGGAGCGCTCTAAAATGGCCGCCGTCCCCGGCCGCTTCTTCTCGAGTGGTACAAAATGGCGGCTGCAGGCGGAGCCGGGTGGGGCGACCCTTTTTTAGCATTTTCCCTGCGCTTCAGACACCTGGAAAGTCTTGGCCTTTGTTCTCTCTTCCTGTTGCTGACGGAGTAGAAGGAAGACGTCAGTGTTGGCCAGACCGCCGTGCGGTCATGGCCGGATGGCCGACCGCTGCAGGGACGAGGCCGTGGCGGACCGAGGCACGGGTGTGCTCGGACGGCGAGGGAGCCTGGCTCGGACTGCTAGCGCCGTGGCGGGAGGCACGCGGGCCGGCAGGGAGGGCCCGGCCGTTGCCGCGGGACCAGGGAACCACAGGCGTCCCGGAGCCCGGCCTCCCGGCGGGGAGGTGTGTAGGGCCTGGAGTCGGCGGGGCTGCCCTTCGTCGGGGGGAAAGAGAGAGTGATGATTTCTGCCCCTTTTGTCAGCAGAGGAGGCCGTGGCGAGGCGGTTGTCAGTCCCGGGGGGATTTATGGGGCAGGAGGGGGCCCGCTTGGAGGCGGCGGGTGGGTAGGAGGCCGCCTTCCTGCCTGGAGAACAAAGAGCTGGGCGCCGGGCCGGCGGGGGCGGCCTCAGCTGCTCCTCCCCGCCGAGCGACCCGCGGCCTCGCGGGGAGGTTGTCGGAAGCACTTCCCTAACTTGCGCCTGGGTGGGAGGAATGCTTCGCTCTTTTGTTCCCAGGAAGGGAAAAACGGGGCGGAGGTTCCTGCTGCCATGTTGTGGCCCTGGTCTTCCGCCTGCGAGTGCTAGTCCCGAACACCCGGCCCCCTCTCGCGCGTCTTTCCACGAACTCTCCACGGGGAGGAGGCGAAAGGGTGGACAGGGGAAAACTGCTGAAGAGCTTTTGGAGAGACCTTATCCAGTCGCTGGCCTCCTCGTCAAGGCAGTAAAAATTCCTAGGGCCGACATTTTCCACGTGATGTTGCTCGTGTCTGTAGTTAGATTTTTCTGTTGATCTTAGTGCTCAGTTTTAAAGATAGTAGAATGTGGCTTTTTCAAAAGATTCGTTCTGAGCCGTTTGAAATGGCTGTTGTGTTCTACGAAGTCTCTTTGCATCCTTGAACACCGGGGAATTTCCAGGTAGCTAAACAAAATGTGTTTTGAGTACATTCTAGGTTAGTCTTAAAGATCTGCAATGCAGTGACAGTGCCAGGATCTGAAATACGTTATAATTGAATGAAGGCTTATAGATCTGTATGTTAGCAGTGTCTAATTTTGGTGCTCTTTCTCGTTCCAGGTATTTCATTTCTCCCGTCCCCTCCCCTCCCCACCCCATCTATTAATATTCTTTTGAAGATTCTTCGTTGTCAAGCCGCCAAAGTGGAGAGTGCGATTGCAGAAGGGGGTGCTTCTCGTTTCAGGTATGTGTAGATTTATTTGGGGGAATCGTTTTGAAAAGGCCAGCCCCAAAAACTAGTTAACCACAGCAAATAAGTCCGACTTAATGGGCTGCAATTTTCATTTGAAAAGTTCTTAAGTTTTCGTTGACAGCCTTCTAAGAACTGCCATCTGAAGAATAAATAAAATCAATTATTTGCCTTTCTTTTGGGTCCAAGTTCAGTCTTCATTTGTAGCATAATATACAAGCACTAAAATACAGGCCTGGCTCCAGTCTGGGCAAAATAGCGAGACCCCCATCTCTACAAGCAAAGCAAAACGTAAAATAGGTGCTTTATTCTTTTTGAGTGAGACACAGTTGGGATACAGTAAACAAAAATTTTTTTCTTTTACATAGTGCTTCTTCGGGCGGAGGAGGAAGTAGGGGTGCACCTCAGCACTATCCCAAGACTGCTGGCAACAGGTGTGGTAAACATGTAAAAAAAAAAAACTGAGCTTTATTTAACAGATTAAAAGTCTTTCCCATGTGACGGTATAATTAAGGCAATAGCCATCAAGAGTCCTAATCTTCAGGGGCGTGGTTTCTGTTGAGTATCCTAAATACAGAATATCAGCTCTTGATTATTCCTTAGCCAAATTATCTAAATGAGTTGAGACTCTCAAACTGTTACTTTTTTCCTTATTCTTTGGGTTATTTTTACTAATGTTTTTTCTGAAATCGGTAGCTATTATTCCTGCTAATTGCTGTTAGTAAAGTAGTACGCACTCAACGTGGTCAATAAAACATTAGAAAGTGTTAATTGGCAGCCAGTACAGTGGCTCACACCTGTAATCCCAACAACTTTGGGAGGCAAAGGTGGGAGGGTCGCTTGAACCCAGGAGTTTGAGATCAGCCTGGGCAATACAGCAAGACCCCATATCTTAAAAAAATGTTAATTTTCAAAATGTGGTTCCACAGCGTTGATACTGGGAATATTTACTAGACATGCAAATGCTTAGGCCCCACCCCAAACCAGTGAAAACAGAAACTGGGTGGGCCCAGCAATCTGTTTTAACAAGCCCTTCAGGTGTTTCTGATGTACACCACTGTTCCAGAACCACTGATCTCCAAAGTTGGCTTTCTTGGAGGGGAAGTCGAGAAAGCCTAAATTACTTTTTTCTGTGTAAGAGAATTTATGATGTTTAACATTTGGCGTGTGACAATAAGTGTTTTTGCTGATTTTTATTAATCAGCGAGTTCCTGGGGAAAACCCCAGGGCAAAACGCTCAGAAATGGATTCCTGCACGAAGCACTAGACGAGATGACAACTCCGCAGCAAACAACTCCGCAAATGAAAAAGAACGACATGATGCAATCTTCAGGAAAGTAAGAGGGTAAGTTTCAAGGTCCGTTTTACTAAAAGATGGGAAGTATGGATTAGCTGTGTTTGGTGTGTGTGCTGTACTACTAAGAAGGCAAGGTTCATGCCCAGAGTATGTATGTTTTAATGAATCCTCATGGTAGCAATTTTTAAAAATATCTTGAACTGGCCAGGCACTGTGGCTCAGGCCTGTAATCCCAGCACTTGGGGAGGCCGAGATGGGCAGATCACTTGAGGTCAGGAGTTCGAGACCAGCCTGGCCAACATGTTGAAACCCCATCTCTACTAAAAATACAAAAATTAGCCGGGCGTGGTGGCAGGCGCCTGTAGTCCCAGCTACTAGAGAGTAGAATCCCAGCTACTAGAGAGGCTGAGGCACTTGAATACCCCACAGGTGGAGGTTGCAGTGAGCCAAGATCATGCCACTGCACCCCAGCCTGGGTGACAGAGCAAGACTGCGTCTCAAAAAAAAATGTATCTCGCACGTCATATTTTGGGGCTTACGGTTGCTTTCAGCCATTGGATTGCAATCCATAATCCTGTCGTGCTAGCATTTCCCTTGACTAAGGGAAGTGCTATGTTATTTAAGCCAGTGAAGCAGGGAATGGAATATAATGGTGTTAGTTCATGGTCTAGCCTTGATAATGAGATCTTTGCACTCTAACCTTGAGAAAGTGAGAAAGGATTCTTGTCAAACAGCTGGGAACCCCCCAATCTAATTCAAATCATTGTAATTAAAATAACAGGTTTATTTCAGCGTCCCTTTGGTTTTAGATGAGTAAGAAAACATGTCTTGATTATTTAAAGGGAGCAAGTTAGAAGAAAAATCAGTATAATTTAAAAGCAGTTTTTCAATTCAAATTCTGTGTATTAGCTAACACTTAAAATGTAATTCCTTTTTCTCTAGCATACTAAATAAGCTTACTCCTGAAAAGTTTGACAAGCTATGCCTTGAGCTCCTCAATGTGGGTGTAGAGTCTAAACTCATCCTTAAAGGGGTCATACTGCTGGTAAGTTTTAAATATTGGCTTAACTCAAAAGGGAGAGGGAGCTGTTTAACAAACTCAAGTTGTGTTTTTTTACGCTTGGATTACTACTTAAAACCCTTAGGTGTGAGTTAGATAGGTATGTATTTTTGAATACTGATAGTGATTAAAAAGAACCACTGACTTTAGTAGCATTAGATTGAAGAGGTAAATGTTAAGTTCATGCTATGCTTGAAGAGGTAAATGGGGGTGCTTAGCAAGCTATTTTTCTTTTGTGGAAAACACCATATTTAGGTCTTGGAAATGCATCGTATGACAATTTATGTAGACTTGAAAGTTTTGATATCCATGGCATTTTCTGACTCCCAGGAGATGGATGTGACTAGATGAAATCTGTATAACTGGACATTTTTGGTACACTGTAATAGCTAACATTTAGGTGGTTGTATTTTTCCTAAAGGAAGGGTTCTTGGAGAAGTTTTCGTATTTAGTTTAAGCAATGACATTTTCTGTAGATTGTGGACAAAGCCCTAGAAGAGCCAAAGTATAGCTCACTGTATGCTCAGCTATGTCTGCGATTGGCAGAAGATGCACCAAACTTTGATGGCCCAGCAGCAGAGGGTCAACCAGGACAGAAGCAAAGCACCGTAAGTGGTAGTTTTTGCTTGTTTTAAAGTTGACTTGAAAAATTTCCTTAATAAAGCATGACAATGTCTTTTTCCAGACATTCAGACGCCTCCTAATTTCCAAATTACAAGATGAATTTGAAAACCGAACTAGAAATGTTGATGGTAAGACTTACAGTTGATAATAAGTACTACTGTATATTTCCAGCTTAATTCTGAATGTTGGCTTACTTCATTGGTATTTTTTTTCAGTCTATGATAAGCGTGAAAATCCCCTCCTCCCCGAGGAGGAGGAACAGAGAGCCATTGCTAAGATCAAGATGTTGGGAAACATCAAATTCATTGGAGAGCTTGGCAAGCTTGATCTTATTCACGAATCTATCCTTCATAAGTGCATCAAAACAGTAAGTGTGACGGGGAAGTTAGGCTTAGGCGAATGTAGTCAGTCATTTGGAGGAAATGAGTCAATTATTCATCTAAGAGGGAGGTTGACTAGTTAAATACAGATGGGCAACAAAATTTACTAAACAGAATAATTTGAAATACGTGGTGTGTTTGACAAAGTAGGGTTAGAACTGATCAACACAGACTGGTAGAAAGCCCTATACTAGATTCCGTAGGAACTATGAATGAGTCAGTGCAAACATAAAGGGAAAGTACTACGCCTAAACCAGAGTAACTAAGATTTTATCACCATGGCATCTTATTCTTGTAGCTTTTGGAAAAGAAGAAGAGAGTCCAACTCAAAGATATGGGAGAGGATTTGGAGTGCCTCTGTCAGATAATGAGGACAGTGGGACCTAGATTAGACCATGAACGAGCCAAGGTACGTGTGTAGCTGATGGAAGCTGTACAAGTAGTTTGTCTTTAAATCAAGCTATTTATTTTTGTGACATCATAAGGGATTGCCATATTTAGCCATTAACTGGGTTATAATCTTAGAAGTCTTAAAGCTGTAAGTTGAACACATTTGCTTTAGCTCTTCCAATGAATGTATTCTTCTCTTATCAGTCCTTAATGGATCAGTACTTTGCCCGAATGTGCTCCTTGATGTTAAGTAAGGAATTGCCAGCGAGGATTCGTTTCCTGCTGCAGGTAATATTGGTTTCTTTAAATTTGTTGTTAAGCTGAGTTTTTGGTTTAGGAATATTAAAACAAAATTATTTTTCAATTAAAGGATACCGTAGAGTTGCGAGAACACCATTGGGTTCCTCGCAAGGCTTTTCTTGACAATGGACCAAAGACGATCAATCAAATCCGTCAAGATGCAGTAAAAGTAAGATTGGGTTTTGTTTGTCACATAGACTTCGTGTTTGTAGAGTAGAATGGGATTCCTCTCCACCCACCCCAAACACTTGAGGGGTCTGTCTCATCTTAGTGGTGGAGCTTAATGTTTTTAGTGTCTTGTCTTCCACTTTTATTTTTTTATTTTTTGAGACGGAGTTTCGCACTGTCATCCAGGCTGGAGTGCAGTGGCGCATTCTCAATGCACTGCAACCTCCGCCTCCCAGGTTCAAGTGATTCTCCTGCTTCAGCCTCCCCCAGTATCTGGGACTATAGGCGTGCGCCACCACACCCCGCTAATTTTTTGTATTTTTAATAGAGACAGGGTTCCACCATGTTGGCCAGGCTTGTCTTGAACTCCTGACCTCATGCAAACCAAGGCTTGGGCCTCCCAAAGTGGGGGGATTACAGATGTGAGCCATCATGCCCAGCCTTGTCTGCCATTTTTGGAAGAAGTTATTTACAGAAATAACATAAATTATGGTTTAATATTCTAGGTTCCCCCTCAGTTGCAAGAATTGTAGTTTTAAGTAAAATAGTGTCCAGAGACAAAAAGTGCTTATTCACTTCATTTCTAAAGGATCTAGGGGTGTTTATTCCTGCTCCTATGGCTCAAGGGATGAGAAGTGACTTCTTTCTGGAGGGACCGTTCATGCCACCCAGGATGAAAATGGATAGGGACCCACTTGGAGGACTTGCTGATATGTTTGGACAAATGCCAGGTAATTTTGAAAAAACAATGGTTTCATTAAACTGAAAAATCAGTTAACTTTAGTTTTGAGAGTTGTCCGTATATGTATTTTAAGGTAGCGGAATTGGTACTGGTCCAGGAGTTATCCAGGATAGATTTTCACCCACCATGGGACGTCATCGTTCAAATCAACTCTTCAATGGCCATGGGGGACACATCATGCCTCCCACACAGTCGCAGTTTGGAGAGATGGGAGGCAAGTTTATGAAAAGCCAGGTAAGTAATATTTGAATGTTTAGGCAACAAATGTTAAATTCTACAGTATATGTGATTTCATTTGCATTAAAACATGAAACTAGGAGTGTGCATGTTTTCTAAACCATATCTGCAATATTTATTTCAAACAAATGTTTATCCTTAAGATGAGTAAAGTATTAGTAAAATCATATCACTTTATTTGACAGTTAGGTTAGATTTTTATTCTTCCCTGTTTCATCTTTTACTTTCTCTGCGCAAATTCAGTTAAACTTTCTTTTTGGCTTGGCTCATCCCTTTGGTACTTGATTACCATAATTTGTGGACCCCTTTTTATCTAGACTTTCTTTCTCCTTTTCTGAAATAGGGGCTAAGCCAGCTCTACCATAACCAGAGTCAGGGACTCTTATCCCAGCTGCAAGGACAGTCGAAGGATATGCCACCTCGGTTTTCTAAGAAAGGACAGCTTAATGCAGATGAGGTACATTTGCCTATGTTACTTATATACCATAGTTTGTTAATTCAGAAATTTATTGCCCGATGATTATAAAAAGACGCGTTAAGAGGACTTACGCTGGAGTTCTTGACGTTTTTCTCTCTTTTCTATACTTTTTCTTTCTTTGAATGTCCAGCGTCCTGTGAGCGAAGATTATGAGATATGAGGGCAAGTCTCCTAAAGTCTATTAGTTAGAGCAAGAAAACTGGTTGTCAAAATATTGTGGTTTCTTTCTTCCTAAGGAGGGTGATTTAAGGATAAAACAAGGCATTTTCTAAACTGTAGTTAAATTTGCAGTTTTTTATTTGAATATTTTAGTCATGTTAATTCTAAGAGAATTCTCATAAATGTAAGATTTATAATAGTATCTTACTACTGTATGCATCAGATCTTTAAATTTTTTGCCAAAAATTAAACCTGTTAATGTGGAGTACCTTCTTTAGTTTTTTAAAAAGCTTAGTGTTTCCCTAGATTCTGTCATGTTTGTATAGGATTTTAGGATTTTAGAATGTCGTATTTAATATGTTCGTCAACTGCACGTTGTTAATTTAGATATATTTTGATTTGTTTTCAATTCCAGATTAGCCTGAGGCCTGCTCAGTCGTTCCTAATGAATAAAAATCAAGTGCCAAAGCTTCAGCCCCAGATAACTATGATTCCTCCTAGTGCACAACCACCACGCACTCAAACACCACCTCTGGGACAGGTACAGACCATAGTAGGACAGCATTTTCTAAAGATGTCTGAAGACTTTTTTCTAAATTTAGTGTGTTCTTCCCCCTAACCTCATAGTCCTCTTCTTAAAAAATGTCTGTCATTGCTTGTTTTTTAGACACCTCAGCTTGGTCTCAAAACTAATCCACCACTTATCCAGGAAAAGCCTGCCAAGACCAGCAAAAAGCCACCACCATCAAAGGAAGAACTTCTTAAACTAACTGTAAGTTTCAAATATCCCATTTTAGTGTAATTAGCCTATATATGAGATAGAGAAAACATTAAAGATACTTCTGTTCTTCACAGGAAACTGTTGTGACTGAATATCTAAATAGCGGAAATGCAAATGAGGCTGTCAATGGTGTAAGAGAAATGAGGGCTCCTAAACACTTTCTTCCTGAGATGTTAAGCAAAGTAATCATCCTGTCACTAGATAGAAGTGATGAAGATAAAGAAAAAGCAAGTTCTTTGATCAGTTTACTCAAACAGGAAGGGATAGCCACAAGTGACAACTTCATGCAGGTAGGACACTTTACTGATTGTGTGGTAAGAACTCTTGCCACTCAAATTCGAAAACTGATAAACTGTTGTATATTTCTTTTAAGGCTTTCCTGAATGTATTGGACCAGTGTCCCAAACTGGAGGTTGACATCCCTTTGGTGAAATCCTATTTAGCACAGTTCGCAGCTCGTGCCATCATTTCAGAGCTGGTGAGCATTTCAGAACTAGCTCAACCACTAGAAAGTGGCACCCATTTTCCTCTCTTCCTACTTTGTCTTCAGCAGTTAGCTAAATTACAAGATCGAGAATGGTTAACAGAACTTTTTCAACAAAGCAAGGTCAATATGCAGAAAATGCTCCCAGGTAAGAGAATGCTGACTTGTTTGTTTTGTTTTTTTAATAATATTTAGAGATTTCAGGTACCTTGAGTGGATTTATGTAGGTCAGACAGTCTGATTGTCCTGCTCAGATAATGATAAACATTGCCACAGATCTCACCTATAAAAAGATTTATAATTTTTAACTACTTTCATTTGATCTGTTTGTTGAGTTTTTTTCATTTGCTGGGTTGGTTCTCTGTTCTGCTACATGGATCTTATATACTTGGGGACATCATTTGTGAAGCTCTGCTCTCTGGACAGGACAACTTGGTAAAATGAACTATTAGATGATGCAGGTGGCTTTGTCTCTTCAGAAATTGATCAGAATAAAGACCGCATGTTGGAGATTTTGGAAGGAAAGGGACTGAGTTTCTTATTCCCACTCCTCAAATTGGAGAAGGAACTGTTGAAGCAAATAAAGTTGGATCCATCCCCTCAAACCATATATAAATGGATTAAAGATAACATCTCTCCCAAACTTCATGTAGATAAAGGATTTGTGAACATCTTAATGACTAGGTAAGACCAATGGTTTTCTACATATAGTAATGTTTCGTGTACTAGAAAAGAAGCAGGAGACTAAGAGTTGTCTCTTGAGCAAGAAAACTCACTATTGGGTTCTAACAAGACCTTTTTCTGTCCAGCTTCTTACAGTACATTTCTAGTGAAGTAAACCCCCCCAGCGATGAAACAGATTCATCCTCTGCTCCTTCCAAAGAACAGTTAGAGCAGGAAAAACAACTACTACTTTCTTTCAAGCCAGTAATGCAGAAATTTCTTCATGATCACGTTGATCTACAAGTCAGTGCCCTGTATGCTCTTCAGGTGCACTGCTATAACAGCAACTTCCCAAAAGGTGAGAGGACTTGTATCAGAACAGTGTGAGGCAGTTCTTAAAACAGAACACTAAATAATGGGCTTATTACTTTTTTATTTTTTTTAAAGGCATGTTACTTCGCTTTTTTGTGCACTTCTATGACATGGAAATTATTGAAGAAGAAGCTTTCTTGGCTTGGAAAGAAGATATAACCCAAGAGTTTCCGGGAAAAGGCAAGGCTTTGTTCCAGGTAAGTCTTTTGTTAAAAAAATTTGGTCTGCTTATTTCGATTTGCTTGGTATGAAGTTAAGAGCCTTTTTCAACCGAAATACAGGCAAGGTAGTCCTAGTTAGTAGTTTGTCTTCACCTGTACATTTCATTCTGCACTATTTAAAGCTATGATTAAGTAAAGTACACAATTCTAGTGGTATATAAGATGTTAGAGGTAGCTAACAAACTTTTCAAGGAGTATAGCTATAGCTACCTATATACATGGGAGTGACTGTACAAGTTCCGATTTAAGCTTTTTTAAAAACATCAGTAAAGAGGAAATTGTAGCTGGACACGTGGCTTATGGCTGTAAACCTAGCACTTTAAGAGGCCCAGGTGGGAGGATCACTTGAGCTCAGGAGTTCAAGACCAGCCTGGGCAGCATAGTGAAACTCTGTCTCTAAAAAATACAAAAAATTAGCCAGACGTGGTGACATGTTCTGTGGTCCTGGGCCCAGCTACTCGGGAGGATGTCAATGAGCCCAGGAGGCAGAGGTTGCAGTGAGCTGAGATCACACCACTGCACTCTAGTCTGGGCAACAGAGTGAGAATGTGTCTCAAAAAGAAAAAAACAGTTTAAATACTATATATTTTTTTTAAAAGAGATGTTTCTGATTTCTCACAATTTGATTTTCTGTCTCATTGAATGAAGTTGTAGCCCTAGGGGAAGAACATCAGGGCATTCTCAAATCACAGTGAATGCATTAATCACCTGAAGAGCAGTTTAAAAAGTAGGTTCCAGGCCTATTCCTAGAGATTCTAGTTTAGTAGGTCTGCGATACAAAATCCAGGTGATTCTTTCTCATGCTACTGGTTTTCCAGGGGTCCCAGGCTTTGAGAAACATTGGTCCTGCAGCATCATGCTACCTTTTTACTGCTGATGATAAACAAGATTCATGAGGATCATCCTTGCAGGATTAAATCTTTAGCTCTGTGTTGTCCCAAATCTAGATAATATACCAGTTTGTATAATTTAATATACAAATTGTTGGTAGGGATATCCTTGTTTCATATTCTAAAACTGTGTAGTACCACCTAAAACTTTTTGGATGGATTTCTGTTTATATCGTGAACTATTTTAACTTACAAATCTTAATTTATAGGTGAATCAGTGGCTAACCTGGCTAGAAACTGCTGAAGAAGAAGAATCAGAGGAAGAAGCTGACTAAAGAACCAGCCAAAGCCTTAAATTGTGCAAAACATACTGTTGCTATGATGTAACTGCATTTGACCTAACCACTGCGAAAATTCATTCCGCTGTAATGTTTTCACAATATTTAAAGCAGAAGCACGTCAGTTAGGATTTCCTTCTGCATAAGGTTTTTTTGTAGTGTAATGTCTTAATCATAGTCTACCATCAAATATTTTAGGAGTATCTTTAATGTTTAGATAGTATATTAGCAGCATGCAATAATTACATCATAAGTTCTCAAGCAGAGGCAGTCTATTGCAAGGACCTTCTTTGCTGCCAGTTATCATAGGCTGTTTTAAGTTAGAAAACTGAATAGCAACACTGAATACTGTAGAAATGCACTTTGCTCAGTAATACTTGAGTTGTTGCAATATTTGATTATCCATTTGGTTGTTACAGAAAAATTCTTAACTGTAATTGATGGTTGTTGCCGTAATAGTATATTGCCTGTATTTCTACCTCTAGTAATGGGCTTTATGTGCTAGATTTTAATATCCTTGAGCCTGGGCAAGTGCACAAGTCTTTTTAAAAGAAACATGGTTTACTTGCACAAAACTGATCAGTTTTGAGAGATCGTTAATGCCCTTGAAGTGGTTTTTGTGGGTGTGAAACAAATGGTGAGAATTTGAATTGGTCCCTCCTATTATAGTATTGAAATTAAGTCTACTTAATTTATCAAGTCATGTTCATGCCCTGATTTTATATACTTGTATCTATCAATAAACATTGTGATACTTGATGTAGTGATGTGTGGCTATAAATGGCATCCACGGTCTGGGAGAATTGTCAGCTTTGTTTTTGAGGTATAGGAGACCCACCTTAGTTTGACTTAAGGACTTTTCAATTTTTTTATTGTTACACTTTGAAGGGTACATGTGCACAACGTGCAGGTTTGTTACATATGTATACATATGCCATGTTGGTGTGCTGCACCCATTAACTCATCATTTAGCATTAGGTGTATTTCCTAATGCTATCCCTCCCCCCTCCCCCCACCCCACAACAGTCCCTGGTGTGTGATGTTCTCCTTCTTGTGTCCATGTGTTCTCATTGTTCAATTCCCACCTATGAGTGAGAACATGCAGTGTTTGGTTTTTTGTCCTTGGGATAGTTTGCTGAGAATGATGGTTAGGACTTTCCAATATTTTTTTTTTCTGCTGTACAAGCCTGGGTTCCAGAAGAAATTTTTTAGATTCTTTAAGATGAGACATAAGATTTTTAAGGTGTTTATTTCCTTTGAGTTGCGGAAACTAACCAATATAAGCGATTTTAATGATAAAAGATCACAAGTCTCATGAATTTGGAGGAACATTGCTACACATAGCAACTAAAATCTGGTGACATTTATCTTTTGTCAGACTGAAATATATGGTGATCTCTGGATAAGCTTAGCTGTCCTGCAAGCATCATTCCCTGTAGCTGCCCCTGAGTGTCCAGGAAGATCCCTGCTTCCTCTGGAAAAATTCCAGTGTCCCAGTAAAATTGACTTGATTCAACTAAACCTCTGCATGTTTTCCAAAAGCACATATAAAGGATTTGCCTCCAGCCCTGGAACATTGTGACAATCCTAGGATTACTTCTAACACTGGCATTGGATGAGGGCTCTTGAAGTGTGCTACTGGAGTCCTGGTTGATGTCAACACCTAAGAACCTGTTGTTGGTGATTGGGGAGACCCTCAAGGCAGACTGTCATACTGCCGAACCCATTAGAACCTTGAAGTCAGAAGAGGCTGCCTGCACATGCTCCAATGGGTGGTAGGCAGAACCAATCAATGTTTTTGTGTCTTATTTGGGCCAGGGAAGCTAAACGTTGCATTGTGGCACTCACCTTTAACAAGTCATAAGCTTTTGATGAGTACTTTGAGTACAGCAAAATTAAGGTAGGCAGAGATTTGTATGAACCTACTTTATATTTTAAAGGAGCTGTAAATTGTTTCTCTGCCCAACTCTCCCCACCAAGGGGAAGAAACTAATTTTTAACCTAGCAAAAGGAGCAAGTGGTTAGGTGGATCAGCTATACGATTCTTAGTGCCAGAATTTCCCCAATTCAGCCAGGGTATCAGGCTAAAGGAAGTTTTAGAACTAAACCTGGGCCGGGTGCAGTGGCTCACGCCTGTAATCCCAGCACTTTGGGAGGCCTAAGGCGGGTGGGTCATCTGAGGTCAGAGTTCGAGATCAGGCTGACCAACATGGAGAAACCCTCCTTTATTCTAGAAAAATACAAAGCCGAGTGTGGTGGTGCATGTCTGCAATCCCAGTGACTCGGGAGGCTGAGGCAGGAGAATCGTTTGAACCTGGGAGGTGGAGGTTGCGGTGAGCCGAGATGGCACCATTGCACTCCAGCCTAGGCAGCAAGAGCGAAACTCCGTCCCAATAAAAAAAGAACTAAACTCGGTACGCAGTGGTTTGTCATTGCTTACAGAATCATGCTTTAATCTTCCCACCCCAAATGTGTCAAGAGCTACTCAAAATATTCAACCTGTAGAGAATGTATAATACTGCTGCTACCTTGTTCTAAAGACACCTAACAGTGTACTTTATAATCTACCATATTGTGGAACGGCAGTATCTGGGTATAATTGGGATGTACCTTGCATGATGGCCAATTTCTTTAGTATCAGCATGTAGTGACTAATCATTCACTTCATGGTGACTTCAAAATATGATTGCGCGTCTTTACTGCCCCCAATTTTTTTTCCTTTACTGCAAAATTGAAAGAGTTGTCCAATTTTCCCCATTCTCAAGCCTCAGTAGGGCTTCACTCCCCAGGTTCCCCACACCAAAACTTTCTCAGGGTCACCAGTAACTCCAATGCTATATCCAGTAGGTTTTGATCCTGTAGGCAGCATTTGACAAGTTACTCATTCCTTGAAAGTGTTAACTTGTTCCCAGGACATCTTTTTCTTCTCAGTTTCCAATGGGAGATGCCTGATCTCAACACTTTTTCAGTTGTTGTCATACTCTGCATCCATGCTAGCATCAAATCATGTTGATTGCGTTCCAAACATTTTAGAAATTGAAGAACTCGCTTCTTCAACCACCACCCTCATTTCTCACCTAGGTACCACAGTAGCCTTAACTGGCCTCCCTGCTTAGCCCTCACCTCCATTTTGTCTTCTCAACACAGCACCACTTGGCTCAAAACCCGCCAAATGGCTTCCCACCTAGTGGGATTTTTACGTCAAAATACTTAATTTGGTCTACATCACCCTGCATCTGATTTCCTTACCCCTCTCCCCATCCTTGCCCCACGACCTGTTTCTCTGATCTGATTTCGTACTGCTGGCACTTAATCCTTCTGCTCCCACCACACTGGATTTGCTGCTCCTGGGACATGCCAAGCATCTTCTTACCTTGGAGGTTTTATGTTCCTCATTTTTTCTGGATGACTGGCTTTCTCCCCTTCCTCAGGTCTTGGCTCAAATGTCACTTTTATTAGTAAAGTCCTCATTGTCAATTCTGATAACCTCCTGCAGATCTT
Source organism: Hylobates moloch (assembly GCF_009828535.3). Taxonomy (NCBI): domain Eukaryota; kingdom Metazoa; phylum Chordata; class Mammalia; order Primates; family Hylobatidae; genus Hylobates; species Hylobates moloch. The sequence goes on from NW_026652286.1 coordinate 36,944,807, forward strand.
AAGGGGCAGGAAAGAAATTCATATATATATTTAAAAACTAAACACATCCTCATCCCTCTTTCCTTTTTGTATCTCCATGTCTCATTACATGACATACTGCATATTTATATCTGATTACTGCTAGAATGTGAAGAGCATGAAGTATTTGACAGTTTTTTTCACTGCTGTATTCCCAGCATCTAGAACAGTGCCCAGTGCCCGGTAAACACTCAAATATTTGTTCAAATCATGAATTAATAAAATTACCCTACATGGCAGGATGTGGACATAGAGGAAGGAAGTAGTGGAAAGACCTCAGACTCGAGTTGTAGATGGATCTAGGATTAATCTCTAACACTTACAAGCAGGGTGATCTTAGGTAAGATATTTTTTGTCTGAGTCGATTATTTTAGAAATTATTTTAGAAAATTTAGCTTGGGCAAGGTGGGGAAACCCTGTGTCTACAGAAAAATAGAAAAATTTGCTGAGTGTGGTGGTGCACACCTGTAGTCCCAGCTACTCAGGAGGCTGAGGTGGGAGGATCACCTGAGCCAAGGAGGTCGAGGCTGCAGTGAGCCATGATCACGTCACTGCACTCCAGCCTGGGCAACAGAGTGAGACCCTGTCTCGAATGAATGAATGAAAATGTCGCTAACGTGCAGCTGTAGTTCCAGCTACTCTGAAGGCTGAGGTGGGAGGATTGCTTGAGCCCAAGAGTTTGACGCTGCAGTGAACTATGATCGTGCCACTGCACTCCAGCCTGGGAGAGCAAGACCTTGTCTCAAAAATTAAAAAAAAAAAAAAAGAAAACAGGGTTCATACTTAAGGATTGTCATGAGAGCTAAACAAGCTAATATGTGAAAGTCACTAGGGAGAGCATCCCACATAGCAGCCCAATAGATATGAATGTCACCCTCCTAAGATTCCTCCCCAGGAGAACCGCTTCCATCTTCTGAACTAACAAGATCATTGGCTAGATCTAATTAAAGGGTATAGCTCAGTCTTATTTAATCAATCAAAAGCACTCGCCAGTTGACTTTCTCTTCCCCACTTTGTTTTTCTCCCAGCTTCTCCTCAGTCTCCTTTAAAAGCCCTCTTTTGTCACCTGGCCCCTGAATGTTGCTGTTTTACCTCCCTCCTCCAACACTGTCACTCACTCCTGTGGATCCGATTACCAGCTATCTGCTGATGACATCTGTATCTTGAGTCCAAACCCCTTTCCAGAATGTCAAACTCGCACATCCAACCAGCCCCTGGACATTTTTTCTGAATGTGCCACAAGCGCTTCAAACTCAATATTCATCCCTGAGCTCTTTCCCGCAAACCAACACTCCCTCCCTTTCTAACTCTGGAACCATAGCCTCATGCAAACCAAAAACGAGTCACTTTCTCACTAGACAAATTTCCAAGCAAAGTCCTACAAGAATATGCAAGAGCCCTGGACGAGGAGACACCTGAGCACAGGGCAGAGAGTAGCGGACACAGGACATTCAAGTCCCACAGCCTGCCCCGCCCCGCAACCCTGCCCTCGCCGGTCCTGACCCAGGGGGAGCGCAGGGGGCTGAGCTGGATCCAGATCCCCGACCGATCAGCAACGCTGTCCCACAGCGCCCTCTGCCGGGCTGCTGAGAGACCACCCCGGCAGGTGGGTGGGGTTGCAAGGCTCTGGCCCTTGTCCTGTACGGTCCACGCGGAGGCAAGATCGAGACCCACTGGTCACGCTCATGGAGAGGGGAAAGTGAGAATGTTGCCCTGGGCTTGGTCTCCTGTCAACGGTGCATGACACGACGATGTGACTGGTAAATGAGCAGTGACTCCTCAAGCGCTGCTCAGGTCAGCTGCACAGCATGCAGAGCCACAGAGCAGAGCGCAGGCCCCAGCTTCCCGGGTCATCAGTCTTGGAGCCTAGGCCAATCGCTGCACCTCCCCAGGCTCTATATGACTTACCTGTGAAATTCTCCTTGGTCTGTCCAGCTATCCGGTGCGTTTCGAGGGGCCGCATCGCTAGGTATGGAACATCAGTGATGGACATCTGTGGAACTGTTCTACAAGTCCATGCGTCTCGCAAACATGTACTGAGTACATATTTGCCAGGGGCTACTCCAGGGCCAGAGATGTAACAGTAATGAGACAGTCTTGTTCTGGAACAAACGTTCTGGGTGATAGCAGAGAGACAGTAAATCAACAAACGTACAGTGCCAGGCAGTAAAAAGTGTTGTATGTAGAGATGCGAGTAAGGGCTAGGGAGTGGAATGAGTGCTGCTTGAAAGAGGGGGTTCTGGGATGGCCTCAGGAGGAGGTGGCCTTTGAGCAAAGATCTAAGAGATGCCAGGGAGTGAACTCCACAGCCATTTGGAGGAAGAGCATTCCTGGCAGAGGGGAGGCCAAGGTGGAGGCCCTGAGATTGGGAACGCACCTGGCCTGTCTGAGTAACAATCTGGCCAAGCAGAGGGCAAGGGGGTTTGAGGCTGGGGAGAAGGGCGCCGGCCAGTGCAGAGAACTAGTCAGACCCAGTAAGGACTTTGGCTTTTATGCTGAGTGAGATGGGCTGCCTTTGGAGAATTGCTTTTTATCATTTGTTAATATCAATCCCTCATTAAGACCAGTGCAGTGCCTGCACTGCATCCTGAGCTCTGCTAGGACATATTATGATTACTGTAGCTAATCTTTACCGAGGAGTTAGCATATGCCAGGCTGGACCAAGTGCATCAAGGTAGTCATCCCTTGTAATCGTCCCAACATCCTTGAGGCATAGTGCTTCACTATCCCCCTTTACCATCCCCAAACTGAGGCTCAGAGAAGCAAAGCACCTGCCCAAGATCTTTCATGTATTTGGCAAGTAGTTATGAACGCCTTTTCTGCATTGTATTAGGCTGTTTTCACACTGCTATAAAGAAACACCTGAGACTTGGTAATTTATTTAAAAAAAGGGGGGGGTTTAATTGACTTACAGTTCCACATGTTTGGGGAGAATTCAGGAAACTTGCAATCATGGGAGAAAGTGAAGGGGAAGTAGGCGCCTTCCTCACAAGGCAACGAGAGAGAGAGTGTGAAGGAGGAACTGTCAAGCACTTATAAAACCATCAGATCTCCGTGTGAGAACTCCCTCACTATCATGAGAACAGCATGGGGGAAACCGCCCCCAAGATCGAATCACCTCCCACCAGGTCCCTCCTTCGACACGTGGGGATTATGGGGATTACAATTTGAGATGAAATGAGATTTGGGTGAGGACACAGAGCCACAACATATCATGCATGCTCTTTTGAAGTACTGGCCCACACATCTATTAAGTCATGCAGTGGTGATTCAAACCCTACACTGTGACTCAGGAGCCAGTGCTCATACCAGATACACCAAAATGCATGTTGGGGTAGGGGACAGAAACTGAAGAGAGAAAGTAAAGGGCCCGTTGCAGAGGCAATGAGCTCCTCATGCTTGGAAGTGTAACCAGGGTGGAATGAGTGCAGGGAGGGGCAGGCGCTTCTGAGGGTTGGGGCGCAGGACCTGAAGTGAGGAAGAATCAGTCCCCTAATCCTCCTGTCATGGGTTGAATTATGTCCCCAGCCCCCAAAGATACATGCTGATGTCCTAACTCCAGGTACCAGTGAATGTGACCTTCCTATTTGGAAATAGGGTCTTTGCAGATGTAATCAAGTCATTAGAGGAGGCCCCAATCTGATATAATGGTGTCCTTATAATAAGAAAAGTGGCACACAGACATGCAGGGTGAGTGCCATTTGATGACAGGGGCAGAGATTGGAGTGATGCCTCTACAAGCCAAGGACTGCCAAGGTTTGCCAGCAATGCTAGCAGCTGGGAGAGAGACATGGACAGATTCTCTCTAGAGCCTTCCGATGCCCTGCTGACACCTTGATTTTGGACTTCTAGTCTCCAGAACAATGAGAGAATATGTTTTTGTTGTTCAAGCCACCTGTTTGTGCCACTTCATTACGGTAGTCCTAGAAACTAATACATTGCCCCCAACCCCAGCACCATCACTTCCATCCAGGGCCACCATGCCCTCTAGCTCTGTCCCTTCCTCTCTCCTCCCCAGAACCCACCAGCTGCTTCACAACTCAGCTGGGTACAGAAAGGTGAGGGAAGGGCTTGGATGAACCAGTAAATAAAATGAGTGAATGAATGAGCAGTGGAGCTCTATTTTGTTCTGAGAAAAATTCTTTGAAGAAAATTAGTAATCCACTTTAGTATTAAAAAATTAGAAAATAAGCCAAAAGAAAAGATATAAAGCTAAGCCTATTAAAATTTTTCATAATTTGGGGTGAGGTGACTTTTCTTTTTCTTTTCTTTCTTTCTTTCTTTTTTTTTAGAGTCCCCCTCTTTCTTCTAGGCTGGAGTATAATGGCACGATCTCGGCTCACCGCAACCTCCACCTCCCGGGTTCAAGCAATTCTCCCTGCCTCAGCCTCCCGAGTAGCTGGAATTACAGGTGCCCGCCACAACGCCCGGCTAATTTTTGTATTTTTTAGTAGAGACAGGGTTTTGCCATGTTGGTCAGGCTGGTCTTGAACTCCTAACCTCAGGTGATCTGCCCGCCTTGGCCTCCCAAAGTGCTGGGATTATAGGAGTGAGTCACCATGCCCGGCCTAGGGTGAGGTGACTTTTCTAAGTATGTTACTCGGGGAAGTTCCAGATTCTGTGGGGCCTGAAGTTTACATAATTTGGCAGGGGTGGTGGGGGTCTCTTTAGGAAAAAGGAAACAAAATCACAAATGAAAAATTAGGTGCAGCCTTGGAAGAGGCCCAGGCAAGTGAGGGACCCTGATCCTAAGCTTTAACTTCATGGAACATCTATCTCTTTGTGAAAAAAATATACATATCCAGAAACTATGAAGGGAAATGTTGACAGATTTGCCTATTAATCTGTTTGTCCCAAAATGTTATAAAGGATACGTTAAAATATTTGCATGTGCACAATAAAGGGCTAACCACAAAAAGCTCTTTAAAAAATCAGTGGGAAAAAAAGACTAAGCTTTTTGAACTCTGACTATATTATTCTCAGAATAGTCCCGGGATGTAGACATTGTTATCCCAATTTAAACAGTAGGAAATTGAAGCTGAGGGGGATGGAGCCATTGTTCAAAGTCACATCATTTGTCAGAGGAAGAGCTAGGATTTAAGAGTTTGAATAACTCTAAAGTCCGCATTTTTTCTATCACACAGCAGTCAAAATTGGAGCTGATTTCCAAAGATGGGGAAAATAAAACAAAATGTGGCAACCTATAAATACCTGCAGGTTTTGTTTTGTTTTGCTTTTGTTTTGTTTGAAGACAGGGTCTCATTCTCTCACTCAGGCTGGAGAGCAGTGGCACAATCTCAGCTTACTGAAGCCTCAACCTCTTGGGGTCAAATGATTCTCCTACCTCAGCCTCTCAAGTAGCTAGGACTACAGGTGGGCCACCATGCCTGGCTAATTTTTTGTAGAGACAAGGTTTCACCATGTTGCCTGGGGTGGTCTGGAACTCCTGGGCTCAAGCAATCCACCCCCCTCAGATTCCCAAAGTGCTGGGATTAGAGGCATGTTTAACTGTGCCTAGCCAATACCTGCAGTTTTTATCCCCTTGAAAAAAAGGCTGACATTTTCGCTCTAACAAGTTTTTCTTGTTTTTTTTTTTTTTGGTAGAGAAACATCTTCACTATGTTGTCTTCCAATCCATGAACATGATATATCATGATGTATCTCTTTATTTAAGACTTTTTTTTTTTTTTTGAGACGGAGTCTCGCTCTGTCGCCCAGGCTGGAGTGCAGTGGCGCAATCTCGGCTCACTGCAAGCTCCGCCTCCCGGGTTCACGCCATTCTCCTGCCTCAGCCTCTCCGAGTAGCTGGGACTACAGGCGCCCACCACCACACCCGGCTAATTTTTTGTATTTTTAGTAGAGACGGGGTTTCACCGTGGTCTCGATCTCCTGACCTCGTGATCCGCCCGCCTCAGCCTCCCAAAGTGCTGGGATTACAAGCGTGAGCCACCGCGCCCAGCCGACTTTTTTTTTTTTTTTTTGAAACAGGGTCTCACTTTGTCACCCAGGCTGTAGTGCAGTGGTGCCATCTCAGGTCACTGCAACCTCTGCTTCCCAGGCTCAAGTGATCCTCCTGCTTCAGTCCCCAAGTAGCTGGGACTACAGGCACATGCCACCACATCTGGCTAACTTTTTGTATTCTTTGTAGAGATGGGATTTCGCCATGTTGCCCAGGCTGGTCTTGAACTCCTGAGCTCGAGCAATCCTCCCACCTCGACCTCCCAAAATGCTGGGATTACAGGTGTGAGCCACTGTGCCCAGCCTGAGTCTTCTTTGATATTGTTTTCATCGTTGTGTAATTTTTAGAATACATATCTTATACATGTGTTGTTAGTTTTATTTATGTTTTTTACTTTTATTACTTTTAATTGACACACAATAATTGCCTGACAATTTCCAATTACATGAGGCCCTGTCAATGACATTTGTTTGGACAACAATCTACAGTTTGGGGATGACACATTAACCTGAAGTGATCCCCATCAATAGCTAGTTTTTGATGTTTATGGAGGCCTTCGAGAGGCTTGGTGTCAAAGACATTGAATACAGGTTTAATTGTTATTCCTGGGGACATGGTTGTAAAATCTCAAGAGTTTGCAAAAGTTATAAACAAGCATTTTAAAGATTGCTTTAAAAAGTGGTACCTTGGCCTGGGCACAGTGGCTCATGCCTGAAATCCCACTGCTTTGGGAGGCTGAGGCAGGACAATCACTTGAAGCCAGGGGTTCGAGACCAGCCTGGGCAACACGGTGAGACCCTGTCTCTCCAAAAATTTTAAAAATTAGCCAAGCATAATGCTGTATTCCTGTAGTCCTAGCTGGTAGGGAGGGGAGGCAGGGGGATTGCTTGAGCCCAGGAGGTCGAAGCTGCAGTAAGCAATGATCTCACTATTGCACCCCAGCCTGGCTGACAGAGCAAGAACCTCTCTCACGCAAAAAAGAAAGAGCAGTACATCAAATGAAGATGGAAAAGCCACCTACGGGACAAATGGGAAGGCCAGTTGTTCTAATGCGATGCAGAGGAGTGCTGGCAGCTCAGGACAACACATTCAGCCACAGAGCCGTGGACTCTCAAGTCCTGAACCTCAAACAACACGATGGGTGGGAAGGCAATGTTCTCCTGAAAACTGTTAGATGATTCCGAAAGTGGCTCAAGTACAATGGACAAAGATTCTGTGATAAATTTGAGTGAAATTATTGTATGGAATATGAATGGAGGAAAGCACTTGTTCTCAACATTTTATGAATGTGTGATTTAAACACATTTTAAATTTAATAAGTATTATTAGTAGACATTGAACTATTTCATCTACATCCCCAAAGTTTATAAGTTTAAGTTAGTGAAAAATCTTTTGGGCAGAGAGAGAACCTTTACCGTGGGCATGGGGTCACATTATATTCAGGACACCTTATACTCAGGCATCTATATTTGAAGCTCAAGACACAGCTATTGGCCAGGCGTGGTGGCTCACACCTGTAATCCCAGCACTTTGGGAGGCTGAGGCGGGTGGATCACCTGAGGTCAGGAGTCTGAGACCAGCCTGGCCAACATGGTGAAATCCCGTTTCTACTAAAAATACAAAAAAATTGGTGGGCATTGTGGCGTGTGCCTGTAATCCCAGCTACTCAGGAGGCTGAGGCAGGAGAATCGCTTGAACCCAGGAGACAGGTTGAGTGAGCCAAGAGCGTGCCATTGCACTCCAGCCTGGGCAACAGAGTGAGACTCCGTCTCAAAAAACAAACAAAAAAACCCACAACTATTGCTTTATCTTTGGAAATGCTGAGCTGTAACCACCAAGTCACCAGTGCGTGGGGACAACATTGTCTGACCACATTGCTCTAAAAAGGCAGCATCCATAACAACATGCCCTGGAGAGACAAGGTCGCATGCATGGGGCTTCCACTCCATGGCTGAGACACCTGGGCCCTGGAGAGGGGCACCCCAGCTTCCTGTCCCAGCAGGAGTAACATCTCTCCTGAAGTTCTTGTTTTTTTTTTTTGTTTTTTTTTTTTTTTGAGACGGAGTCTTGCTCTGTCACCAGTGGCGCGATCTCGGCTCACTGCAAGCTCCACCTCCCGGGTTCACGCCATTCTCCTGCCTCAGCCTCCAGAGTAGCTGGGACTACAGGCACCCGGCTAATTTTTTTTGTATTTTTAGTAGAGACGGGGTTTCACCGTGGTCTCGATCTCCTGACCTCGTGATCCACCCGCCTCGGCCTCCCAAAGTGCTGGGATTACAGGCGTGAGCCACTGCGCCCGGCCACCTCTCCTGAAGTTCTACTGCCCCTCCCTCGTGCCTCCAAAAACAGGATCAGTGCATCACCTGAGTGCAGGAAAGAGCATCCCCGACCGCTCTACTCTGTGCGATTGGAACTGGTTACCTGTCTTCCCATCCTGCTTCAGCCCTGCCTCGCCCACGGGAACTCCAAGGGCACCAGTATGGACCCGGACCTCACGCTGAACTTCTCCATACACCTGCTAATGTGCCCCCATTCTCCCTCCCTCTCCCCCTCCCCAACCCTTCCTCCCCACCCTCTGGGCCTCACGGACTATCAGCAGCAAATTTCCCACATCCTCAATCTCTTCTCTGGACAGTCCTGTCATCCTCTTGCTCTAAAGGAAACCTGGCTGTCCTGTGACATCATCACTTCCCCTGCTGCCTTGCGTCTCATGCCCAATGGCCTTGGCATGGCCAGTGTCCACTCTGCTTTCTGTCCACCTCTCCTTTCTTCTGAAGGCCCAGGTCCTTTAAAATTTGTGCCGTTGGACTTCACCACCTCCCCGGTATGCTTACCTGCCCACTCTTCACAACAGCTATTTCACATCGTCTCCTCCCTAAGCCTCCTCTCACTCATTCCTCCTGCCCCTGGTAATATCCGCTTCTCTACATCCCACCCCTACCTGCTGAAATTGCTTTGTCAGGCTTTTAAGCCTCAATGAAAGAAAAGTTGTGGGTGTTCTCCCAGAAAGGGCACGTTTGTAATGCTATACAGCCTCCCGGCTCAAAGTGTAGTCTTTGGATTCGTTTCACCTGCAAGCCGATTAGAAATGCAGAAAGTCTGGTCTCACTCCTGACCCACTGAATCAGAATCTGTAGGTGATTAGCCCATTAAAATCTGATGAGCCCTGATATCCAACCTACCCCACCCAGGCCCCATTGCTGACCACCAAAGACTGTACTGCCTTCCCAGCCACGGTGACTCTGGGCCTCAGCTTCTACTTCACTGAGAAGCAACTCCATCCCCTATATCTTCCTACCGTCTAAGCTACTGACTTGCCAATAACTGCCCTGACACATGATTTCCTTTTGTGTGGATGAAGGGACTCAGCTCTTTGCAAAGGCCAACCCTTTCCTCATGCTCCAACCCCATTGCCTAGAGTCAAATAACTATAAGGCATTTGTCATCCCTGCCACAGGGACAAGGGCCTACCAGCCACACCACAGCTGTCATGGAGAGCACACTGTCAGCTTATGTGACTACTGAGAACTTCCGAGCTGCTTTGAATAGGGGTTTTGAACCAGATCAGCTGTTTGCAATGTGAGATTCCAGAAGGGAGGGTCCCGAGTCTTCCTGGAGGATCAAAAGGGTGGGAACCCGAGTTCTGAAATTTCTATAAACCATGAAAAAGAAGGAGGTGCATGGTTCCCATGCCAGAGTTCAGCTAGAACCAACAAGAAGGTTGCAGGCTGTGGAAGCAAGGTTTTAAATCCATTAAACTAGCCCCAGCATTTGTCCCTCACAGTTGCTTCTGGCCAAGGAATATGGTGGTGCTCCCTTCTCCCACCTCCTTGGCCTGATTGCTTTAGCTGCCACTCCAAGCTGGAAGGAGCAGGTGGTGAGATAAGTAAGGAGCATGTCTGCATCTAGGCACAGGCACACACATGCAGACCAGGACAATCCGCAGCGGGCTAAGGCAGGAAATGAAGTCGCCACTTCTTTTCAGTTAAGGAAATCGGAGCAGCAACTCCCATGGGAGATCAAAACAGTATTGTTTCAAAGAACAAAGCAGTTCAGAAGAGAATAAAGGTTTTGGCATTGATCCCCCTCTGGAGAAGATATCACAGACATTCCACCCTGTCTGGGACTAAAGACAAACCTACATGTTCATTTATTGAGATTTTGCTCAAGAGTAGTGATCTTTGACGAGTTTGACGGACACTCAATGCCTTCACAATTGTCAAAATGAGAACAAAACCTGGTGGGCATAAGGACGGTTTGTAAGAAACAGCAGCCTGACCATTTCCAGCCACGTGGAGAGTCTGGCAGTGCATCTGCTGTGGCCGCGTCTGTGAAGGGGACCTGGACTCATGCCACATGCTACCACTGAGTTCAAGTGGAAACCTGACTCCCACAAAATGAATTTGCTAACACATTCTAGAAGAGCAGGATGGAGCTGCAGAGGCCTCAGAGCAGAGAGTCCAATCCTTTCCACAACCTCCATGTTTAGTTAATTCAGTTTTAAATTTATATTCAAAATATAAATTAGCGTCTACTTCTTGCCAAGCTTTATGATTGGCCCCTGGAAAATAGATGGAAACACTATAAGCTCTGTCCTCAAGTTCATGGTCTGGTGGGGATAAATAGATCATTTCAATCAACACTAAGGGGTCACACAGGGCAGAGGCAAGGAGTCTGACACCTCACTTCCTACGGCAATGCACAATGATAGCAATGTTCAAATTATGACCTACATCCTCAGAAGAGGGCTAAACCCCCAGACAGGTTTAAACACTTTGCTCAAACATAGCATATATGGGAAAGGAGAGGGGTGCAACTGGGAAAGGGCATACAGGAAGCCTCTAGAAGGGATATAGAGGTATTAATTTATATTTATTACATCATATACTCTTCTATATGCATGATAAAAAGAATGAATAAAACTGAGTCTTTCATAATACTGAAACTTCTGATTGAACTGTAGCTTCCTTTCAGCAATCCCCCCGGATGTCCAGTTATAGGATACAATTATCTTTCCTTTTTTTTGAGACAGAATCTCACTCTGTTGCCCAGGGTAGAGAGCGGTGGTGCAATCTCAGCTCATTGCAACCTGTCTCCTGGGTTAAAGTGATTCTCATGCCTCAGCCTCCTGAGTAGCTGGGATTACAGGGGTGTGCCATCACGCCCTGCTAATTTTTGTATTTTTAGTAGAGATGGAGTTTCACTATGTTGGCCAGGCTGGTCTCGAACTCCTGAGCTCAGGTGATCCACCCGCTTCAGCCTCCCAAAGTGCTGGGATTACAGGCATGAGCCACTGTGCCCAGTCTTTCCTTCTTGCTAAATCAGTTTGAAACAGAGTTTTCTGTGAATTGTCACCAAAACTTCCTAATTGCCATAGCATTTTCATAACTTACTTGACTATAGAACTCTTTTTTAAGGAGTATCTTTTGGAACTAGCATGTCCTGGAAAACACTCTGGGGAACCCACTGGATTGAGGTCTGTTTAGGAGACAGAATTAAAAAGAAGGTAAATTCACAACTTGAGTGACTTCTGCAGAAGACACCTGAAAAGCCAGCTCCACATGCCTTGCTAATAAGTGTTCTCTTCACTGTTTAGCTGTGGACTTCATGAACTATATATACTTGCCCTCCAGAGTGTTAGAGTAGTGGCAATCCAGAATTGATCAGCTATATCAAGGCATATGCACAAAATTTGAGATATTTTCCAGAACTCACTGTTTTAAAAATGAAAAAATGTTATCAAAATACCTGTGCTATAAAGCAGAATAAAGAACAGCAAAAGGGGATGGGCACAGTGGCTCACGTCTGTAATCCCAGCACTACGGGAGGCCGAGACAGGTGGATTACATGAGGTCAGGAGTTCAAGACCAGCCTGGTCAACATGGTGAAATCTCGTCTCTACTAAAAATACAAATATCAGCCAGGCATGGTGGCATGTGCCTGTAGTCCCAGCTACTCAGGAGGCTGAGGCAGGAGAATCACTTTAACCCGGGAGGTGGAGGTTAGTGAGCCAAGATCGTGCCACTCCACTCCAGCCTGGGCAACAGAGCAAGACTCTGTCTCAAAAAAACAAAAACAAAAACAAAACAAAACAAAAAACAGCAAAAGACAAGAGCCAAATAAATATACTTCTTTAAAAAAAATTTTTTTAATTGTTTTTGCTGGGTGCAGTGGCTCACGCCTGTAATCCCAGCACTTTGGGAGGCCGAGGCAGGCGGATCACCTGAAGTCGGGAGTTCGAGACCAACCTGACCAACATGGAGAAACCCTGTCTCTACTAAAAATACAAAATTAGCCAGGAGTGGTGGCACATGCCTGTAATCCCAGCTATTCGGGAAGTTGAGGCAGGAGAATCACTTGAATCCGGGAGGTAGAGGTTGCGGTGAGCCGAGATAGTGCCATTGCACTCCAGCCTGGGCAACAAGAGTAAAACTGAGTCTCAAAAATAAAAAAAATTTTTTTTTAATGAGACATGGTCTCACTCTATTGCCCAAGCTGGTCTTGAACTCCTGGCCTCAAGTAATATTCCTCCCTCAGCCTTCCAAAGTGCTAGGATTACTGGCACGAGCCACCACACCTGGCCCAAATAAATATATTTCATAAGCAAAAATATATCTGTTTCTATAAGAAATTAGGCTTAAAATAGCAGACAAGATTTTCAATTACTAGAAACACCTCAAGTTAATAATGCAGTTGAGGTAGAGACACTGTATTTAAAATCATTTGGGCTGGGTGCAGTGGCTCACATCTGTAATCCTGGCAATTTGGGAGGCCGAGCCGGGCAGATCGCCTGAGGTCAGGAGTTCAAAACCAGCCTGGCCGGCATGGCGAAACCCTGTCTCTACTAAAAACACAGAAATTAGCCAGGCGTGGTGACCAGCGCCTGTAATCCCAGCTACTCGGGAGGCTGAGGCAGGAGAATCGCTTGAACCCAGTTAGGTGGAGGTTGCAGTGAGCCAAGCTCATACCACTGCACTCCAGCGTGGGCATCAGAGTGAGGCTGTCTCAAAATTAATAAATAAATAAATAAATAAAATAATCTAGAAAGCCCCCAGAATGTTAAAAGGATCATAAACAACCTTTTTTTATAGATAGGGATACTGAGGCTGAAAAGTGAAGCATTTTGTCACATCGAGTGTCAGAGTCAAACTAGGAGCCAGGGCAGTCTTCCTATCATTAGGGGCTAATCCAAAGTGAGAATCTCTGACTCTAGCTGCAGTCTGATTTGCTCAGCCCCAAATCAGAGGATGCACTGAGGTCTAGATGCATTTGCCTGTAGCATATACCCTTTCCTGGGCCCATAATTCCATTACAGGAAGCATTGCCACCAACTCATACTTCCTACCACACCCAAAAGACCAGAGCATCAGAAACTACCCCTATGACAAAAGTTGCACTGATCATAGCCTCCAAATTCCAGTTTGAGATGATATTATTATCCTTTAAAAGATCTTTCTTGCCTCTTTTGGCTAATGACACTCCTAGGGATGGAAATTGTTCATTAGTGGAACCAAAACAAGGGATACTTTAAAGCTCCAGGAAAGTCACATTTCCTGGAGATTCAAAATATTTTTCTCAAAGCGAACTAGGAAGAATTTTTTAAAGTATGATCTGTGAAAGAGTAACTGACCTAGTCCCCACTTAGGCTAAACGAGCCAAGCTTGATGAACAGTGCCAAACATTCAGAGCCAATTCAATCACATGCATAATTTTATTGGGAATTTACAATGCATTCATCACTTAACCTACCTTAACTCATCATCCTCACAACATTCCCAAGTTGGGTATATAGTCTTTTGCTATAATGGGATAGTCTGCTTAAAAAGACAATGCAAGTCTTATTCTCTAATTGTGACACTGAACTGAGGCTTTCAAGATTAACAGTGGAGAAATGGTTTGATTTAGATGAGGCATGTGGCCTATATAGGGGAAGTAACTTGCCCAAAGTCACATGGCTGATTAGTGTCATGAAGTGAGATTCCAGTCCTGGACTCCTGGGTTCCAGTATCTCTGCTCTCAGCTCTGTTGCCCAGGCTGGAGTGCAGTGGTAAAATCACAGCTCACTGTAACCTAGAGCCCCTGGGCTCAAGCAGTCCTCTTGCCTCAGCCTCCCAAGTAGCTGGGACTATAGGTGTGTACTACGACGCCTGGCTAATTTTTAAAATTTTCTGTAGATCTGGGGCCTTGCTAGGTTGCTCAGGGAGGGTCTCAAACTCCTGGCCTCAAGCGATCCTCCTGCTTCAGCCTCCCAAAATGTTGGGATTACAGGCACGAGACACTAGGCCCATTATCTATGCTGCCCGCTCCTGCTGACACCAACTCCACTAAGAAATGGGAGGCTGATCCTGAGGTACAGGCAGAAGCCCTGGCTCAGGCTGAGTCATCTCAGGACTCCTGTCCTTCAAGAAACCTTGTCTTCACTGCTTCCTCCAACCTCCTTTTTGCTCCCACAACCTGTGCAAACATCATCACCCTATTTCTCACACCACAGGAACAATAAATTTATCTTTACTCAATTTTTGAAGACAAGAAGGGAACTTTATCTCTGCATTCTCACCTCAATGGCTAATACAGTACATTTAATAATACTTATTGGCTACAATAATTAAAGTTCTTACAAACTACTACATAAAAAAATTACTATTACTGAATTACTGAAAAGAAAAATACATGCTTGTACCTTAGTTTTCTTGCATCTTTAAAATAAACACTCCACAAATCTGTAAGAATTATAAAAGTCTTGAGGCTTAATGTAGGATTTTTCAAATATTTGCATAATTTATGCTACACTGCCATGCACAAATATATCAAACAAAAAAAGACACGAAGTTACCCATAAAGTTGGTAAAAGAATTTTATTATTACGTGGCTTAGGTAGGTTTTTGCATTCTACGAACAGAAAAGCATTTTCCACACCTTATTCAACCTAACAAATTATACATTTGTGATTTTATCTACATCGCTGCAGTATTACACTATTGAAAACCTTCCTTTCAAATGTACTTTGGTACAATTATACAGTAGATATCTCTGCCTTCAGAAAATAAAAATATTCTCAATCTAAACTCAAAATGGAATAAAGACATCAATACCAAGTTTGTGCACCACTTGGTAAAAGATTGCAATAAAAATCAAAAGAGTATGCTGCTTAACATATAAAGAAGATGAGACATCTGCCACGGTTTCAGTCAAATCTTTGTAGGAATGATTTAGCATCTGGGTTTATTTTTACTGCAGTTTTCACATATGATAGGTGGAATTGTACCACAAAGAATAGTCTCATTTGCACAGGAGACTCAAATATTGGACTCTAGCACAGGAAATGTCTCTTGGGGCTTAGTAATATACAAACTGATAGAAAAGAAAACTGCCTTAAGAAAAATTTCACAATTGACTAAACATCTGAAACATTTTTATCACAGCTTTCATATATTAAAAAAAGTTTCCTCCAGAGATGAAGCTTATTGATGAAATAAAACCTAGTCACTATCATCTGACCCATGTTCTGAGCCTCTATCTGAGGCTTCATTGTTGGATCCCTCTAGTTCCGATTCATTTGCAGAGCCTTGGCCAGAACCCTCATTATCAGATCCTCTCTCTGATTCGCGATCTGATTCGGCACTGGGAGAAGCTGGGCGAGAGTCGTTCTCAGAAACTCCTGAGCGGCTTCTCCCTGACTGCACAGATTCATTGTCAGACTGCTCAGAACCGGAGGGCCTTCTCTTTCTGGATGGCTGGTCACTGTCTGAGTCCTGATCTGACCGCTGTCTTCGTGGCCTCCGGGGACTGCCAGCCTCGCTGCCAGACTTGTTCTGGTTCTCATCGGAATCACTCTCTGATGAGGCACGTTTCTTTCGTTGTTCGTCCTCGTCTGAGTCACTGTTGCTGTTGCTGTTCCTGGGATGTCTGGCAAAGATGATCATTGGTTAGAAGCTGAGGATTCTGTCTAACTGGGGCCTTGATGAACAGACAATGTGCTTTTAAAACGGAAGCGCATTTAATATTCTATTTCTTGACCTAAATAGTGGTTACACAGGTATCATTTCGTGATACTTGTTTTGTGTACTATTCTGTAAATGTGATATATTTCACAACTCAAAAAGGTTTAAAAAGGAAAAAAAGATAAGGCACTTTAGCTATAAGTCAAAATGTAAACAGGGATGGTGACTCACTGGGCACTTTTATCAGAATGAAGCATTTCCCAATTGCATATATAAAATTATGAAAAGGAAGGGATACATTTGTTTATCTTTGTACACAAATTAATAGCAACAAAGGTGAAATCCAGGATCTCAGCTGGCTTGAAGACTTTGAAGAATTAACCCTTTTCCAAAGGCGGAAAAGGGTTTCAAAGGACATTTCCCTGTCCTATTGCCATCGCTGCTAACAGGTACCTGAAGAGTGAGGTCATTATTCCTGTCCTAAGATTTGCTACTGCACTAGGTCCCTTCCACCATGGCCAGACTTGCTCAAGATAGGGAACTGGGGCTAAAGGGGCCCTTTGGTTTATTTGCCTTTGCTCCCAAGCTCTCCCCTCTACTTGTCAGTTGATATGTGAAAGGAAAGGGGAAGTCATGCTTATGCTTAGAATGGTGGCAGCACCCTCAGGGTCTTGGCTTCCTGGAGGCTCTGAGGAAAGAACATTCCCTTAACCACTGTGACCGCTCCTTTGGAGCAGACACACTTCTCTGGCACAGACACACTTCTCTGGCACATTCCTTAGTTCTGGTTTTCATGACAGATATTCCAATAAAGGAATACTGAATCCCACAGAGTTCGGTCTAGGAATGGTGAGGGAAGTGAAATATATTACTCTCTTTCTGTATACATATTAAAGACCTGTGGGTCTTCCCTGGGATCCAATTCACTCCATTCCATCTTGCCAAATAAGCAAACAACTTTATGATGGTCAGGACAAAGCTTAACTGATGCAAGTGGCTCAAACAAACTTGGCCTTGACCTCAGGTACAAACTTGGCCTTGACCTCAGGTACAGCTCAGCCTCTCACAATGGACCTTTCTGCCAACATATTTAATAGTGCTCAGTCTTTGAAAACCACGTATTTCATTACACTAATCATGCACGTCTCTAAACAGACCTAGGTAACACTATGGGGACAAGGGCTAAACAGTGCTTTACGGAAAAACAATCCAGATGTGTTAGCCGGTGCCTTCAGAGAAAAAAGGAACTGCAAATCTTTTTTGTTTTTGTTTATTTTGTTTTTATAAAATTTCTGTAGTGATGGAGTCTCACTGTGTTGCCCAGGCTAGTCTCAAACTTCTGGCCTCAAGTGATCCTCCTGCCTCAGCCTCCCAAAGTGCTGGGATTATAGGCGTGAGCCACCTCACCTGGCCAGAACTGCAACTCTGGTTCTTTATAGATTACCTCCCTATGAGTCCAATCCCCACCAGAAGCCTTAGCCTCCTCAACATGCTAACCTCTGCCTCAGGAATCCCAATTCTTCTAAGACTCAACTCAAACACCCTTTCTTTTAGAAAAAACACCTCTTACAACTCCTACCACCACCCAAACTCAAGACTAGGTATGGTTCCTGGAGAACAGTAATGCAAATTTACATGATAACATTAATCCAACTATAATGTGGGCTTTTTTTTTTTTGACAAGAGTCTCATGCTGTCACCCAGACTGGAGTGCAGTGGTGCCATCCATCTCAGCTCACTTCAACCTCTGTCTCCTGGTTTCAAGCGATTCTTGTCCCTCAGCCTCCCTAGTAGCTGGGATTACAGGCACACACCACCATGCCTGGTTAATTTTTGTATTTTTAGTAGGGATGGGGTTTCACCATGTTAGCCAGGCTGGTCTCAAACTCCTGGCCTCAAGTGATCCGCCCACGTTGGCCTCTCAAAGTGCTGGGATTACAGGTGTGAGCCACTGCGCCCAGCCTACAACATGGTTTTGGTTTATCTGTTCTTCTCCACTGCCTCTGAAGCAGAAATTCCTTGGAGAATTTATGGGCCTATCTTTTCTCTCTGTATTCCCAGCACTTATACTATCTCACACACTGGACGTTCAAATGTCTATTGAATGAATAAATGAAAACGATGGCTACAGAAGAACACAGTGTAGTACAGTATTAAGAGACCTGGTTGAGAAATCCAAATGGGGGACAACTTGAGCTTGAGGAGCAAGTTTAGGACAAATAAAATCAAATATTGCTTCACTGGGTGGGCCATGAACTAAAGGAGAGTCTTGTGGAAGGAGTCTAGGATAAGTCCTCCATGGAGCAGGTACTGTTGACTTACCACTGCACAACAGGGGAGGAAACAGTCAAGAAATAGCCTCTCTCAACACGGAGAAACCCCATCTCTACTAAAAACACAAAATTAGCTGGGCATGGTGGCGCATGCCTGTAATCCCAGCTACTTGGGAGACTGAGGCAGGAGAATCGCTTGAACCCAGAAGGTGGAGGTTGCAGTGAGCCAAGATTGCCACTGCACTCCAGCCTGGGCAACAAAAGCGAAACTCCATCTCAAAAATAAATAAATAAACAGTAATAAAAAGAAATAGCCTGTCTCCATATGACCAGGACCTGGCTATCTGTAACACTTTCAGTGTGTCAACAGTAGGGCAGCAAAATGATACATTTCATTTAGAAGGATGTCATCTAGGAAATTTCAGCTAACATCCATGAAGAAATGAGACTTCAAAAAAGGTTTTCTTTTCTTTTTTTTTTTTTTTTTTGAGACGGAGTCTCGCTCTGTCGCCCAGGCTGGAGTGCAGTGGCACAATCTCGGCTCACTGCAAGCTCCGCCTCCCAGGTTCATGCCATTCTCCTGCCTCAGCCTCTCCGAGTAGCTGGGACTACAGGCGCCCGCCACCACGCCCGGCTAATTTTTTGTATTTTTAATAGAGACAGGGTTTCACCGTGGTCTCGATCTCCTGACCTCGTGATCCGCCCGCCTCGGCCTCCCAAAGTGCTGGGATTACAAGCGTGAGCCACCGCGCCCGGCCTCAAAAAAGGTTTTCTTATTTGAGAGAAAAGATGCAGTAGGACAAAATGACAGGTTAAAGTTTCTTCCAGCTCTCAGATTCTAAGAAGCTGGGGAGAAGATATTTCGGCACAGCAACACTCCCAGTTATCTATTTCCTCCAATTTTCAAGTCTGTCCCCACCCCTTATTATTTATAAATAAAAAGAAATAAAAGTATATTTTTCCTAGTACAGACAGGCTGATTAGTAATCACTTTTGATTTATCTACATCATGAGAAGAATTTACAAAGAGAAAATATCCTACCCTTCATCAGCAATTTTAAGTTTATCCTCATCCGAAGAGTCATCACTTGATGAAATTATGGCTTTGGATTTTATTTTTCCCTTCATTGATGGAGGCAGACGTTCTGGCTTGGGCTAAAGAATGTCAAACATAATAGATTAGTCAAGACTCTTACATTAGGCCATCTTGTTAAATTGGGTTTGCATTACAATGATACAATCAAACAGCCACTGATGAACTTTGAAAACAAGCATTTGTGCTTGAGAAAGCTGCAAGGAAAGAATGTATTCTAGTGTACTGCAATCTTTCACGTCTACCAGGGGACAGAAAAACACAGTACTATAAACTTACAGCCTTTTTCTTCTCTGCTCTTGGTGGACGTCGTTTTTTTGGTTTGGGGCCATTTTCGGTTTCATCATCATCAGATCCTTCTTCTCCCTTCGGATGTCTTAACAGTGAACACCAAGAGAGAGTTTGTCAAGAGCCTACCTATAAAGTTCCAGACTACTTTGCCATTAAATTATTATTCATTCTGAATCCTCTTCTATATAGGTGCTGTCCTCAATCATACTGTACACTCCTCAAGGGCAGGAGACATAACTTACTCTTGCTGCACGTGGCTCAGAAATCTGTAAAAACTATGTATTTATGCAATGTCTGCTGATTAGTCACTGCTGAGCTCTCATTAATTTGCATTTGAATCTTGCACTTGGTGGAGTGATAGAGATGAGAAAAGACCCAGGCTCCAGACTTCAACATCTTTCCCCTCCTCTTCCTTCTTTCCCAACTATTGATTCCAGGCCTGCTACTAATATCCTCACCACAGCTTCAATTCCACAAGTCTGTGTCTTACTGTATTAGCAGGTTCTTTCCCAAATATAGTCGGCCAAGGGTTGGGAAGGGCAGTCTAGGTAAGATAACTGAATGGAGGTTCCTGGACAGGATAGCACAAGAAGAGAGGGACAAAGTAGCTTAGGAGGCCCCTCCGCATGAGAAATGGGTAGGGCATCCTTGATCTTAACAGCAGAGCACACTGGGTGGTTTGTGTTTTTTTTTTGTTTTTTTTTTGTTTTTGAGACGGAGTCTTGCTCTGTCGCCCAGGCTGGAGTGCAGTGGCGCAGTCTCGGCTCACTGCAAGCTCCACCTCCCGGGTTCACGCCATTCTCCTGCCTCAGCCTCTCCGAGTAGCTGGGACTACAGGCGCCCGCCACTACACCCGGCTAATTTTTTTGTATTTTTAGTAGAGACGGGGTTTCACTGTGGTCTCGATCTGCTGACCTCGTGATCCGCCCGCCTCGGCCTCCCAAAGTGCTGGGATTACAAGCGTGAGCCACCGCGCCCGGCCTACTGGGTGGTTTTAAAGGCGCTTTCACACACATTCACATCTTATGCATTGAGCAAAAACCATGAGGTAGGCATTGCTGTTACCAACGACAGAGAGGAAACTGAGGCTTAGTGATTTTTCCAAGATTGCACATGCACAGCTAGTGTGGACACAATCCAGGTCTTATTCTAAATCACGTTTTCCAATAAATATTTAGAGACACAAGAAAGGCAATTATGACTAACTTGTAGCTCTTAGAAGGAAAGCTGTGGAGATGTATGGAAATCCCAAGTACTCAGTGGATTTTGTACTGGGGTCTATCTTAGGATTAAAGTAGGAAGTGGGGGCACAAAAAGCTTCACTGTTTGGATCAAGTGTTCATAAATTCTAAACATCAAAAGATTCAGAAGGTAAAAGGCCTTTCACCACTTTTACGAGGTTACTTAAAACACATTAATGATGACATTACCTTCTCCTCTTTTTCTTCTTTCTCTCCCCACCCTCCTCATCTTCACCTTCTTGTTCACTGCCACTACCCTTTCTTCTCTTCTTCTTTTTGGATATAGGTAGCTCATCATCAGTGTCATCATTGACAAATTCATCAAACTCTCCTCCCTTCTTAGAACGCTAAAATCCAAACAAGACTACAGTCAGTTATTTCCTGGTTGGTGGAATGCGGTTAGAATGCTAAGGTACAGAAAGGGGCCCTATCCTATCAGTCATTTGACAATGAAGGATTTTGTTTGTTTGTTTTTTTGAGATGAAGTCTCACTCTTTTGCCCAGGCGGGAGTGCAGTGGGGCAATCTCGGCTCACTGCAACCTCTGCCTCTTGGGTTCAAGTGATTCTCGTGCCTCAGCCTCCCGAGTAGCTGGGACTACAGGCATGCATCACTATACCTGGCTAATTTCTGTACTTTTTAGTAGAGACATGGACCATGTTGGCCAAGCTGGTCTCAAACTCCTGACCTCAAGTGATCTGCCCACCTCAGCCTCCCAAAGTGCTAGGATTATAGGCATGAGCCACTGTGCCCGGCCCAAATGAAGGATCTTTTACTAAGCCACGTGGAAGAGGTTCTTAGCTAGGCCCATATTTTAAAGACTTCTAATTGAGACGAAAGTCTCAACTGGTTAAAACTTTGCAAAAATCAACTATTTAAAAGATAACTACAAGGTAAAATATACTTAGCTAACCTTGGAATGCATTGCTAAATACTGGATACCATTTAAATCATTCTCTGTGTTGGAAGACTGTCTCTTAACAAAAGAGGAAGTCAAAACTAGTAAGTACAGAAGGAATTTAACCAATTATCCTCATTTCTCAAAGCCAAAAGACAGAGCATGAGGTCACTCGTGCTAGCAGGAATTATATCTTACCCGTCCACCACCACCACCTCTTTTCTTCTCTTTTGTTGCTTCAGTCTCACCAGTAAACATAAGAATATTTTTGGTCTTTTCCACATACTGGGCCCGCTGTTCCAAAAGTTTCTTTTGCTCTTCCTTTTCTCTGAGACGTTTCTCTTCCTATGAGGAAAAATGGTAGAAAAGAAACCCCACTGAAAATTTTCTTATGATGAAAAATTAATGGCTACCATCCTAAGCAGAGGGTTTTTTTTTTTTCTTTTTTTCTTTTGAGACGGAGTCTACTCTGTTGCCTAGACTGGAGTACAGTGGTGCAATCTTGGCTCACTGCAACCTTGGCCTCCCAGGTTCAAGTGATTCTCCTGCCTCAGCTCCCCGAGTAGCTGGGATTACAGGTACATGCCACCACTCCTGGCTAATTTTTGTATTTTTAGTAGAGACGGTGTTTCACCATGTTGGCCAGGCTGGTCTTGAACTCTTGACCTCAAGTGATCTGCCCTCTACCCACCTCATCCTCCCAAAGTGTTGGGATTAGAGGCGTCAGCCACCACACCTGGCAGAGGACTTTTTTTTTAAACATACAAAGTGTATGCATGCACACAATTCATTAATTCCAGTATAACTGGAAAATACAAGATACCTGTTCTTTAAGAAGTTTCTGCCTTAACAGCTCCTTTTCTTGCTCTTGCTTGGCCCGCAACTCCCGCTCTTCTTCATCTTGTTTGCGTGCTCGGGCCACATGGTACTGGGCCTGGCTCAGTAAGTCAGAACACTGCCTGGAACATTTCAGGTTTAGAGAAACAAGAATGTAACTACTATATTAAAAAACTCAGCACATCTATTTTCCTTATACAAATTAAAAAATCTGAAGCAGGACCATTAGCTGATCTATGTGAAGTCTTTTTTTAAAAAAATGTTTTTTTTCTTCCTTTTTTGTTTAAGAGACAGAGTTCTGCTCTTGTTGCCTAGGTTAGAGTGTAATGGTGCTATCTCGGTTCACCACAACCTCCGCCTCTCGGTTCAAGTGATTCTCCTGCCTCAGCCTCCCGAGTAGCTGGGATTACAGGCGTGCACCACCACACCTGGCTAATTTTGTATTTTTAGTAGAGACGGAGTTTCTCCATGTTGGTCAGGCTGCTCTTGAACTCCTGACCTCAGCTGATCCGCCCACCTTGGCCTCCCAAAGTGCCGGGATTACAGGTGTGAGCCACTGCGCCCAGCCAAAAAAAAATTTTTTTTTTTTTGCATTACACTTCCCATACTATACCAATGCATGGAGTCTTAATTAGCAAAATTAACTTAGTTTATCATAAGCCAATACTGCCAACTATGTTAAGTTTCCAAACTATAAATGTCCTCTCAAAGCACAGCTAAAAAGATTTCCAACATTATCTTTACATATAACTCAGAGTCATGAATTTTATCTTGACTAGGCTGACATAGCTAACATAAGTAAAATAGAAAAGTATTTTCCCCCACAACTCAAGTACTTGTACTAAGGCTATTTTGTCCAATTCCCTGAAAGGAAAAAGTCCTGGCAAAGATTAGAGAGTCCCCAAGAGAAGTGTGAAAGACTGACCTGTGGAAGGTCAGGAACCTCTGTTCCCTACTGTGGCACTTTCCCAGCCCACGCAAATATCACTGCCTCACCCAAAGTCACCTTCCATAAATAGTAACATTACCTGGCTTCTGTAGCAGCAAGGGCCAAATCAAATCTCATTTTATCTCCCACTTTACTCAAATAACTGAAGTATCTAAATGAAACGAGAAAATACCACTTAAAAAAAAAGAGATTCTAATGAAATAAAGCCCTTAAAAAATTTAATCTGTGCTACAAAGTCTGAGAAAAGGTTTGCATATTGACTGATTTACACAAATTTATGCCACTCATTACATTTAATAGACATGTTCATCAAGATGGTCTAAGTTATATTTAATATTATCAGTAAATTCACAAATAACCACAAATCAATTCAAGCAACGAGTATTTACTAAACATGAAATCTACTAAACATGTCAGGATGGAGGTTACGGGGCTCAGGCTATGAAGGCACTTATAATTTACCAGGCAAGGCAAGAATTGTTAAACAAGAATAAAAATAAAGTTGGACAAAACCTGAAGAGACAACAGGTTTTAATTTCACCACACACTGACTCACCATATAAATACTATATGGCTAAATAAATTTTGAACTAAACTGAATAAAACTGTTAAGCATTATTTAAGAGGTAAAACCTTAATCCTAGTTCAATGAAAATCAACATCCCATTAAACGATACATTGGTGTAAAATGGAAAACCAACATAAGTGTCTAAAAAATTTCACATGTGTAAAATGCTGGGTTACATTACTGTCAGATTAATAAAAAAATCTATGGCAAGTTTGCAAAGCTAACCAGCCAGTTCTAGAGGTCAAGCTACAAGATCCAAATCTGGCAGGATCCTGACTATAGTTTGGCACCACCTGGTGGCAGCTGCTATCTGCTTTGGCTTAACTATTGCTGGAATGATTCTAATAGACCACCTTTAGAAGGAAGTGATTTTCAGCAGCTTGAGACAAATGGCTTTAAACAAACCATTTCAGACAAAATAGGGAGAGTTCAAGATGGTATGGTCATAGACCAAACAAAGCATTTCATAGGTTGTTTCTACAAAATCTTTACCTGTGTGCAAGCTCCAGTTCTTTCACAGCATTAAGTACTTCCTTCAGATTACTTTTTTCATCTTTCAGGACAGAGGTAGCTAATCTTTGCAGGACCAAGGCCACATTAAACATAAGAACTGTATCACTGGGTGCCACATGTCTAGCCTGCGAATAAAAAATAAATATTTCATACATTCAAATGACATGAAAAGGATTTTGGACAGCAGAGTATTATTAAGTAGTAGCTATGTGAACATGCATCACGAAGAATTAAAAAATACAATGTAGCACAGAAATGGATGGGAATAATATCTCTCCTTTTTACCTTCAACAAAGTCTGTTTGCATTCCTGTAACTTGCCACATTTGAAGAGGGCCCGGGCCAAATAGAGTACAACTTCAGTGTTTTGGTGCTTATAGAACTTTCGGAGGCAGTTTTCATACTACAAAAAAAGAAAAAAGTTAATTACAACACAACAAAGAATAAATGACATTTTCATTTTGTAGCAAAATGGCATTGCAATTTTAAAGCTCTGTAAAAAGGTATTTTACCCTTTGAATGGTTAATTTCAGAGAACAATTTGGGGAATGATTTTTGACATTCATCAGGATACATTTTCACAACATAAAAAATCTGACCATTAGAAAAACTAGATGCTTGAAATGGTTTCTTTCCATTTGAAATTTGGACCAACATTGAAAGAAAGGGTAAATAGATTGGAAAGCCTTTTTCATATTTTTAGCAATACTATCTAGAATCAGCTTATTGAGCACTGATTAGAAATCATACACTGTTGTCCTTTGGGTTTTACCATCTATACCTTTCTTAACGATGGGCAGAACCTACTGGCAATGAGCATGAGGAGTCTTACAGTTCTGGTTGTTAACTTCTTGGTAAAACCAATACAATACTAGTGTTAATTGTGACATGAACATAGCACTTTTTGACCATGGAATACCTCTTGTCATAGGTAAGACCTTTTTCATGAAAAATGGTTAAGACAATTTTTTCCTGAATATACCTAGTAGTTAATTTGCATTTATAAAAGGCAATATTATCATTCAGCAGATCAGGAAGGTCAACCTCACAAAACACAACCTCTGAAGCTACCATATGCAATCTGGGTTCTGTGAGTTTCTGTGATTATTGACTTCCCAATACTCTGAATATTGATAATAACCCACCCATTTTAGAAAAAGGTAAACCACTTCTCAGAGCCTGGACTGCTCTTTTCGTCTACTTTTTGTAAGCTTTTCCTTTCTGACCATAATATATCCCATAGAGCCAAAGATCCTTTTTACTTTTTAATTTTATGGATGCTAAGTATGACTTTTATTTCGAGCTCAAGCACTCAACAAATGTAAGCATAAAAAAATTCTACAGTCGTTAAATCTTATCACTGTTTTGTTTTCTTTTTTTTTTTTTTTCCCTGAGACAGAGTCTTGCTTTGTCGCCCAGGCTAGAGTGCAGTGGCAGGATCTTGGCTTACTGCAACCTCTGCCTCCCAGGTTCAAGCAATTCTCCTGTTTCAGCTTCCTGAGTAGCTGGGATTATAGGCACGTGCTACCGTGCCCAGCTAATTTTTGTATTTTTAGTAGAGACAGGGTTTCACCATGTTGGCCAGGCTGGTCTCGAACTCCTGACCTCGTGATCCATCTGCCTTGGCCACCTCAGCCTCCCAAAGTGCTGGGATTACAGGCGTAAGCCACCATGCCTGGCCTGTTTTCTTTTAAATAAGTCATTTAACCTTTCTAAAACTCACAGTTCAGTTTCAGAAACTGAATACACAAAAGAATATTAAATCCTACTACTTACTGGGTATTACTAATATGCTAGGCATGCTAGTGCCAAGTAGTTTTCATACTGGATCCTCACAAAATTCTATGAAGTTAAGGTGCAATTATCTCCATTTTATAGATAGGAAAACTGGCTCAGAAAGGATGTCCTTTGCCTGAGGCATGTAATTAGTGGTGGAACCAGGACTCACATCTCTGTCTGGATACCAAAGCCTGGCCTTAGCATTATATAATTATAAATCTCTAAATAGACACAGTATCACAAGAGATAGCACGCAGCTCCATGACAGGGCCAGAATGGCTAAGAAAACATCTGCTTAACAATGAACAAGATATAAAAATATCTTGAAAGAGAAGCTATTACCATCTGAACGGCGCTGATGTACTGCTTTTGCTCCACATAGATGTGTGCTAAGTTCAACCACACATCACTAATATCTGCTGTTGCTTCTCTTACTTGGGCAAATACATCACGAGCTTCACGAAAATATCCTTTGTGGGCCAAAACAGCTCCTAAAGATATAAAAAGGTTCACACTTAAGAATTTTCTAATTGGAGTCAGAAAAACAACTAAAAATTCTATTTTAAAACAACTCATTGATCACATTTTAAGAAAAATTCTGATTTACAAACATTCCTCTGAAAGTATTCATTTAGAACAAATTGTTATGGGTACTCAAGTTTTATAGTCACCTATGCCATTGGCAGCATACAGATTCTTTGCATCATTTCTGAGTACTTGTTTGTAGATGGCCAGAGCACGATCTTGATGACGCTTTTCCTATAGAAACAAGTGCTCTTAAAAAAGATTCAAACAAGAATGCAGAGTATCAGTTTTGTTTAAAAGGACAAAAAGAGATTACCTTTTCTCGATCTCGGGTGGGCTGATGTAAAGTTTGGAGCCACACGTTGCCAAGGGCTAGCATAGAATAGGTGTCACTCTGTGTGGATGGCTGCTTTAATATCCTCTCAAACTTCTTCTGTCCGGGACCCCATTCTTGTTTTGCCAAATGAAGATTGCCAATCAAAGACCAAGCATCTGGATGATCCTGAAACACACATATATGAAGAAGGAAAATCTGCAGTTTAGTTTGAGAGAGATCAATCATCTTCCCACAATAGCTGATTACTGAAGAGGTTTACAAGCTATATTATAACAGTGGTATTTTTTCTTTTCTTTTTTTTTTTTTTTTTGCATGGCAATCCAAATTTATTGAACTACTAATGCTAAGTTATACAAACTTGCACCACTTTAATTAAGGCTTTCAGTTTACATTTGGCCACCTCAAAGTAGTTGTAACATTAGGCTGGTCAATTTAAATACTGTGGCTCCCTGTTGGATAGACACACAATCTTTACATCCAAACATAAATGCATACAAAGCAACAAGGCGCTGTTAAATAAAACAGCAATAGTTACTGCAAATTAGGCCTTGTGACCAATTACATGATTAAAATTACTTCCCCACATTCACATCCACAGTACTTGTCCACCATTTAAAAATCTCAACCAACACATTACACATGTGGAACCATCACTAACAGGCAAAAATACTAAACTATATTTGGTATTGCAAATACACTTATGCATGAGCAAGCAAAGGATTCACAGTGAGAATCTACAGCTGCAGAAGCCTGAAAATGATTTACAAAAATTGTTAAATCATTAAAAAATTGTTTGAAAATATACACTTCTTGTTGTAGACCCCCACGAGTGGTTTTCAAACGGAGTTGATACCCATTAGTGAGTTGTAAAATCAGTTTAGTTAGTATTTAGTTATCTACATAGTAAATGCAACAGAATGGAATAAAGTAAAAATATCAGTGTATCGCCCAATGGCAAAAGCAAAAAATGACTTGTGAAACTTTCATTTCAGTTGTTTGTCATATATACATTTGTGTGTACTAGGCTATGATGTGAAATCTATTTCTTTTTGTGGGCCATCAAAACGTTTAGATGACCTCTATGGTTCCATACAAAATCCTAAGATACTATGCTATAAGGTTCTCTCATACGGTACTAACTAAACTGAAAGTGAGGTAAACTAGAGAGAGTAAAAAACACAGGAGCCAGGTCACATTTGTTGAAGTGGAGTGAAGGGACGGGATGGGGGAAGGGAAGAAGGAACAAAGAAGACAATAGGAAAGATTTACATAAAAAACATGGTCCCTATTTATAACATGATTAACAATGCAACCTAGTATATTTTTAGTATCTAACAAGTAAATGAAAACAAAACAAAACAAAAAATGACAAAACCAGGAAGATGTAGCCATTAAAAGGAAAAACTGATTTATGGGGAAGGAAAAGTGAAAATAATTATTTCTCAAACCTAAGAGTTAATATTACCAACCTGATTAATCTGAAGAGCTTCCTTAAACCAATCTGAAGCCTCATAAAAGTTTCCTTTATCTCTAGCCATGGCTCCTAGGCGCAAATAGCCTGAAAACATATTTAAAAGTTTTTATATCCCAAATATTAGCCATAAAGGATCATAATTTTAAAGTCATACTTTTGAAACAATTGTTTTCATTAATACAGCCATACAAGGAACAGAAAAGTCCCAAAGGTGAAAAAATACCAATCATCAATCCAACAAGTTAAAGAATAATTTTGTCATCATCTAGACTTACTGTTTGAAATCTAAGACTTACCTCTGCCACTCCTCTCCCAATGCTAGTTCCCTGGTCCAAGTCCTTATCTCAAGCTAAGTTATTTTAAAAGCTTGGAACTGGCCTGTTTCTAATTTTTCTCCAATGCACACCATTGTCAGTTACCTTTTTTAAAAAAAGCTGCTTGTAATATGGCGAAACAGTGAAAGTCTGATGAATAGGTATTACTACTTAGAAGACCTGGGCTCTAACTGGGGTTCTTCCTTAATTAATAGTGAAGTGCTACACAACACCAAAAGAAAAGTTGTTGTTTTCTCTAGGAAATGTCACTTCTCTCAGGAAACCAATAATGGTTCACTACTGCCTATCAAATCAATTCAAATTCGGTCTGGCATTCAACTGAAATCTTGCTTATTTTAAATCACTTTTGCATCCATAACAGCATGACAGGCACCAAGTTAATAGCTCCTGATATGCTGGGTGCGGTGGCTCATGCCTATAATCCCAGCACTTTGGGAGGCCATGGGGGATGGATCACCTGAGGTCAGGAGTTCTAGACCAGCCTGACCAATGTGGCAAAACCCCACCTCCACTAAAAACACAAAAATTAGTCGGACGTGGTGATGGGCCCCTGTAATCCCAATTACTTGGGAGGCTGAGGCAGGAGAATTGCTCCAACCCACGAGGCAGAGGTTGCAGTGAGCCAAGATTGTGCCACTGCACTCCAGCCTGGGTGACAGAGCAAGACTCCATCTTAAAAACAAACAAAACAAAACAAAACAAAAAACAAAAAAACCTCCTGATTTACTAGAGTCAAAACATCATGCTTTAGGTTCTTTTTAAGGAAAGTACAAAAACAAACAAAAAAACCCTCAGACACACAAATAAAATTAAGTACACTATGTATATTATTATTATTTAAAATATAAAGATGGGGTCTCGCTATTGGGGTTGTTTAGGTTGGTCTTGAACTCCTGGACTCAAGCGATCCCCCTACTGTGGCCTCCCAAAGTAATGGGATTCTAGGCATGAGCCACCATGCGAGGCCTAAATTATTTTTTAATTAAAAACTTTCCATATTTTACAATGTATAGGTTGCAAAACTCAAATTAGGACATTTTAGTAGTAATTGTTTCAAGGAAAAGCACTTTTCTTTCTCACTATTATAAACATTGTAAGAATGTTCATATGAAATCAAAGCAGGATGTTTCAAAGGTAAATGCATTATCAAATATGCCAAGCAGTTGTTAAAAGCCTAACAAAGGTAGCTGACCCACTGAAGATAACCTAGTCATTGAAATACGGTCCAGTTGGTTTTAGTTGCTTATTTCTAGCACAAATGTAAGTAAAGCTGCACCTTTGTTTTAAGGCCACGAATTTGCCCTGGAGAAATGGGGACATTAGAACCTTAAACATTTTTTACTATCAATTCTAAATTTTTTTTCAGGCTAAATTTTTGCTGCTTTTGTGGGAATGAAGGGATTTCATTACATAAAGAAGTTTAAAATCCTTACAGTCAACATAATTAGGATGTTCGCGTAAGATGTTTTTATACAGTTTTTCTGCTTCATGGAATTCACACATTGCCTCATATAGCCTAGCGAGATTATATGATGTGGTAACGGAAATGGCGTTATAATAATGCTCATCGTGTTCCGCTTCTGCTTTTGCACGGTCCAATGATGCCAAAAAATATTTCTATGAGAAAGAAAAATCACACTGTTAAAAGATTTAGTTTATACACTTTTTAAAAAGGTGTGCATTCAACTTGATTCAGTATAAAAGAAGGAAATATTTCTATTTTCCTACCTTAGCCTCCCCTAGGTTTCCAAGTCTAAAATGGAGGGCACCCACATTATTGAGAATCTCTGGAGGGACATCGGCCTGCACTTTCTCCTGAAGGATTCGTGTTGCTGTTCCATAGGCTGAAAGGGCACCCTGTATTTTCATGATTGACAGAAAAAGGTGTTAAGTGGAAGAGAGACACTACACCAGGCTTACAAAAAACCTATCATATGAGAGATTAAAAAACATTACTAAAATACCTGTATATCAGTCTGTTCTAAGATTTGTGCCAATTCAATCCAAGCTTCAACATCATCGGGATACTGTTCTGTGACCTTCTTCAAATGGCCCTGGGATAAAAGAGATTGTTAAGCTGAAGTATTCCATCTATAGGTTGTCAAAATAAAAAGTGGGGGCTATTTAAGTCTGTTTAATAAATCCATTGTTTGTTATCTAAACTGGAACAAGCTCAGCTAACAAAACTGTTTCTATCATATTTCTACTAGCAATAACAGGAAATGAGAAATGGGAGTTTTGGGATAGCTAACAGAAAACAGCTAAGACTTTAAAAAAAAGATGTACCTTGGCAATATCTCGTTTTTCTTGATCTTCTGAGGCAGCATAGAGAGAGCCGAGAATTTTCATAGTTTCATAATTATTAGGATAAGCTTTCAAAACCTTCTCAAAGCACTGAGATGCATTTTCTTTGTCACCTCGATAAATATACATTTGTCCCAAACCAAAAAATGGGAGCACAAAAGAGGATGAGGCAAACTGTGTGGCTTGATAATAGTACTGAAAAGCTTGGTCATAATCTTCCTAAAGAATGAAAATAAAACAAGACCAATATGTACAAAAGTATTGGAAAGACTTAAAACACTATAAGTAAAAAAATTAGACATTTAGAGAAGTTATAAAATTACCTGAACATGGAATGATCTAGCTAGCTGATAGCAGCTCTCTGCTTGCATAGCTTCCACTTCTGTATTATGGAATGCATGGAGGGCCAGATGCTGGACTTTACTATAATCCTGAACAAAGATCAGAAAGTCAACTGAGTGAATTCATAAGACTAGCTTGCATAGCTGTTTTATCTTAGACTAACACTTCGTTTACCTGTAAGACACATTTCCATCTTCTTCATAAATAGTTGCCTTTCAGTGCTGTAACAGTTATAACCTAATCAATAATTCACTATGAAAGGGGAGTATGTTTCTACAGCCAGAGAAAGTAAAGCACTGTGGTTAGTCTATGGTCACATAGCTATTAATCACAGTGCTTTACTCTCTCTGGCTGTAGAAACATACTCCCCTTTCATAGTGAATTACTGACTTTAGACTATTAACTCTTCCTCAACTTATCCACCCACAAAATGGGAATAAGATTACCTACATCATAGAATTACTGTGAAGATTACATAAGTAAATACATAAAGTGCACTTTTTTTTTTTTTGAGACAGGGTCTCACTCTGTTGCATGGGCTGGAGTGCAGTGGCGCCATCATGGTTCACTGCAGCCTCGACCTCCCAGGCTCAAGTGATCCTCCCACCTCAGCCTTCTGAGTAACTGAGACTACAGGTATGTGCCACCATGTCCAGCTAATTTTTAAAAATGTTTGTAGAGATAAGGTCTCACTATGTTGCCAGTGCTGGTCTTGAACTCCTGGGCTCAAGCAATCCTCCCACCTCGGCCTCTCAAAATGCTGGGATTACAGGCGTGAGCCACTACTCCCAGTAGATTTAGTATTTTAAGAAACCTAAAATACCACTGCTTGGAATTAGTGGCAACTTAAAAAATACAACATGATCAACATGCAAAATAAAAATGTCAGTGACTCCTTGTTCCCTACAAAGTATGCCCAAATTCTGATATTACACAAATGCTCCACTACCTGAATCCAAAGCATTGCTTGCCATAAGTATATTATATACTATTTCATAGATTTGTGTGTCTTTCCCTTTTCAACTCTCTAGTGACCTCTTCTTAAAAACCTAGTTCAAAAGCTCTGCAGCCTTGGTGAAAATTCACCTAAGCCACCTGACCACTTCCTCATTTCTCTACCATAAATGAGTAGATACCTTTATTTTTACACTTACATTTGTTTACATGGCTGCTTTTTCTATGAAACTGAACTCCTTGAGTACAGAAACCATGTTTTACTAATCTTCACATCACTACCACAGTGTTGGGTACAATATATAGGGGTCAATAAATATTAAGCAAATAAACGAATAAACAAATGTAGGTACCCCCCAGGTAACTAATACAACAAACTCTATAATTTGGAGGGGTGGAAAAATCTGATATTTTCAAATTTCTTTCCAAGTTTAAAAAAGAAATAAAATATCAGTTGCAGTACAGAAAAACAAAAATCAGAATTTAAAAATAAATACTTCTACCTTTTTGAAGAAAAAGTGATTTGCCAAGTGGTTCAATACCATAGGGTTACTAGGATCAATAGTATAGGCTCTGGAAAGAAGCTGGACACCATTTTTAATGGAATCAGCCTAAAAGAAAACATCGCAACAAGGTGGAGTGAAAACAATACTAAATTAGCACTTTTTAAGAAGTTTTCTTTAGTCATAAGAAATAAGTTATAAACCCTAACATCAGACATTAAAACGATTAGAAGCTTCTTATGATTTTAAATATCTGTATTGCATTTGTAATTAAATCTCCCTTTTAATCCTTAATTTTTTTGTGTGTCACTTTTTTCCTTTTTATTTTATTGTTCAGTTCTTGTTTGAGACTTATCTCATCTACTTTATTAGTCCCTGCCCCTACTTCTCCCACAAACAGCCATCTTTGTTTTTATTTATTTATATTCATTTTTATTTTTTTTCAGACAGGATCTGTGTTGCCCAGGATGGAGTGCACTGGCACGAACACAGCTCACTGCAGCCTTGACCTCCTGGGCTCAAACAATCCTCCCACTTTGATCTCCCAAAATGTTGGGATTATAGGTGAGAGCCACCATGCCTGGCCTCTACCACCTTTGGTTTTATTGATCCGAGCTGTTTTCTTCGTGTGACTGATACTGGTGGATTACCCAACAGCCATTTTACCACTTATCCTGCTAACAGAATCCAGATTTTGTAGCCTGTGAAAATCTTTTGAGTTTAGGAAGGAAAGCTCCCTTCCCCTCTTTCCCAGGCCCGGGGGATGAATCATGATTGATCTACACCAGTCCAGATAATCTTTTCCTCTCGCCTAAGGTAGTGGTTCTCAACTGGGGATGAAGTCATGTTTGGTTATCACAATTGGAGGAATGCTACCGGCATTTAGTGGGTAGAGGCCAGGGATGCTGTTAAAATAAACATTCTATAATGGAAGGGACAGTTGCCCCACAACAAAGAATCATCCAGCCCAAAACGTCAATAGCACTGAGGCTGAGAAACCCAGGTATCTCTGTTTTGGACAATTATACATAAGGGGAAGCATGACGGAGAGCTTCCTTCTCAATATAAGACAGGGCTTCTCTAAGAGAAACCCTTTTTATCCTTTCCCTTTCCTCCCTCTTTATAAGACCGATGTAATAATGAGAAGCTGGAGATGTTGCAGCCATCTTGTGACTATGAGGTGACAGACATGATGAAGAAAGGTTGCACCTTAAGGAAGGGAGGACAGAATTATATAAAATCATAGGTTTGATGACAAGGACCTATCAAATTTGAGACCTTTGACAATTGGTTTAGTAAACACTAAAAGCCCTTATGTTTAAGGCATTGGGATGTGTTTTTTGTTACTTGCAATGAAAGCATTCTAAACTGATATACAAGTCTACGACCCCTTATCTGAGATTCTGAAATCTAAATGCCTTAAAAAACAAGTTTGTTTTTTTTTTTTTTTTTTTTTTTTTTTTTTTTTTTTTTTTTTTTTTTTGGTAATCTTGGAGCAAACTCATTTGGTGGCAATACTACCTGAATTGTAACCCTATCCTACTAGTGTGAACACTCTATCATTTTACCACAGAAATATAAGTTTGCTTTTGGCGTAGTGCCCCAATAACTGGGTGTTGTACATTACAAAGTACAGGTACCTTTCTGTAATCTGTAATCTTAATTTCTAAGACACATCTGGCTCCAAGAGTTTTAGATAAGAGGCTGTGGGCCTGACAAAGCAGTTAGGAGCTAGATACTTTTTTCACTTACATACCTCTTTATTGTTGAGTTCTAGAACAGCCAGTCCAACTAATGCTCCCACGCATTTGGAATTGAGTTCCAGGGCTCTGCTGAATGCCAGACGAGCTTTTTCCAGTTTGTTAAGTTTCACAAAGCAATGGCCCATTCCTAAACGAACTTCCGCTATAAAATGAAGTCATTCAATCTGTCAAACTAGGGCATTTTTTAGAGTTCAGTTACAAAAATGCTTAAACATTCTCTATTTATGAGTTGCAAAATCCCCAAAATTAACCTCAGTATAACTACACTACAAAATCTTTTGACCTATCACAACTTCGTCTCCTTGGAGGCTACATCATACCACATTCCAACCCTCTCCCCTATCACTGACACATTTCTCACTATAGAACAGAACACCTATAATACTGGTATTTTTCTTGTCTTCTAACATCGCTGCTAACCATACCTTCAATTTCTCATTACTGAAGAACAATTTTTAAACAGAGAACAAAAGTTCCACTAAGACCTTAAATAATGTGACTGATTATGGGCACATACCATTGCTCCCTTCAGAGCTATGCTCATATGTGCCACCTCATTTAAGGCCATGCCAAAACACAAGTTCCCATCTAAAGCCAATCGCCATACTGGTCACTAGATGCCCTCTTATCTATTTAAGGATACTGCTCCAGCAACCCTGCCCTATTTTTTCTCTCTACTGGATCATTCATTCTCATCTACACATAAACATTCTGCCATCTTATACAAATCCTCTCTTGATTCTATATCCCTTTCCAGTTGTCGATCATGTCTGTTCTTCCTTTGATAGCAAAACTCCCAAAATGATCTAGCTATGCTTGCTATGTCTAATTCCTTTCCTTCCATTTTCTCTTGAATACACTCCAGTGAAGCTCTCACCCCGCCATTCCAGTAAAACTGCTTTTATCAAGGTCACTATGGATTTGTATGCTGCTAAACCCAATGATCAATTCTCTAACCTATTTTACTTGACCTAACAACAGAATTTGACACTGTTGGTCATCATCTTCTTCTGGAAACATTTTACATTTGCCTTTAAGGACAATGCACTTACCCTATTTTCCTCCTATATCTCTGGCTGTTATCTTCTCAGTCTCCTTTGCTGATTCTTCCTTATTTCCCTAATCTCTTAATATCAGAGTGCTCTAGGGCTCCACCTCCAGACCTCTTTTCTATTTGCACTCATTCACAGCTTTATACACTATCTATATGTTGATGACTTCAGCCCAGACCTCTTTCCTGAATTCCTGCCTTTCTGCTGTCTCCACTTTGTCAATTTTAAATAACGGGATTTGGAAAATATGATTAAGTACAGAGTTTATTGGAGCGCAAGGTGTGAGAATGGCCACCAGAAAAGTACTGACTCCAAATGAATGATATCAGCGTTTTCCAAAGTGAAAAAGTTAAGGTTTTAATTATTTGGGGGGAAATAGAGAAGTTCTAGTAGGATTATAACATTCTAAAATATAACACCAGGTTCCTATGTCACAGCAACTTGATTGGTTACAAATTGCTATATTCTAAAAAGATTATTTTATTGCTCCATGTGAGGGGGGTCTTATTTCTGGCACCATTTGATCTTAATTGTTTACAGAAAAAAAAAAAGGCAGAAATTGCAACTGCATGCCACGTGACTCAGGTTATATAGCCACATTCTTCTCAAGGCTCAGGATAAAGCTCTAAAAGCTTTAAGTCTGAACTGCTTAATTTGACAACTTATATGTCTAAAAGGTATTTCAAACTTTTCATGTCTAAAACTAGTTCCACTTAAACTATTTCCCAAATATAGTAAAATATAACTCTACTTTTCCAATTGCTTGTGCAAGGGAGTTATCTTTGATTCTTCCTGTCTTACACATCATATGTACTCCATCAGCTCTCCTTTCAACATACATGTAGAATCTGATCACTTGTACCAACTCCACTATTACCTCCCTAGTGTGAGCCACAATCACCTCTGACCTGCCTGTCTGCAGATGCCTTCTCCCTGCTCTCCCTACTTCTGTCTTTGACCCCCGCCCCTTGAGCCCCACTCTAGTCTCAACCCCAAAACTCAAACAATCCTTTTAAATATAGGTCAGATCATGTCACTCTACTGCCCAAGGCCCTCCAATGGCTTCCCGTCTCTGCCGACGTAAAAACTAAAGTCCTTACCATAATCTGTGATGCCCTATGTGATTAGTCAATCCCTGGTTATAGCTTTGACCCCATTTCTTACTACTTCCCCCCCCACTCTTTCTCTCTCTATTCCAGATACAATGGCCTCCTCACTCTTCCTTAAACTTATCAGGCACCCTCTTTCCTCTGGACCTTTGTACCTTCTATGCTCTCTCTCTAGGAGTGGTCTTCTCTTATATATCTGCATGGCTGCTAGTTGTTTTTTAGGTCTTCACACAAATGTTCCTATCTCTGATGAGTTTCCTTGGTCATCCTTTCTAAGCAACTCCTGATGCTTCTCATACCCTTTTTCTGCTTTATTCTTCTCCTTGGCTTTTATTGGTAGCTTACACATCATACATATTTTACTATTTATCTTGCCCACTGACTGGACTCCATGAGGGCAGGAACTTTTGTCTCTTTGGTTAATTGCTACATTCTCAGGGTTTAGAACACTGCCTGTCACATAGTTGGTACTCAATAAAAATTTGCTACATGAATGACATTTTGGAAAGAAAAATATTATAGGTCAAAAAGATTATATTATAATCTACTATCCAGACTTTTTTTTTCTTGAGACAGGGTCTTGCTCTGTTGCCCAGGCTGGAGTGCCATGGTATGAACACGGCTCACTGCAGCCTCAAATGCCTAGGCTCAAGCAATCCTCCCGCCTTAGCCTCTTGTGTAGCTGCGACCACAAGCACTACCATGTGCAGCTGATTTTCTGTAAAGACGGGGGTCTCACTTTGTTGCACAGGTTGGTCTCAAATTCCTGGGCTCAAGCAATCCTTCTACCTCAACCTCCCAAAGTGCTGAGATTACAGGTGTGAACCAGTACAGCCAGACCCTATCTATTTTTTTTTTCCCCTTGAGACAAGGTCTTGTTCTGTTGCCCAGGCTGGAATGCAATGGCACACTCATGGCTCACTGCAGCCTCAACCTCCCAGACTCAAGCGATCTTCCAGCCTGAGCCTCCTAAGGAGTTGGGACCACAGGTGTGTGCCACCATGCTCATGTAACTTTTTTATTTTTTGTAGAGACAGGGTCTCACTACGTTGCCCAGGCTGGTCTCAAACTCCTGGGCTCAAGTGGTCCTCCTGCCTCGGCTTACCAAAGTGCTGGGATTATCGGCATGATCCATCGCACCTGGCCTTACTATCCAGCTTTTGACTCAAACATAGCACTAAAAAAAAAAAAACCTTGATTCTGACATTTCTATAATCCAACAATATCTTTTCATAATTAACTTCATAAGCAACTGACAAATCCTCAATGCTTTAAGCTGGGTCATACACAGTTTAGACATAAAATAAAATTTTTCTCTTACCTGGACATCCTGGGTTAGTACGCAATGCTTTCTTATAGTAAGCAAGAGCTCCTCTGTAATCCTTCTTGTTGAAAGAAATGCAAGCTTTACCTGTAGTGATTTTTAAAAATAAACACAGTGTCTGATTAAAGGCTACAAGTCTATTATGTTTTACACTAACTTATCTAAGTTAAATACATCCCTGAGTAAGAAATACTTGAAAACAGTCAACAAAATTTCATATTAAAAATTTGTTTTTCATAAAAGTATACTAATTTATGTCTAAAAATAAAAC
The DNA here is from genome assembly GCF_009828535.3 of Hylobates moloch. Taxonomy (NCBI): domain Eukaryota; kingdom Metazoa; phylum Chordata; class Mammalia; order Primates; family Hylobatidae; genus Hylobates; species Hylobates moloch. Next base: position 36,983,458 of record NW_026652286.1, read on the forward strand.
TTCCTGTTTTTATGTTAAATGTTATAAAGTTAGCAAACTAACATAGGAACAGAAAACTGAATACCGCCTGTTCTCACTTATAAGTGGGAGCTAAATGATGAGAACACATGGACACACAGAGGGGAACAACACATACTGGGGCCTTTTGGAGGGTGGAGGGTGGGAGGAGGAAGAGGATCAGGAAAAATAACTAATAGGTACTAGGCTTAATACCTGAGTGATGAAATAACCTGCACAACAAACCCCCATGACACAAGTTTACCTATGTAACAAACCTACACTTGTATCCTGAACTTCAATAAAAGTTTAAAAAATGTTACAAAGTAATAATTGAAATAGCTTGAAGTTGTCTAAGTAGAGATTGTTTATTGGCTCTTCAGAAGTGTATAACCAATTACTCTTTTTTGAAAAAATTATTTTTTGTAGAAATGGGGTCTTGCTATGTTGCCCCAGCTGGTCTTGAACTCCTGGCCTCAAGTGATCCTCCTGCCTCAGTCTCTCAAAGCGCTGGGATTACAGGTATAACGAGACAGGGTTGCAAAGCGCTGAAATTACACCATGCCTGGCCTAAATAATAAATTATTCTTAACTGGTATATATTTTATTTCTACAATTTCAACAATATTTGTTGTAGGTAATTTCATTTGTAACAACATAAAGCTCTTCTACTTTGCTATCTAGCGGAGTTATTAAGGAGCTATTACCAAGAGACATATTCTAGGCATATGCTGAAAACAATTGTTTCCTAACATGTTGCCAAAGATCACTTACCAAGAAGGGCTGGAATATTATTTGGAGACTGATTGAGTACAAAATGAAACTGTGCATCAGCTTGATCCATTTTGTCACCCTCAAGTAGGCAGAAGCAGGCTCTTCCCAACAAATGGTTCTATAAAGTAATGTATTATCTTAGACTTTACTCCTATATACCATGAACATGTAACACTAAAGTGAAAACCAAATAGGAAGGAGGTGGAGCACAATGCAAATTCCCCTATCCAATGTAATGTGCTTAAGCTACTAACAAGCAATTCTTAACTGCAAAATGAGAAATTATCCTGAAATGTAAGTCTTCTGTGCCAGTAACAACAACCAAAAGAAAAATTTAAATTCCCTAAAATATCCTTGAAATTCACCTGGAGATAATAAAATTACTGGAGCAAGTTTTATGTACTAAATTTGCCCATATTACTTAAACAGTACAAAAACCAAAGCATTCCAATTTTAATGAGGAAGCTTTCTTCTTTTTGACTCTATCAACCATGTTATTTGAAGAAAAACTCTTTCAAAAAATCTGCTATCACACACATTTTGCTTTCATGTGCTTTTTTCCCTCTTCATAAATGGAAAGACATTTGACTTTATTTTTACCTGATCATACATAATAATTTTATCGGCCATTGTATACAACAAGGTGGCCTGCGTAATAAGATCCTTTTTATTGTCCTTATTCTTTTCTTTCCGAGCCTGTTGTACATAATACGCTGCCAATGTATCCAAGCAAGTCATCTGGTCTTTTTCATGGTCTCTATAGTCCAAATTGCCATCTATACGTGCTGCTTCCAACAATTTTACAAACTCTTCTGTTTTTCCTTGCTTGTAGTATTCCAGCTATAAGGTAATAAAACAAATTAGAATACTAAAGCATATGTCCATATAAAAAGTTGTACACAAATGTTTATAGCAGCTTTATTTGTAATAACAAAAAACTGGAAACAATCAAAATGTTGATTAACAGGTGAATGGATAAACAAGCTATGGTGTACCCATAAAATGGATACTATCCTACAATGAAAAGGAATGAACTATTGATACATGCTACAACATGGATAAATCTAAAAATAATTATGCTGAATGAAAGAAATCAGACCAAAAAAAAGTACATATTGTGTGATTCCATTTATATAAAACTCTAGAAAATGTAAAACAATCTCTAGTGTCAAAAAGCAGACCAGTGGTTGTCTGGCACGCGGATTAGGGGTGGGGTGGGGGACTTGTGGGGAGTGGTACAGAGGACACTTTTGGAAGGTGATGAATGTATTCATTAATCTTGATTGTGGTGATGATTTCACAGGTATATACAGATGATAAAACTTATCAAATGGTAAATGTCAAATATGTGCAGTTTATTATAAATCCATTAGACTTTAATAAAGCTGTTTAAAAAACTGGAATCATTCAAAATGTTCCCAATCTGCTGCTTATCTAGTTGATTTCTAACTAAAATTTTCAGATAAGTAGAGCCTAAGAGAGAAAACAATAGTGAAAGAGATGAAGAATTCTAAATAGAAAACTTGGGTTCTGGTTCTAGATCTACCAAAAATTATCTGTGATTTGGGCCTGTTTAATAACTTCTCTAGGCATCCGTTTGACTTATAAATAATAAAAGAAATATCCACTAGGTGTTGTGGTATGCACCTGTAATCTACTACTTGGGATGCTGCAGTGGCAGGATGGCTTGAGCCCAGGAGTTTGAGTCTAGCCTGGGCAAAATAGAGAGACTCTGTCTCTATGTGGAATATCCACCACTTATTAACCACTGACTATTGGTCACATACCATGAAAGGAATTTCATATACATATTCTCTAATCTGTACAACCACTCTATGAGGTAGATGCTAACATCTCTATATTTTAAATGAGGACATATGCTCAGAAGTTAGATCATTTGTCTAAGGTCACATAGCTAGTTAGCAGCCATGCCGGGACTTGATCTAACCCCAAAGCCTACATTCTTTTCCCTACAAAAATCTATATCCCACAATGTGTCATTAATTTATTCTACTACAGGTGCCATGCTAATCCTCCAATATTCTAATTTTTGTTTAAGTGCTGTTAAGGAGGGCATATGTACTTAAAAAAAAAAAATATATATATATATATATATTATATACATCTAAATTACCATCTGGTTTTAAAAAAAATGTGTGTGACAAGGAGGCTTGGTCTCCATGGAATAAGAAAACTTGGCACTTCAAGTCAAGAAGGCACTGCTTGTCACTGAAAATACTTCTCTGTAAATCCACATCCAAAAAGAAAAAACTCTTAGAGCAGTCTTGAGCACTGGATATAAGCCCAATTCCAGACCTATTTCTCTGACTCTTCAAGACAATATTAGGAGCCTCTTCTGTATGTTTGTATGAAAGCAATGTGGCACATCTACTTAGGAATAATGACTGTAACATTTATATTACCTAGTCCTAGAAAAAGGAAACATCACTATGCAGCTGATGCTGGCAAGTAGAGGATATAGAATTTTAGGCTTTCTGATTGGATTTTCTTGAGAATCTCCAGTAAGATTCACATTGAAGGAGACTAAATAGGACAAAAAACATAAGCCTGAGATAAACTTCACCCAAAAGAACTTTTGTGATTTTGGGTGAAGTGATTTTCCCGGAACCTAATCACTTTCTAGAATATTTTAAGGGAAATGTTTTATTGTTATAGGAAACAATGTTAAGCAGCAATGTTCACATAGAAGCACTTCGCTTCTTTTCAATCTATAAACCATAAGCCAGCCTTCACTGAACAAGCACTAAATAATAAAATATTCAATATAGAGTACTACTTAAATGAATTTTGCCTTTACCAACATATACTAATTCACCAGTAGAGCAGCATATCATTTAGGAAAATGGCCTTATTGTTCCATAAATTATTAATGCAATTAACTTCCATACACATGGTATAACTAATCTATCATGCAGCCAAGCTGGCTATTACTATATCTGAAAACAGAAACTACATGTTTTCCTAGTCAACAAATAAAAAATATTTGCTACATGAATACTGACCGCCAAAGCAATCCATATGTGCAGTTGTGTGTGTTCCTGTTTCAGAATACTGATAACTTCATCTCCCTCCGGTAACTGATCGAAGTCAAGTTCAATGACCTAAAATACAAAATGTAGGTCTTAACTCTTATTCCACTTAAAAATTCACATTTCATCTTTGCTGCTTTTCATGAATATAATCAACATGCATATACACAGAGTACGTGTTCACTTTCAATACGGTTGAGCTAATCCATGTTAATGTTTAAGGAGCACATGACAAATAGGTTATACTATAATAAAGTTAAAGCACGGAGAAGCAAACAAACCCTGCTACTTGTCCCCAAATCACTGGAACTATAAAATGCTAGAAATGGTCTGCTTACTCAAAAATAACAAAACAAAATCCTACTTAACATAGAATCCAAGTAAAGTGCAGATAAGCACCCTAGAGACTCTTATGCCATAGGTCTAACTCCTTGAGATGCATGACCCTACAGGCCATGCAAAGTTGAATGCCACTGCACACATTAATCATGGAGGTGGCACCTGCGTGTAACAGACCGTCCTGACTGTAAGCACAAAAATAATAATAGGAAAATGTCCTGGAATTAGAGGTAATGACTACACAACTTTGCGAATACACTAAAAACCACTGAATTTTATACCTCAATATTATATCTCAAACAAAAAAATAAAAATAAAAGATATACAAGAAGACTGAACATCAAAGCTGAGAGCTTTACTCAGACAAGCCACAGGCCACCCATGAATGAGACATAGGTAAGGGAGAGGAGGTTAAATTTTATCAGCACACAGGGGCGGTAAATCTTGGGCTATCTCGCTGAAGGAGAGTTGGTGTAGAGAACACAGTGCACCATGACAGACTCCAGTTTCTAACGGAGAAGAGGCGACCTCCTATATATTCCCAGGGAAAGATCTCGAGTTTAAGCAGCAAGCATATAAACCCCGGTAACATCAGCGCCCACCTCTGTAATCTGCGAGGTGTTTTACAGTTTATCGGGTACTCTCACACCTCTGCTCCCGTGTCTTGGTTGGGAAAAGAGTAGCGCACTGTCAAATTCGAACAGGCTGGAGAGGAACTTTCAAGAACTCCTTCTCCGAGTGGCCCTGAGGCTGCAGAGATGCGGTGCCCCCAGCCTGAGAGGGCACAGGGGCTGAAGAAGATGATGATCAGACCTTGGCCAGGTATTTCGATCAGGGCTCTTAGGGAAGGAGGATGCTCTCGCTTCAGAAACGAAGTCGAGCGAAGTCGGTGGGGGCGATCGTACAAGTTCATGGCCCCCACCCACCTCCATACACGACACTTACCTCGTCAGTGTCCCGGAGGGGAATCTCGATGGAGCCCCGCGACATGATGGGGTCAGAAGGCGAGCAAGTGTCTCGCCCCGCCGCTCCGCAGCCGGTAGTCTCCGCTTCAGGCCAATCCAGAGGTGAGTGACGGCTCCGGCTCTGGTCTTGACTGCCGCCCCGCGGTGCCGCCGGAGCTCTGGCTTCTCCTTCCCGTCAGCCGCTTAAACAACGAGCAGCGGACGGCGGACGGCCACTTCCGGCGACCCCGCCCCCTGTCCCGGAAGCACTCCCGCGGGAGCGTGCCCTACGCGAGCTCAGCTTGTGGCTCCGGTGTTTCCGTTTTGGGGTTGGCGGCTCCGAAGCTTTCGTTGGCGTGTCGGCTGTAGGGTGACCCGAGAGCCTGCAGGACCTTCGGAACCATATGGCGTTTGAATCTCCTCAGCGCTGGTGCGGCCCCGAATGAAAGCTTGGAAGGCGTAGCCGCTTGGTCCCGCGGTGGGCGGGGCCCCTGCCTGACGTGGACCTCTTGGGATGGGTCTGGCCAATCCTGTTTTCTTCCCAAGATTGTTGTGGATAATTCAGTCATTCGCTCCGCAACCCAATCATTAGTTCATCTTTTGGCCCCCGTTAGGTGTAAGTCATACCTGTGATACCTTTGTGACTAGTTTAAATTAAAAAATTTACAATTAATTCGGTAATCATTGTGATAATTCATGTCTTATTTTTTTTAGTTCTTCGAAGCATGTAAGAGGATCTAGTATATTTGTGATTTAAATAAAATTGCAGATGAGGCCGGGCGCGGTGGCTCACGCCTGTAATCCCAGCACTTTGGGAGGCCAAGGCGGGCGGATCATCTGAGGTCAGGAGTTCGAGACCAGCCTGACCAACATGGTGAAAACCCATCTCTACTAAAAATACAAAAATCAGCCCGGCGCGGTGGTGGGCGCCTGTAATCCCAGCTACCAGGGAGACTGAAACAGGAGACTCACTTGAACCCGGGAGGCGGAGGTTGCAGTGAGCCGAGATCAGCCACTGCACTCCAGACTGGGGATTGATCGAGACTCCACCTCAAAAAAAAAAAAAAAAAAGGAAATTAATTTTAGTAATTTATTTAACATGATATATCCAAAATCTCATTTCAACATGTAATCAATATAAAAATTAAGATAATTTTTACATTTTTTTAATACTAAGTCTTGAAAATTCGATACGTATTTCACATGTATACACTTAGTTGCCTGATTTTAACTGGAAATATTGGATCTGTGTTTGGATTTCATAAAGTTTGCAGTTGAAAAAATAGGTTCGCATAGTTTAGTTTTTCCAAAATTTAAATTAATTAAAAAATTTTTAATTAAATTCCTTAATTGGATTAGTCGTATTTCAAGTGTTCAGTAGCCACATGTGGTTAGTGAATACTGCATTGGATGGCATCAGACAGTATTTCCCAGAAGTACTGTTTAATACATTTTAAAGTTTATAAAGTAAGCATTAAACAAAAGTACACATAGTGGTGATTGTTATTCTCCATGCCCGAAAGCCTCCCTGATATTAAAAACTCTATTGATAGGTTTGGTTTTTCAGTTATTCGCATCCAAAGGCATCATACCTGATAATGCAGAGTGCTATGATTGAGTAGTTGGGGCACTCAATTTAGAGTGGGATTTGGAGGAAGTGACATTTAAGTTGCATCTGGGAAAATGAGTAAGGTTTGGCAGGTAAAGTATGTAGGGGAATGTGTACCAGACAGAGGGGACAGCATGTTGGGGAAGAGCTTTGAGAACCTGCAAGAAGGTCATGTGACTAGAATGTAGAAAATGAGGGGGAGAGTGGCATGAGTTGAAGTTGATATAAGAAGTACCCAGACATGCTGGGCTTTATGCATATAAAGCAAAACTGACATCTTGTCCTATTTCCAAAATGAGTAAGTGTACATATTACTTCCCACAGGAAAAACAAAATACTTTGTGTTCTGAAATAAACCGTGAAAACAGTATCACACTATCTGTAGTCTCCAAAGTGAACAAAACTTTCAGCATTTCCCATATATTACTGACTCTCTTACAGTTTAATTGCTGACTTTTGTACTGCAACAGTCTGAAGATATGTGGGAGCTTGGGGTCATATGGCAATCATATGAGAAAATTGCTCTCTTCCCACCATGAAGCAACTAACTGTAAACCTTGGTGTGTGTGTATTTGATGTATCAGTCCTTCTAAAGCCTAAATTCACTTGTATACTTTTGCAAGTGTTTGATTTGGGGTTTTATCTTACATGCAAAGTGATTGAAAGGTTTTTAGTGATGTGTATGTGTCAATGAGAGGAAGAAAGAATAAAAGAGAATTGGTTTTGGCCAGGCATGGTGGCTCATGCCTGTAATCCCAGTACTTTGGGAGGCCGAGGTGGCCTATCACATGAGCTTAAGAATTCAAGACCAGTCTGGGCAACATGGTGAAATTTGTCTCTACTAAAGATACAAAAATTAGCTGGGTGTGGTGGTGCATGCCTGTAATCCTAGCTACTCAGGAGGCTGAGGCACGAGAATCACTTGAGCCCCGGAGGTGGAGGTGGAGGTTGCAGTGAGCCAAGATCATGCTGCTGCAGTCCAGCCCTGGTGACAGAGTGAGACTCTGTCTGAAAAAAAAAAAAAAAAGAAAAAAGAATTGGTTTTAAAAGATTATTCTGGCTACGTTGTGAAAGATGGATTGGAAAGTGTCTTGGGAGGATGTGGGCAGACCACTTAGGAAACTGCTGTCCAGGTCACAGATGATAAATAGGAATAGGTTTAAGACAGTGGAGGTGGAGAGAAGTGGATGGATTTAAGATTATCATCTATCTATCTGTCTATCAATCATCTGTTGATACCTTAGTCACTAGGACTTGCCAATGTATTGGATATAGGCCGGGGTCACTGAAAAAGTAGTGTTAAGAAGGACGTCCAGTTTCTGGCATGAACAACTGGGTGAATGATGTGTCATTTCCTAAAATAGGAAAGATTAGTGGAGGAGCACATTTGGGCAAGGGTAGACCACTAGTTGGATTTCACATGTGTTGTTTGTGCTGTCTCTGCGACAGCCAGATGCAGATTTCAGATAGTCTAAATTACAGATCTGTAATTTAGAAGACAGTTTCTAACCTGGAGAAATAAGTCTGAGAGCCATTGCCGTAAAGATGAATTTTAAAACTATGGGATTAAATTAGATTAGATAACCTAGAGAGAGAATGGAGAGTGACGAGAGAAGGGCCAAGTTCCCAGCCTGAGGAATTCTAGCACAAAGAGGGCGTCAAGAGGAAGGTGACCTGCAAGGAATCAGCGAGGACAGTGAAGAGATAATCACCTACCGGGGCCTGGCAACCATTGAGACTTAAACTACACTCTTGGTATCAGGTTGCTACAAGCAGCCTTTTGTTTTTCCCTAAAATGTAGCAGACACTGATGAAATTAGATGTTTTAAAGCTGTAGAACCAGTTTTGGAGCAATTTCAAAGATTTTATTTCAACTGGCATGATTGCATAATGTCCATTCACAAAACACCATGCCCCATATTGGGCCTGAGTGCACCAGATCAAGGCAAAGCAGTTAGTGTATTAGGCCAGCGTGGGTTTTGTTGAGTACATGTTCTAAATAGATTGCTAAGATTCTTAGTTTTATGTTGTTGGTATTGCAGTTGGCTGTAATATTGGTAAATATATACATTTAGCCAATCCGAAGAGTAAGTTATTTTATATGTTGATAAAATATGCTAATTATTAATTAATTTATTATTTTTGAGGCAGGGTCTCACTCTGTCATGCAGGATGGAGTACGGTGGCACGATCATAGCTCATTGCAGCCTCAAACTCCTGGGCTCAAGCAATCTCCTGCTTCAGCCTCCCAAGCAGCTGGGATTATAGGCAGACACTACCACATCTGGCGAAATATGCTAATTATTAAAAAGGAGTGAAGAAAGTTGATCTTAACAAATTAAATATACATATAATTTGTTATATATAATTATATGTGTGTGTATATATATATGTATATATATGTGTGTGTGTATATATATATATATATATATATTTTTTTTTTTTTTTTTTTTAGACGGGGTCTCACTCTGTCACCCAGGCTGGAGGGCAGTGATGTGATCATGGCTCATTGCAGCCTTGACCTCCCCAGGCTCAGGTGATCCTCTAGCCTCTGCCTCCCAAAGTGCTGGAATTACAGGCATGAGCCACCACGCTCAACCTAAATAATATTTTAGATCTTAAGTTAGATATCTTTTAAATAGCAGGACACAAATTGGAGTGTTTTAAGTAGTTTGTATAAATTATTAAGAAACAATACGAAGCTATGTTAGTTTGCTGGGGCTAGGGCTCCCATAGCAAAGTACCACAGACTGGATGACTTAAACAACAGAAATGTATTTTCTGACAATTCTGTAGGCTGGAAATGAGAGCTCAAGGCATTGGCAGGTTTGGTTTCTCCTGAGGCCTCTTTCCCTGGCTCGTATATGGCTGTCTACTCTCTGTGGCTTCCCATGTTCTTCACTCTCTCTGAGTTTAAATCCTAATCTCCTCTTCCTATAAAAACTTCTGTCATTGAATTAGGGCTCAACCTAATGACTTTATTTTAATTTGATGACCTCTCTAAAGATCCTGTCTCTAAATATAGTCACATTCTGAGGTACTGGGAGTTAGGACTTCCATAAATGAATTTTGAGGGGAACACAGTGTGGCCCGTAACAGAGGCCTATCAGCAGGACACATCTCTGCAGCTGAATTATTTTTATTGTTTTCCTTTTTAAAAAAAGTTCAATAGTTTTGGGGGAACAGGTGTTTTTTGTTATGTGGATAAAATTTTTAGTGTTGATTCCTGAGATTTTGGTGCAACTGTCACCCGAGCAGTGTACACTGTACCCAATGTGTAGTCGTTTATCCCTCACCCCTCCACCCTTCTCCCACCCCTGAGTCCCCAAAGCCCATCATATCATTCTTAGGCCTTTGTGTCCTCATAGCTTAGTTCCCACTTATAAGTGAGAACATATGACGTTTGGTTTTCCATTCCTGAGTTACTTCACTTAGAATAATGGTCTCCAACTCCATCCAGGTTGCCATGAATGCCATTATTTCATTCCTTTTTATGGCTGAGTATCCCATGTTGTTGCAGCTGAATTTTTAAATTATACTTTTCCCTATTAATTATTAAAATAAGGCTTGTTTATGAAATATTAGGACAAATCATCATTAGGCAAAAGTTTTAGGGTTATAATTTATCATTACAGTTGCCTGGGCAGTTGTCTTAGAATACCCTGTGTCATAGTTTCCTCTGGGGTTTCAATAAATATTCATCTCCAAAACATCACTATAGTTTCAGGAATTTAAAATTACATAAAATGCTCCTTTAGGTAAGAACTGGGAATAAAGGTCAACACACCTAATTTGACTGTCAGTAAAACACTCTGATAGAAATCTTAGTTCTGGCAGATTTGAATAACCAGAAATAACCAGAAAACTCTCCTGCTAAAAACACCTAGATTTGCTGGATTGAAAACACACACACACACACACACACACACACACACACACGCAGAGTAAATGTCCTCACAAATGAATAGCTGAGCTATCTAATAATCGGAAGAACAGGCATTTAAGCCCATGCTAAGACTACCCAGGTAGTGGTGGCTGATATATTCCAGTGAATTGCGTCTTAATGTTCACATGGAAACAGGATTAGAGGCTTTGGGCCCACGTTGGAACGCTTAAAAGATTACACCCTAAGTAAAAGTGGGGGAACTAAAAAAAAATCCCACCAACACAGAAGTTCTGGGTATAAAAGTTATAGATGGTGCAATGGGGGAAGAGTCTCTCCTAAGCACTTACAACCACAGGTCTGTATCTCAGGTGGGTTTGGTGTTTAACATTGCCTACTTGGTCTGTGAATCCCCAAGGCAAGAGATTAGCATGGAAATTATCCCTAAGTATGTGATATCTTTGGGATGCCTGAGAAAGTTACTTTTTTGATTGATTTTACTTCCCCTAGTAGTAATTAAACAGAAAGTTAACATCTACACTTAATACATCTAACAGGTATTGAATATTTACTTGTGTCAGAATTTTACATACAGAAACTCATTTAATTCTCAGAACAACCCTGTAACGGGCACAGTAATCTGTCAATAGTGTAGACAACAAGATTGGGAGTGAGGTTGGGTTAGGTTGGGGTGGGGTAGTCATATCTGTCTCTGAGGATTGGTGTGGAAAATAAGATGGGGTGTCAGGTGTTAGGTCAGTGCGTATGTGTCATTGCTTTAGAAGCAGTCACTGCTTTGGAAGCGGTCACTACTCTATCCCTTGGAGTTTTCTCACTTCAGGTGGAACGTGTACATTTTTTCAATACATATCATATGACTCTCCTTCTTATGTATATGTATATGTGTGTATATGTGTGTATGTATATATATATATATAAGGGTCTTACTATGTTGCCAAGGCTGGCCTGGAACCCCTGATCTCAAGAAAAACTCTTGCCTTGGCCTCCCAAAGTGCTGGGATTACAGGTGTGAACCATTACACCCAGCCCCTCCCTCCTGAAGGACTTTATTTTTTATTTTTTTTATTATTTTATTTTATTTATTTATTTTTTTTTGAGACGGAGTCTTGCTCTTTCTCCCAGGCCAGAGTGCAGTGGCGCGATCTCGGCTCACTGCAAGCTCCGCCTCCCGGGTTCACGCCATTCTTCTACCTCAGCCTCCCGAGTAGCTGGGACTACAGGCGCCCGCCGCTGCGCCTGGCTAATTTTTTGTATTTTTAGTAGAGACGAGGTTTCACCGTGTTAGCCAGGATGGTCTCCATCTCCTGACCTCGTGATCCGCCCGCCTCGGCCTCCCAAAGTGCTGGGATTACAGGCGTGAGCCACCGCGCCCGGCTCCTGAAGGACTTTATTATTGATCCTTATTGAAGGAAGGAAAGAAGATAGAACTTCAGGTAGGCCTTGAAAGATGGGTAGGATTTGAATAAGCAGAATTATGGGAAGGATGTTTTATGCAGAAAGGGTATCATGAGCAAAATCTTGACAAAAACATTCTTTAAAGCTAGCAACAAGGGCACACGTCATAGCATTAAAATTTACTGATTATCTGACATCCGTTGTGTGTTCTATCTCCAGGAAGTCTTCCTTGTTATCATCCTTCTACAAGGAACTCTCGCCTTTATATTTTTCTTATCGTCTCCAAAGATAGCTTGGCACTGAACTATATTCAGCTTTGGAGAACAGTGTATCACAGGATATTTACCCTTTTCTCTTTAAAATACATTCTTGTGTATGTAGTCTTGTCTTCCCTCTGCCTCTGTCATTCTTGAAGAGATACTTTCCAAACACCCCCTCTCCCAGGGTAAGGATGCTGGAAATGCTCATTATATAAATTTTGAGTTTTCTTGTGTATGAAAAAATGCAAAACATAGTAAAGAACTTTGTTTCTAAAAGCAAATGTTGTGTGGAACCCCTATTAACCTCAATAGGGAAAGCACCAGGTTCAAGAGGCCAAAGAAGAGACCCAGAGCCAGCAAAGAAGACATGGGGTTTTATTAGGGGCTCACATACAGGGGAGAGAGTGTAGTGGCGGTGGGCTGGGCAGGAGACCCGCCTCACCTACAGAAACATCGGTGGCGGCGGGATGGACCGCATAACCACATGACCTAGTGGAGGCAGCGAGCTGGGCAGGAAAACCACAACTGCTTGCAAACAGCATGCAGTTTATACAGCATTTTCACTTAACACTTTCCTGCTAACAACCTCCATCTGGCAACCTTCATTTAACCCAGAACTCAGGGCCTCAATCTCCCCGTATAGCCTGCGTTCCACTGGATGGTCCAGGGGCTCAGATGTTCCTCATTGACAAGGAAAGACTCTCCAGGTTGGTCACACACGGATTGCCTAGCTCGGAAACACACACATTTCAGGTGTATCTACCATACAAAGTCATTCTAAGGTATGCTTAAGTTATTGCTACAGGTGCATTTACCCTACAAATGTATACATAGACTTTGCATGTTACTGCTTTGTGTAGACGAAACTTTCTGCTTAAGTGTTTAAGTAAATATTTTGAAGATATTTTCAGGACCTTGAAAAGATTATTCTTCACATTCATTCCTAAAAGTTGTAAGAAATATTTCAAATTAAAAAAAAGATGGGTCATTTTGACCGAATGATCTTGGATTTTGTATACTAAAAGATCTTTATAAAATGGGTTTAGTACTGTTTTAAAATATTTTTTTCCTCTTTCTCTATCTTTATGTATGTTATAAATATACTGTGTTCTGCGACCTGTCAGGGCAGAGAAAAAAAATTAACATGTACTCCAGTGAGAATTCTTTTTACTTACCCCTAGAGTGCTTTTATGCCTAAAGAAGTATGCTATAACCATTTAGGAAATCCTTTCCCAACTATCCTACCCACTTGCTCCCTCAGTTAGTGTGGAAAATAAATTTGACTGTGTAGTTTATGGTTGGCCACATTAGTGGCTAACACAGTGTAACCAAACTTAGTCAACTTATCAGTGCTGTTGGTCTGAGGATGTGTCAAAGCCAGGTCATACTGACTTATCTACGCCAGAGTGCAGACAGCTGGCGCACGTGAGGCCTATTTACAAAGGCAATTTAAAAAAAGAAAAAAAAGGCATTGGGATCAGCACTATTTTTAATTTCTTTTGTTTTATTTGAAAAAATTATGTTCCAATGTTAATAGCATTTTAAAATAACTTTATTTTACAGTGGAATAAAGGGAGAGCTTTTCAAGTTTTGGAGAGACTTTCCATGTTTTTGATTTCAGCGATAGGACAGTCCCTTCAGGCAGTGCTTCTCAAATGTTTTGGGTAACAAGCATCAGCTGGAGAGCCAACTCAAACTGAGATTTCTGGGCCCCACTCACAGTTTCTGATTCAGTAGGTATGGGGTGGAGTGGATAATTCGCACTTCTAATAAGTACCCAGGTGCTGCCCATGCTGCTGGTTTGAGAACCACGGCTTAGAGAACCTGGGGATTAGAGAATCCTAGAGTTGGACCTTAGAGGGAGAAGTTATAACTTATCGGATACTTACATTGTGCCAGGCACTGTGCAAGTCACCCCCCATACATTATGTCTAATCCATACAATAGCCTTACAAGTTGGGAATGGTTATTCCTATTTTATGGATCAAGGAACTGAAGCTCAGAAAGTTAAGTTATCCAATATCACAAAGCTAGTAAGTGGCAGAGACAGAATTTGAAGTGGGGTTTTTTCTCTCTCCAGATCCAAGTTGTTTCCATAAAAATGTGCTTTATCTGGATTAAAGCTTATCCAGTCTCAGTTCCTTCCTCATGCAGGGAAAGCTGCTCTACCAACACTTAACCAGGATTCCTCAGCTTCTGCTCAGATCCATCAGCGACAGGTACTCTCTGCTTCATGAAGGACGCCTCGCTGGGGGACAGCTAGAGTGACCAACCATCTGTTGGCCCCATTTGCCTGGGTCCTAGCAGTTTTCCGAGATGGCACTTTCAGTTTTAATACCGGGACAGTCCTGGGCAAACTGGGAATGTTTGGTCACTCTAGGGCCCTCAAACCATTTCTGATTCTTTATTAAGAGCCAAGCCTCCACTTCTGTTAATTTTCCATAAAAGGGTCTTGTACAGGACAGTCCTTCAGATGTTTGAAGGCGGTACTCATTCCACCAGACTCTAGACTGCTTTTTTTTTTTTTGAGACAGAGTCACACTCCATCACCCAGGCTGGAGTGCAGTGGTGCAATCTCAGCTCCCTGCAACCTCCACCTCCTGGGTTCAAGTGATCCTTTTGCCTCACCCTCCCACGTAGCTGGGACTACAGGCGTGTGCCACCATGCCTGGCTAATTTTTGTATTTTTAGTAGAGACAGGGTTTCACCTTATTGGCCAGGCTGATCTCAAACTCCTGATCTCAGGTGATCCACCCACCTCAGCCGCCCAAAGTGCTGGGATTACAAGCATGAACCACGGCACCCAGCCTCTAGACTGTTTTTATTCCCCTTGGCCTTTCCTCACACAACATCATTTATACAGTACTTATGATGTGTCAGGAACTCTTCTAAATGCTTTATATATATATTAACTAATTTAATCCTCACAAGAGTCCTATGACGTGGGTACTGTTATAGTCTGCATTTTACAGATAAAGAAATGGAGGCATATGGTAGGTCAAACAGGGAAGGTTTTTTTTGTTTTTGTTTTTTTAATTTTAACTTTTAGGTTCATGGGTACATGTGCAGATTTGTTACGTAGGTAAACTCGTGTTACAGGAGTTTGTTGTACAGCTTATTTCATCACCTAGGTACTAAGCCTAGTACCCAATAGTTACTTTTCTGCTCCTCTCCCTCCTCCCACCCTCAACCCTCAGGTAGGCGCCAGTGTGTGTTGGTTCTTTCTTTGTGTCCGTGTGTTCTCATCATTTAGCTCCTGCTTATAAGTGAGAACATGGGGTATTTGTTTTTCTATTCCTGTGCTAGTTGGCTAAGGATAATAAAAGGAATTATTAACTGTGCTGAAAGGATTACTAAACTATGTAAAGAAGCTCTGCTCGGTACCCTAGGGCTGAGGCAGGGCACTGAAAGAAGCCAACCTTGGGAGTAATTCAGATCTCACTGGAGAAGGTGTGGTTCAGCCACCAAGAGCAGTGTCTGGTTAGGCCAGGCTGGAGCTGGCTGGAGTTGCTGGACAAGCAGTTGGCCACCCCTAGAATGCAGGAAGACATGCAGGCCATCAGCATGTGGTGGCCTGGGTGGTCAGGGCACTGGTTTGGGCAGGAGGCCTTCAGAGCATGTGAGCCACACAGGGGCTTCACGGGGGCACTGGTTTTTGCTGAGAGGGCTCTGGAAAGGTTGTGGGTAGGTCGAGCTGCAGGGTTGCAGAGACACAGTGCTCTGAGTGTCTGACTGGGGCAAAGCCACCATGTGTCCTCATGCTCACCCCACCAACCCTCGACCTTGGCAAAATGGCAGGAAGGCCTTTTACTCCTGCAACGTCTCTCCAGCCTCCAACTGAGAAAGCTTAACATTGTGCCCACTTTAAGGGAGAGACACTTAAAGGAAATCTGTTGCCTAGTGCAGAGCATGCATTGAAAGGCGCATTCCATGAGCTGAGAGGCAATAGATTGATACTGAACAATTGAGCACCAGGTTTTTAAAAAATTCAAGTCAAAAAATAATATAAACCCAAGGTAAAAATTTTCAAATCCTTTAACTTTACTTTAGAAAGATACAAAATGAAAACAGAGACTCAATTTTCTTCCCTCTCATCCAATTTTCTCTCCCTAAAAGCACACTTTCCTGTGATTCTTTCCAGAAAAAAAAAATTGCATCTACCTACACATTATGTGTCAGTGTTATAATTTATACAAAGGGGACAATTTGTCCTCTACACCATGCTTTTTTTTTTTTCACTTAACATATCTTAAAAATCTTTCCACATCACATATCCACAGCTACTTTTTTTTTTTTTTTTTTTTTTTTAACAGTGTCTCACTCTGTCATCCAGGCTGGAGTGCAGTGGTGCAATCATAGCTCACTGCAGTCTTGAACTCCTTGGCTCAAGCCATCCTCCTGACTTGGTTTCTCAAGTAGCTGGGACTACAGGCATGTGCTACCATACCTGGCTAAATTTTTTGTGGGGAGGAAAGTGGGCAGAGTCTTGCTCTGTCATCCAGGCTGGAGTGCAGTGACGCAATCTCAGTTCACTGCAACCTCCACCTCCCGGGTTCAAGATTCTTGTGCCTCAGCCTCCGGAGTAGCTGGGATAACAGGCGTGTGCCACCACACGTGGCTAATTTTTTGTATTTTTAGTAGATATGGGGTTTCATCATGTTGGCCAGGCTGGTCTCAAACTCCTCGCTTCAAGTGGTCAACTCGCCTCAGCCTCCCAAAGTGCTGGGATTACAGGTGTGAGCCACCATGCCCAGCCTTGCTAATTTTTAAAAATAATTTTTTGTAGAGATGGGAGTTTCACTATGTTGCCCAGGCTGGTCTTGAACTTCTGGCCTCAAGTAATCGTCCCACCTTGGCCTCTTAAAGTGCTGGGATTACAGATGTGAGCCACCATGCCTGGCCTAGTTTATTCTCTTTAATCACTGTATGGTATTGTGTCATGTGGATGATGGATGATGGATAATTTAGGTACTTTTGATGAACACTTTGGGTTTGGCTTTTATAAAAATTCTGCCAAGAAGATTCCTGTACATATATATGGCTCAGTTTTGTAGCTATAGTAAACTATTTCTAAATTCTTTGCTATGTGAAAGAATATGTGCCTTTTAAATTTTGATAGATTTTGTCAAATTAATGTGCAATAAGATTGCATCAGTTGTACTACCCTCTCATCAAAAGTGGGTGGCGGTATTCCTTCCCTCATATTCCTGCCAGCACTCGGGAAGCCTTTCACCAGTTTAAGTGGAAAAAAAATGTTTTCTCACTATTTTGATTTGCATTTCTTCTACTATACCTCAAGTAGAGCATCTCTCCATGTTTACAGTCTTTGGAATTTGTTTTTCTATAAACCATTTCTATCCTTTGCACAATTTTCTAATAGGTTGTTCTTTTTTGTTGTTGCATTCATGTGTATCAGTTCTATTTAAGAAAAAAAGCTCTTTTACAAATATGTTTTAAATATTTTCCCTGTTTTTGTTTTTGTAGAGATAGGGGGTCTCACTATGTTGTCCAGGCTGTTCTCAAACTCCTGGGCTCAAGCAATCCACCTACCTGGGCCTCCCAAGGTGCTGGGACTGTTTTCCTTATTTTTGAACTGAGTCTTTTGATTTAGTTGTGTTATTTTTCCTTCCTTATGCGTACCAATGTTAAATTGCTACTTATACAAATTTATTAATTTTTTGCCTTATTGCTTCTGGGTTTTGGCCTTTTCAAACAAAGTCCTCACCTTTCTTAGATTTGTAATAAATTGATCCACATTTTAAGATATTTTACGATTTTTTTTTTTTACAAATATTTGATTCACTACTGTTGTTAGGGTAAGGAGTGAGAGAGAAATTCACCCTTGTCATCTTAATGGGTACTGACCAGCTGTACTATCACCATTTGTTTACTAATCTCTCTTTTCCCAGGTAATTAGACATCTCACCTTTACATTACACTAAATTCCCTGTGCATTTGAGTCTACTTCTGACTTTTCTTTGGTTCCACTAATTTCTTCTCTTATATCAAATTGGTTTACTTACTGGAGTTTCAAAATATGTTTTGATATCAGGATAGACCTAGAAGTGGACACACTTTGGATGAAGCAAACGGAGAAGGTCTTGCTGACTAGGTGATAGGTAGGCTGACATTTGAAGAGTAAGAAGTAACCAGCTTCACAGAGATGAGGCAGGAGCATTCCAGGTAGAGGAAGCTGCATGTACAAGAGCTGGAGGCAGAAAACAGCTTGGCATATGTACAGGAGGTTAAATGAAAAAAAGGCCAGTGGTGAGCACATTAAACAAGGGAGAGAAGGATGTGAAATGGGGTGGGGAAGCTAGGCCAGATTTTGTAGGACTTTGTAGACCATGGTAAGGAGCTTGGTTTTGTCCTAAGCACAAAGGGAAGCAGTTAATGAATTTGAAGTAGGAAACTGACATGCTGCAATTTCCCAGAGGATGACATCTTCACTCTGGCTGTTATGTGGAGGTGGAGGGGACACTTGTGGAACTTTAAAAAATATCATCGGCTGGATGCAGTGGGTCACACAAACAATCCTAACACTCTGGGAGGCTGACGCAGGAGGATCATCTAAGCTGAGGAGTTTGAGAACAGCCTGGACAACATAGCAAGACCTTGTCTCCACTAAAAAATGTGTGTGTGTGTGTGTGTGTGTGTGTGTGTGTAAATGTGTAAAATATTTGGGCTTATCTATATTATAAAGTCTCAGCAAGTGAGCAAGTGATACATTTGCTGAGATGGGGAAGGTAGGTTTGGGAGTGACAGAGCCAGGATTAAATCAGGATTGAGATACTAAGTTTGAGAGATCTGAGAAATCCAAAAGCTGAGAGCGGACAGGTGGTTCTTTGATATGTGTGGATCTGGAGCCAGAAGGAGGGGTCTAGGTGGAGACCCCAACCCAAATAGGAATGTTATTCAAAATCACAGGAATGGCGGAGATGATGGAGGAGAAGTAGAGTGTGGAGAGAAAAGAAAAGAGGGCCCAGGACCGGGCCCAGAGGAGCATCAGCATTTAGAGATGGGTGGAGGCGAAGGAGTCTGCAGGACACTGGTGAGCTGGTGTGGTACAGAGAGCAGGAGGGCATAATCTCAAAACCCCACTTCTTTTTTTTATTTTTATTTATTTATTTTTGAGATTGAGTCTCACACTCTCACCTGGGCTGGAGTGCAATGGCATGATCTCGGCTCACTGCAACCTCCACCTCCTGGGTTCTAGCGATTCTCCTGCTTCAGCCTCCCGAGTAGCTGGAATTACAGGTGTCCGCCACCACGCCTGGCTAATTTTTTATATTTTTAGTAGAGACGGGGTTTCACTATGTTGGCCAGGCTGGTCTCAAACTCCTGACCTCATGATCCGCCTGCCTTGGCCTCCCAAAGTGCTGGGATTACAGGCATGAGCTACCCATGCTGGGACTTTTTTTTTTTTTTTGAGATGGAGTCTCCCTCTGTCACCCAGTGACGTGTGAAGTGATCTTGGCTTACTGCAACCTCCCCATCCTGGGTTCAAGCAATTTTCCTGCCTCAGCCTCCTGAGTAGCTGGGACTACAGACACATGCCACCATGCCCAGCTAATTTTTTAATTTTTTGGTGGAGACGGGGGTTTCACCATATTGGCCAGGCTGGTCTCGAACTCTTGACCTCAGGTGATCTGCCTGCCTCGACCTACCAAGCTGCTGGGGTTACAGGTGTGAGCCATCGCCTCACAACCCCACTTCTCAACCCTTCCATGGCTCCCACAGCACTTAGAATAGAGTCCAAACCCCTTTCCATTCTCATCGAGGCCCTGACCCCTCTGGCTACCCTCCAGCTATAGCTACTCCCTACCTCTGTCACCTTTTCTGGGGCCTTCATGACAGCCTTCTTGCGCCTCTGCCTGGAAGACCTGCCCCAAACCCCTTATCCCTTGGATGTGACTCGTATTCATGCTTAAGTTGCCTCCTTATCTTCCCTGAAGCTTCCCCTTGTCTTAGTCTATCCCAGCATCTTACTGAGTTCCTTTATCATGATTCACGACTGTGTATTTGTGTATACAGAACAGTAAGCGCCATTTGGGCAAGGATAGTTTCTTTTTGTATCCTTAGTACCAACCCAGTGTCTAGCAAATAGTAGAGGTGCAATAAACATATGACTCATAAATGAATGAATAAGCCCTTTTAATCTTCACCTTGGTCCTGTGAGGTAGGGATTATAACCTCAGTTTTGCTTTTAAAAAAAAAATCGAGGACATGAGACTCAGAACGACTGGTGACCGTTCACAGGTTCCAGCACACTGAGGAATGATGGGTGGGTGAAAATATTGGTGAACCTGTTCCAGCCTCCAAACCACAGAGGAACATGAAAAGGTTGGCCAAGAGCCCCCGGTGTTCTTGGTGGCTGGTGAGCCCCGGGGCTGTGTAGGCAAGGGTCCAGCAGAGGGCAGCAGAGGGCTGTGGGCGGCCAGGCACTGGGCTGGGACTTGGGGAGATGACCTTGTTTTGTCTAGTCCTTTGTAGGACTCTAGAGTGCGCTGATGGAGCGCTTGAGACAACATTCCTATTTGTGTTTACATGGGCCGATCCTCACCACAGAGTATAAGGAAACTGTCTTTCTTACCGTGGGGCCCTTGTTGGAAAGGTCACTAAGTCTCTCCAAGGAGGCGGGAGGAGAGGACAGAGGACGGGGGTGGGGGTGACGGAGGGCCCTGAGGTGGATGGTGAGTACAAATTGGCCTTGGTTGCTAGGGGACAAACGTCCTAGGGTGGCGTCCAGCAGTTAGCGCCAGGCAGGGAGCTGGGAAGGTTCTAAGGGAGACAGCAGGGTCGGGGGAATAGGAGGTCATTATTGGCTCAGGGACATACATTGTCAGAAATGACTTTCTAGGTTTCTTATGCTCTCTGAATGGATTTCCTTTCTCTTCTCCTTTTTCGTTAGGGAAGTTGTTAAAATTTCCACCCTATCATCTATGCTTAGGGGAAAAGGGATTTTACTCATGACCTGGGGTGAGGGTGGGGGGATGGGGGAGCCCCTTGGGGGCCAGCAAGGTGGTAGCAGCAGAGTCAGAATGGAAGGCCCCAACAAGAATGATATAATGGACTTTGGGGACTGGTGGGGGTAGAGGGAAGGTTGGGAGGGGAGTGAGGGATAAAAGACTACATATTGGGTACAGTGTACATTGCTGGGGTGATGGGTGCAATACAATGTCAGAAATCACCACTGATGAACTTATCCATGTAACCAAAAACCACCTATACCCCAAAAACTATTGAAATAAAAATAAAATAAAATAAAAATTTAAAAAAGAATGGAAGGCACACTTAGTCCAGCATATGGTCTTCTCAACTAATACAAATATACACACATACTTTACCATATATGCACAATCACACACAACACACACGCTTAGACAGTCACATCACGTGCACAATATACTCTCATACCCACAAGCACCTCACACACTGACGCATCACACATACACACTGACACAACACGATACGCCTACACCCACACTGAAGAAGGGTCTTTGGGGTGAATATCTGCAGTTGCCATTGCAGGTTCCCCCTTCCACACCCCCATCCTATTGTGTAAAGCAGCAATGTGGTTTAAGTCTAGGATCAAACCAACTCTTAATTTCAGGGGTCAGTTCCAATTGGCCTAAACCCATCAACATAATTCCTGCCCCTTTGGCATTCCCTTGGCCACTGCAATTGTTTTAGGGGTGGGCATACAACCACACTGATCCCCCAGACGTGAGTGAGGAAGCGTTGAGCCCTGGACGCTGTTGGCTGCATTGTGTTACCTCAAGGAAAGGCTGGTTTAGAAAAAGCCGACTGGGAGGCAGAGGTGAGAAACTTTCAGACAAGCAGAGGTGCAGCCCCCAAAACACTGGGAGCTCTCAACAGCCTGTGCCAGAAGCCCATGTTACCTCTAAACTTTAGATTTTGTGAACGAATACATTGTTTTGGTTATTTAAGGCATTCAAGTTTGATTTTCCCCTCCCTCCCTCCTTCCTTCCTTCCTTCCTTTCATCTCACTGTGTCACCCAGACTGGAGTGCAGTGGTATGATCGTAGCTCGCTATAGGCTCAAACTCATGGGCTCAAGCAATCCTCCCACCTCAGCCTCCTGAATAGCTAGGTTTACAGGTGGGTGCCACTGCGCCCGGCAATTTTCTGTTTCTTATACCTGAAAATCTCAGAGTGGATCAACTGCTCCCAGAACTTTTCTATGGGAAAGCCCAGGAAGGGTCCAGCCTCCTCTTTAAGGAGGACTGCTCCTTCCTCCCCGCCTCCTTTTTCCTCTTGGTCCTCAAAGTAACCACACACACCTGACACGGTTCTTGGAGCCTTATGCATATAACAGAGAAGAAGAAAATAGTATTTAAAACCATGGCCCACTGTAGCCGCTTTGCCTTAAAAAGGAAAGTGACACAATTGAAATACGTAGCAAATCTCTAAATGGATCTTGCTCCTTGCAGAGGCCAAGATGAGATTCCAGCCAATGTTTGGAAATTTCAAAGGGCAGGAAACCTTGGCTGACATGGTGGCACACAGGGCACAGGATTATTATTTATATATATAATGTATTCAATTATATCAGTATATATTATATATATTTAAATGTATTTATTTAATGAGTGAATTAAGCACCCTAAAAAGTGAGCATTACTTTCTCCATTTTACAGATTATGAATGAGGCTCAGAGACAGAATCACCCACTCAGCTACAAAGGGGTGGAACTGGGCTTCTAAGCCAGGGCTTCTTGGCTCTAAAGTTTGTGGTTGCCCTTCCAGAATAGAATGCCATTTGCCACCCCCATAGCGGCCTCCTGCCTGTGATTTGGTCTAGGTGGGCTTCTCGGGAAGGGATGTGTTAAAGAGGTAGAAGGCAAGTTTTATTTGTATGTTTACTTAACTTTTCATGTTTATTTAAACTTTCATGGGAGTGACAGAGGGGGAATGGGGAGAATAGAGAACCTTTTTTTTTTTTTTTTGAGACAGAGTCTCACTCTGTTGCCCAGGCTGGAGTGCAGTGGCACGATCTTGGCTCACTGCAACCTCCACCTCTGGGGTTCAAGTGATTCTTGTGCCTCAGCCTCTTGAGTAGCTGACACTACAGGAGCTTGCCACCACCCAGTTAATTTTGTATTTAGTAGAGATGGGGTTTTGCCATGTTGGCCAGGCTGGTCTTGAACTCCTGGGCTCAGGTCATCTGCCCACCTCTGCCTCCCAAAGTGCCGGGATTACAGGCATGAGCCACTGCACCTGGCAAAGAAACTCTTATTCCAGGATTCCAATCATGGTAGGAAGGAGAAGCCCAGTGGACCTTGGAAAGTCAAACTCTGCTGGGGAGGCAGTGTGGCATAGTGCTGGGCACACAGGCTTAGAGCCCAGCCAGACTGAGTTCAAGTCCCAGGGCCATGATGTATTAACTGTGATCTCACACAAGTTAGTAAACCTATTGAGACTTGAGTTTCATCCTTAAAAATGAGACCTACCTCCTAAGGTCTTTGAGTAAATCAAACCAAAAGCCACAAGTAAAGCACTTAGCATAGTGACTAGCATCCCCAAAATGATACCTCTCATCATACACATTAAAATACATAGTGCTCGGCAGATTCAGAGGCATTCTAAAGTCCCCTGCTAGTAAACATTGCCATGCTCATATACTATGCCATACTGAGAGGGCACAGGAAGGCAGCTCATGCATAGTGCTTTTCTCTGTTTTTGTCCCTTGGGAGCAAGCTGGTGGGAAGTGAGTGGGCTTCAGCTTGGACTACCTCTGTCATTGGCTATTGGTATGAAAGGAGAAGGACCTGCTTACTATACAAAAGACCAGTATCCATCATGGAGACATGAGGACAGAGGGATTGAAATATATTTGGTTTTTCTGTGCCAGGAAGCCTGGCACAGAAGAGCTGGTTTTCAGAGATCCTGGTGCCCCCTCTGACATCTGGCCCAGAAATCAAGCTGGAGGTGGTAGGAAATCTGATCACCATGCTTGGCCAAGACCTGTTCAGAGATTGTCAAGGCTAGGATAGGAGTGCAGGTTAGGTCTGCCCTGGGAGCTGGCTAGAAGGAAGGTGAGGCAGGCGAGGCACTCGGAGCTCAGCATTTGAGGAGACACTCACTCTCAGGTGCTGACCCTGCACTTGCATGAGCCAGAGAAGGAGTGTCTTCTTCAATTTCATGCCCTGGGTACCTCTCTTGCAGAGAGAGAGAGAGGAGAGAGGGGAGAGAGAGAGGAGGGGAGAGGAGAGAGGAGAGAGAGGAGAGAGTGCAAGGAAGATGAAAGTCATAGTCCTTTATAGCCTAATCTCAGAAGTGACACCCCTTCACTTTAGTCCTATTATGTTAGAAGCAACTCACTCTGTACAGTACACACAGGCACACACACACATGCACACGCACACATGAGAGGACACACCAGGATGTGACTGTAACTGCCTATTGGGTTATCCTTGCCTGCTGCCTAGACAGAGCCAATTTATCAAGACAGGGAAATTGCAATAGAGAAAGAGTTTAATTCATACAGAGTCAGCTATGTGGGAGACCAGAGTTTTATTATTCCTCAAAGCAGTCTCCCTGAAAACTCGAGGACTGGGGTTCTTAATGATAATTTGCTGAGTAGGGGGTTGGGAAATGGGGAGTGCTGATTGGTCAGGTGGGATATGAAATCATAGGGAGTCGAAGCTGTCCTCTTGCACTGAGTCAGTTCCTGGGTAGAGGCCACATGACTGGATGAGCCAGTTTATCAATCTGGGTGGTACCAGCTCATCCTTTGAGTGCAGGGTCCGCAAAATATCTCAAGCACTGATCTTAGGCTTTACAATAGTGATGTTAGCCCCAGGATGCAATTTGGGGAGGTTCAGAATCTTACAGCCTCCAGCTGCATGACTCCTAAACCACAATTTCTAATCTTGTGGCGAATTTGTTAGTCCTGCAAAGGCAGTCTCGTCCCCAGGCAGGAAGGGGGTTTGTTTTGGGAAAGGGCTGTTATCATCTTTATTTCAAAGTTAAACTATAAACTGACTTCCTCCCAAAGTTAGTTCGGCCTGTGCCCAGGAATGAACACGGACAGCTTGGAGGTTAGAGGCAAGATGGAGTCAGTTAGGTCAGATCTCTTTTGCTGTCATAAATTTCTCAGTTAAAATTTTTGCAAAGGCGGTTTCATGACTATCCAGATCATCAAGACCATTTCAGAAGTGGCCTATCACGGGAAGGGAGTAGAGGCAAACAATTGGGATTTACTGAGGTCTAAACATATGTGAGGGCATGTCATAATTATCCCATTAGGTTCTTTTTTTTTTTTTTTTTTTGAGGCGGAGTTTTACTCTTGTTGCCCAGGCTGGAGTACAGTGGCAAGATCTCAGCTCTCTACAACCTCTACCTCCCCACCTCCTGGGTTGGGTTCAAGTGATTCTCCTGCCTCAGCCTCCCAAGTAGCTGGGATTACAGGTGTCTGCCACCACACTTGGCCAATTTTTGTATTTTTAGTAGAGATGGGGTTTCACCATGTTGGCCAGGCTGGTCTCAAACTCCTGACCCCAAAAGATCTGCCCGCTTTGGCCTCCCAAAGTGCTGGGATTACAGGCATGAGCCACCGCGCCTGGCCCCATTAAGTTCTCATGTTAGGCTTGTAAAGAGACCGGCCTCTGTTATTCTCTGCACAAAAGAACATCAAGGAAGGTTCTGAGGAATTGCAGCCCACTTGGGAGGCCCATATACGTCTGAGGAAGACAAGTCTGAGTTCTGTGAGAAACTACAAGTGGGGGCCCTGAGGTTGGAGCTCAGAGATTAGTCAAGTTTGTAGCATGATTGGCAACTGACAGACAAGCTGACTTCAAACCCAAAGCCACTGCTTGAGTGGGGAAGGTGGAGATTACTCTCTTGTGATGAAATGTGTGGGGGACAACAATGAGGCTGCAGGACAGCTCTGCAGAGGCTGAGGTTGGGATTGGAGTTATAAAGCCACTGCACACCGATGTTCCTGAATTATCCATGATGTTGTAAGAAACAGCCACAAGCTCCTACAAGAAGAAGACCTCTGAGAAGCCGCCTCTGTGCTTCTGGAAGGGTGTCAGTGGGCATGCCAGCCTAGCAGAGTGTCACCCCGATGGCTGCCTCAGACAGAAGCTGGAAGACGAGGTGGGTCCTGAGACGATCAGGATGGTCAGAATAGGAGGAACTTGTGCACAGAGGACAGCAAAGTGGGGACCATGTGGAACTTTTGGAATTTCTAATAGATGGACCTATAAGCTAATCTACCTTTCCTTAGCTTGTATGATTTCTGGAGTTTCCCCTACTGTCCTGGGATGCAGCTATATTGATGTGACTGGAGCAAAGGTCACATCCTCTGTATAGGCTGGGTGTGGTGGCTCATGTTTGTAATCCCAGTGCTTTGGGGGGGCCAAGGTGGGAGGATCACTTAAGCCCAGGAGTTTCAGACCAGCCTGAGCAACATAATGAGACCCTATCTTTACAAGTAATTTAAAAATTAGCTGGACATGATGGTGTGCACCTGTGGTCCCAGCTACTCAGGATGCTAAGGTGGGAGGATCGCTTGAGCCTGAGAAATTGAGGCTGCAGTGAGCCGTGATCGTGCTGCTGCACTCCAGCCTGGGTAACAGAGCAAGACCCTGTCTCAAAAAAATAAAAAACAAAAAAACAAAACCCGCAAAAAAACCTTATTCTCTGTAAGCATTAGTTCCCATATCTTTAATATGGTGATAAGGCCTACTCATCGTATTATAGAAATTAAGGGATGTAAGTTACCTCATTTACAGTAGGTGCCTAATAAAAGCGAATTCTCTTCTCCCTTCCACCTTCTTCCTCTCTCCCCCAATTCAAAATGATATGGTGTGGTGTATCTGTACACTGTAGATTGACACTCAACCTTCTAGTGAACTCTCCGGTAGTGCGAAGGCTGGAAAGCCAAAAACTACATTTCCCAGGCTCCCATGCGGCCAGGGGGTCCGAGGGCGTTAAGGCTCAGCGAATCAGATGCACTGTGTGAGATCTGGGCGGAAGCCAACGAAGACCCTTGCCTGCTGCTCCCGCTGTTTCTGCGGGCACTGCCGTGGGGGGACTGGCGCTGCAGCCCTGTCACCGTCCTCATGACGTTGGGAGGCAAGGGGCATCCATTCTGCTGGGGGCCGAGCCTGGTCAGAGGCGAACCAGCAGCCCCCTTATTGGCACGGGGCCCAGGTTTCATTTGGTGAAGCCTTGCTGGAATCTCAACTTAAAGTCTCATTTAAATCCTTCCTAGTAGTTTTGTAAGACACTTAATACTCTGTCATAAATCCTCTCTTGCTTAATCTGGCCAGAGTGGATTTTATTTCTTCAGCTAACCAATATTAAGTAGTATGGAGAGATTTTTATTGCCAAATTCCTCTTGGAGCAATCAGTCTGTGTGTTTTGGAAAGATTCCTTGATAAGGGCTTGCAAAGAGGGTAGTTCCCCCTACTCACACACCCCCCACCTCACTCCCACCCCAGCCCTCAGTGTCCTCTCACATTAAAGTTTTAGGAACTTTTTGAGTTGCTCCTGAAAAACAGGAGAAAAGAGACAAAAGTATGGAGGGAAGGCAGAAGGACTCAGCAGATGGCAAAAGCCAGGTGTAGTATTATATGGCCCTTTTCCAGGAACCCCACCCCCACCCCATTTTTCCACAAAGCCTGTGTAAATGCTTGCGGTGGTCAACTTTTTGTTGTGGAAACGAAGTGACTGAATTTTATGTTGGGGAGAACGTACTATGGGGACAGAAGAGATGTGAGAGGAGGCCAGAGTTTTGAGAGGTAAAAGACCAGGAGACACGAGTCTTCCCAGGGGACCAACAGATATACTGGGGAGGGTGTTGAATCTCCAGTCCATAGGATTCAGAAGTCTAAGGCCATCTCACTTAGGTACTGAGGAGCAGAGGCCATCTGCAGACAGCTGGAGTACACATGAATAGCAATTAGAGCTGAGTCCTTTGCCTTCTGCTGGGCTCTTTACCTCACAACCTTATCTCTGTCTCCCCGAAATCAAAATACATAAGCTCCACAGCCCTTCAAAGTGTGGGTCACTTTCTCATCTATATTGACATGCATTTTGCTTATTGTTGTTTACCTTTTCTGCAAGACTGTCAGCTCCTGGAAGGCAGAGGCTTGGATCTAATTCATCTTTCAGTCTTTAAAGTTATTACATGCAAGTGCTGTGTGTATGTGCCTTTGTGCAGTTTTTTTTCTGGGTAGAGTACCTACAACTTTAATCATATTCTCAAATGAGTCCAGGACCTAGAAAATGTTGAGAATCTGCATGAGGAAGTCTTTTGGGGGATGTCTGGATATTGTTTCTTGACTTACATGCAAAGGAGATTCATCTTTCAAAAGTAAAATCCATCTTATCCTCAAGCTTGTCTTCCACTGAGGGTGTGCACCCACCGAGATCTAAAGCTCATGGGCTATGCAGGAAACCTAGACTCAGTCTCTGGTTTCAAGATTCTGTCAATTAGGGGTTCAGCCAAGCAATGCTTGTTTATAGCTTCTTCCCCAGGACACCTTGCCCTGCATTCAGAGAGGTTTACAAGCCAAGCCGACACCAAGTGAGTCCCACTGTGGGTGGGATCCATGGCTGCCATGTGCTTTCCAGCCTGCTGTCTCTTAAGCTGTAAATATTTATCAAGTGAATGTGGGGATGTCAGGCTCCAAAGAGTGTCTAGGGCAGTGTGTGGGTGTGTGCGGGGGTGGTGTTGGAGAGTGAGAGAGCCATGAAAGCTGGTATGTGATGGTGATGCCTTAAGACAAGAATGATAATAAAAACCCCATCATGAGTCTGTATCTCAGCAGCTCAGGGCTGGTGAGCTCCGTTCTAACCTGCACATCTCAGGCCAGAAACCATGGGCAAATGTCGGCAAAGCAAAGCTGGGTTCCTGACAACTGCTGAGTTTGTAAACTTTCCAAAGTTCCCATATTTATCTCTGAAATTAATCCAGTGACACTTCTATTTGGCTGACAGCATGGCGTGTGGGTGTGTGGATGAGTTCAGCAAGGGAGACAATAAAAGACTGGAGGGGGCCAGATTAATTTTTGGTTGGCATTTTATGAGTTTTAACTTGGAGTAATTGGTTGTTAAAATGGAACTGTGTAGCTCTCAGTTGCAGCTGAGGCTCCGAAATCCCTGAACTTTCCAAGGTAAGATCACCTATGCCCCTCACACACTTAAGGATATAAAAGAGTTGAAGTAAAGGTGGCCAGGAGAAGCAGGCATTGGAGGAAGAATTTTTTTTTTTTTTAATTTTTTTTGCACACAAAAACAATAAACATTTTCTAAAAATACATACAAACAAAAAGATGCATATCAGACATATTAGGAAGGTTGCACATGGGAAGTCGGGGAATAGAAATGGGGGGTGGGAGTTAAAATAAATGTGAGAGGGACTTTATATGGATCAGTGATAATAACTCAATCCTCAATTTGACAAAGAAGAGGGAGAAGGAAGAGGAAGAAAAAGAAAGTGGGATAAAGGATCAGAAAGGGAGGAAAATAGAAAAAATTAGAGTATGACTCCAGGGTAGACCTGTTTTGTTGTCACTGAGTTGGTTGGTTGGTTTGTCTGTTGTATTTTTCATGTTTCGCCATGTTGGCCAGACTGGTCTCGAACTCCTAGCCCGAAGTGATCAACCCGCCTCGCCCCCCAGAGTGCCGGGACCACAGGCGTGAGCCACCACGTCCAGCCCCCA